>NC_140182.1:31700218-31900218 GCF_963971535.1 Notolepis coatsorum | reverse complement strand
CCAGGGCCTACAGTAGTGTTCAGGGTGTATCCATGGTAACAGCCCCAGGGCCTACAGTAGTGTTCAGGGTGTATCCATGGTAACAGTCCCAGGGCCTACAGTAGTGTTCAGGGTGTATCCATGGTAACAGCCCCAGGGCATACAGTAGTGTTCAGGGTGTATCCATGGTAACAGCCCCAGGGCCTACAGTAGTGTTCAGGGTGTATCCATGGTAACAGCCCCAGGGCCTACAGTAGTGTTCAGGGTGTATCCATGGTAACAGCCCCAGAGCCTACAGTAGTGTTCAGGGTGTATCCATGGTAACAGCCCCAGAGCCTACAGTAGTGTTCAGGGTGTATCCATGGTAACAGCCCCAGGGCCTACAGTAGGGTTCATTGAGTTCTGTGTGCACCTCTCCAGCCCAGATAGCGGTGCCAGACTTCGGAGCCGGCGCCATGGAGAACTGGGGGCTGGTCACCTACCGGGAGACGGCCCTGCTCTACGAAGAGGGAGTCTCCTCCACCACCGACAAGGAATGGATCGCCAACATCATCGCACACGAACTGGCTCACCAGGTCAGACAATATATATACTATATATATATATATAACCCTAACCCATGTCAGACAATAGAAAAGCATTTATATATTTTTTTGATCCACTTTTTCTCCTCGTTTTCAATTTTTCTCCCATCCCAATTCCGATGTGCCAATTCTCCCCTCCCCTGTCTTGAACGTTGCTCGCATATGCCCCCCACTGGCCGGTTGTAGGGAGGATAGAAGCCTTGCATCACGTGTCCCCTCCGATACATGAGGAGGCAGCCTGTCACATCTTTTCACCTGCCAGCGCGGACTCTCATTGGCAAGGTGTAACGTGTGGGAGGCTCACACTACCCCCGCCATATCCTGTCTCTGCTGTGCAGGCGTCCCCCAACCGACCTGTAGGAGTCGCTGTCCACAACGTCCAGATTACCACCCATCGACTTCCACCTGCTAACTCTGCCAATTGAGTTAGTATGCCGGCTGGCCCAAGTCGGAGGCAACGCCAACAGCCGGAGTCGAACCCGGTGTCTCTTGCGTTGGTGACGAGCGCAATGTCCGCTGCGCCACCCAGCCGCCCCAGAAAAGCATTTATATATACTATATACTATACTATATACTATACTATACTATATACTATACTATATACTATACTATACTATACTATATACTATATACTATACTATATACTATATACTATATACTATACTATATACTATATACTATACTATACTCTTCTATACTATATACTATACTATACTATATACTATACTATACTATACTATACTATACTATACTATACTATACTATACTATACTATACTATACTATACTATGTCTATATACTATATACAGTACTAGGGCTGTCCCCGACTAAGGATTTGGATAGTCGACTATGATTGGCCGAAATTAGCCGATAGTCGTATATATATTTATTTTTTTATCATTCCATTTGGGCTGTGGGGGTGCTTAATGTCTGAAGGAGTCAACGGAAGGCTTCTTGTCCTCTGCAAAAGCATGCAATTGGTCCACTGATGGATACATCTTGATATTTATCTAGTCTAGTGTGTTAATTAGATGGGTGAAATCCTCTTTCAGTGCCTCTGTGCCTGTTTTCTTAGGCAGTTAGCCTCTGGTATGCGTGTCATTAGCGTTAGTCACGCTTCTAGGCCTCTTTTCTTTTGGAAAGAATAATAATAATTTTTCTTTTTCTTTTTTTGTATTTGACTAAGAGGTTGGCAGTCGACTACGGCTTCTTTTGATCTATTAGTCGACTATTCGACTAATAGGGGTCAGCCCTATACAGTACTATATAATTACAGAATGCTGGAGTTGAGCAGAAAAAGTTAAATGGGGATTAGAAGGTGCTCATTGGAGCGGCTGCTAATATATACATATATGTAGGCACACTTCATCCTTCATCAAATGTTGAAATACACACACTGATGAAGGCTCAGAAGTGAAAACTCACAAGCAAGTTATCTTTGTAAACCTTCTTCTTCGTATGGCGCCAAATGCTTAATTCACCCTGGATACCGAGCTCGTGAGCCACCGGTGGGCATCCAGTGTGAAGAACAGCATGGAGCATTGATTCATCATTGGTGAATTGGAAATATTCATAATTTACTCTTTAATTTCATACGATGGGCGGTCGGATGGCGTAGCGGAGATTGCGCTCGTCACCAATGCAAGAGGCTGTGGTCTCTCGACTCCCGGAGTCAGCATTGCCTTGGCTTGGGCTGATCGTCATACTAACTCGTTTGGCTGAGTTAGCGGGAGCGGGAGGGAAGTCGAGGGTGGTAATCTGGCGTTGTGGACAGCGACGCCTACAGGTCAGGTCTGGGCGCTTGCTCAGCGGAGGCAGGACTTGATGAAGGCAGCGTGACCTCCCACGCGTTACACTTCACCAATGAGAGTCCTCGCTGCCAGGTGAAAAAAGAGCCACTGGCTGTCTCCACATGCGTCGGAGGAAGCGTGTGGTAGACTTCAGGGTTCCCTTGTACCGACCAGTAGGAGGAACATGCGCACAACAACCAGGTAGGGAGGGGGGAATTTGGCATAACGACTAAATTGGGATGGGGAGAAAAAAATTGAAAAATAAGGCGGAGAAAAGAGGATTAAAAAAATAATAATTTCATACGATGAGATTAACTCATGTTTTGTTGAAAAGTAAATTCAAGATGTGCTTTTAAATTGACATATACTGTACTATAGGAGTAGGCGTCTTTTTTACAGTATCACTGTAGAACATTGCCAGCATGTCATTTCATTGTTTCACTAATTTCACACTGACTAGAAGTAGTGACTATTCTGGTCATGGATTTCACTTCCTATCATATCCCCATAGTATATCATATCCCCATAGTATAGGGGATAGTATATCGTATCCCCATAGTATAGGGGATAGTATATCATATCCCCATAGTATAGGGGATAGTATATCGTATCCCCATAGTATAGGGGATAGTATATTATATCCCCATAGTATAGGGGATAGTATATCATATCCCCATAGTATAGGGGATAGTATATCATATCCCCATAGTATAGGGCGGCACGGTGGTGTAGTGGTTAACAGTGGTTAACTGTCGCCCATGTGGTTACATGTCTGCTCCAGGCTACCCTTGGGGGGAAGGACGACAGGATGGGAAATGTGCAGAGAGACATTTCATCTGCGACTCAGTGCATGTGTGTGTGTGTGTGTGTGTGTGTGTGTCATGTGTGTGTTCCTGTAGGTCACCCATCTTGCATGTGTGTGTGTTAATCTGCATGACAATTAAAGACTTCTATCTATAGACAGCGATGGAATTCTGTACTTCAGAAATCCTTGACAAACTAAATTAACGTATTAATAACGTAAACGTTAGTTCGGCCAGAGAAACAAATATACTAATTAAAATGGTTGGACCTGCGAGATTTGTACTTTTGTACTTTGTAGGTCTGCATTTTAAATGTAAGGAGTAAAAAGTATGTTTTTTTCCCTCTGAAATGTAATTGAGTAAAACTTAATAATACTCGAGTAAAGTACAAATCCCCAAAACAGTAGTTAGGTATTGTATTGAGTAAGTACAATTACTCAAGTACTTTACACCCCTGTGTGTGGATTCTGTGAACAATGCTCTGCTTGTATTCGGACGAGGGCTCAGGCAGTTCTGTCATTATGCAGGCTTAGGACTAATGAGCTGGAAGGGCCAACTCCTCATGGAATCATTTGAACGCTTGTCATTCGAACATACAGCCCCTCCGATTAATGTGCGGTTAAGGCCAGGAGTTCAGTGCATGTCAGAAAGGGACTCAACAGAGCCAAATCCAATCCTTGTTACCCCCAGTGTTGTAGTATTCGAGTCCAAAACTGATTTTCAGGACTCGTGACTTGACTTGGACTTGAGCACTGATGACTCAGACTTGAACTTGGACTCAAGCATTGGCTGTATTCGGACTCGGAAGGTGCAGATGAGGACTCGGATTTGTTAATAGATAAATACATTTTTTATTTTTATTTTTTATTGTAATAGGCCCTAATCATTTGGCATAAGATATTGATGGCTATATTAATACCATAACATTATTTAATTTCATGCAGATTCACGTCGATACCCTCATGTTCAGTACTTAAGATGCCTAAAGAGACGCCCCGAATCGTGCGCTTTGCACAAGGACCAATCAGCATGGGTATGGGCGGGTTCATTTTCCATTGATGGGGATTTGATTGGCTGTTTATAAATAAAGCGCGGCCGCAGGATTAATAACGTAAACGTTATCAGACTTGGAGCACTGGGGACTCGAGACTCGACTCAGACTCGAGATTTCGTGACTCAACTACAACACTAGAGAGTTTTTCTCTACCATGAAACTCTGGTATTGCAGATGAATTTTTGATTTTCCTATGTTGGCTTATGTTCTTTTCTGGAATGGTTTTTGTTAATTGTTGATTGTTGATTTTTTGTTTGTTTGTTTTATCTTGCAAACTTTAACTTTTTTTGTTCTTTTCTGGAACTTTTTTGAATTTGTTTTTTGAATTAGGGGTAGGTTGCTCTACAAGCCTTCGGCTTCAAACCTATCCTTTTTGTTAGTTTATTTGTAAAACATTTCGAAAAATTATTTGTTTGTTTATTTATTTGTATTTGTAAACATTCGGAATAAAATAATTCATTCATTCATTAGTTTCCCCACACTGAAAACCAGATATCCAGCAGCAATATTTAGCCCTATTGTATGAGAATGATACACACACACACACACACACACACACACACACACACACACACACACACACACACACACACACACACACACACACACACACACACACACACACACACACACACACACACACACACACGCACACACTAATTCAGCTGTACTGCAGTAATGGAGTTGTACTAACCTTTTGTCAAGCCGCCTATTGACCCTTTCACCACCACACTATAAAAGGTGAACCCTTTCACTACCACACTACAGACGGCCGTAGTGAAAGGGTTAACCTTCTGTGGTGTGGTGGTGAATGTGTTAACCCTTTGTCGTGTGGCAGTGAAAGGGTTAACCTCCTGTATTGTCGCAGTGAAAGGGTTAACCCTTTGGTAGTGTGGCAGTGAAAGGGTTAATCAGGTATTATATATTTCATTCCCCTGTGATTGACAGTGGTTTGGTGACCTGGTGACCATGAGCTGGTGGAACGACGTGTGGCTGAACGAGGGCTTCGCCAGCTACATATCTCACCTGGGAGTGAACCACGTGGAGCCGGAGTGGAACCTGGTGAGACCTGTTCTTTTTATTCTCTCTCTCTCTCTCTCTCTCTCTCTCTCTCTCTCTCTCTCTCTCTCTCTCTCTCTCTCTCTCTCTCTCTCTCTCTCTCTGTTTTTAAACATGAATCAGTTTTAAAAAGATGTACAAAAAAATCTTTCTTAAATGGGTATTTGGAAGAGGAAGTGTGTTGATTGGGAGTATGTGTAAGATGTAAATAAAAAATTGAAGAAATGATGTATATGGTATTTATTTAGTATATATTATGTATTTATATATATAAATGTTTAAAGGGGAACTTTTAATTCCTCTGGTCTAAGACAATCCAACAATATTAGTGAACGCAAACGAGTCTCTCCCAAATCCAAACGCTAGAGTGCTAAAAGTAAGATTTGTGATGTCATCGGGTATAGAGTCTGAAGTTGCTCCATAGACAATGGATTGGGAGCGATGTTATAGGTGACACTGTCCCAGATCCCAGGTGAAATAATAATGTCTGGTGGTCTTGTGTCTGCTTGCACCACCACCCCCCCCCCCCCCCCCCCCCTTCCAGATGGACATGGCTGCGGTAGGCGATCTCCAGGCGGCATTCGAGGGGGATTGTCTGGCTTCATCTCACCCCCTCAGCCCACCCCAGAACACAATACAGACCCCCAGTGAGATCACAGAGATGTTCGATGTCATCACCTACAGCAAGGTAGACAGACGGACGGACGGACGGACGGACGGACGGACGGACGGACAGACAGACAGACAGACACATTGTCAGACAGACAGACAGACAGACAAACAGACAGACAGACAGACAGACAGACAGACAGACAGACAGACAGACAGACAGACAGACAGACAGACAGACAGACAGACAGACAGACAGACAGACAGACAGACAGACAGACAGACAGACAGACAGACAGACAGACAGACAGACAGACAGACAGACAGACAGACACATTGTCAGACAGAGGCACCAGATGGACTCAGACAGACAGCCACCAAGGCATAAATATTAACACAGTCTACAGTTATGGTCCTTCCTGTCCTCTCTGTCCAGGGCGCGGCTGTGCTGAGAATGCTGGCAGACCATATGACTAACAAGATATTTGAAGCTGGGGTCAAAGTAAGCATTAATACATGTTTCATGGTCAGTATGCACATTGTTTCAACTAATGAGTCTGATGGACTCATGTGCCCCCGGTGATGGAGTCGGAGAAGGCTGTGAAACTCACTCGTCTGGTAGAAAATGCCGTCCTTCAACCGGATCAAGAGTGTTTCTTTTTTTAATTTGGCTCAATTGGTAGCACCGCTGCCTCTCATGTTGGTGTAATGAGGTTGAAACCTTGCAATAGAAGCCCCTTGGTGTAAACTCACTCCTAAGTTAAATATCCCCACTCTGCCGCCTGCGTTGGATCCTTATATATATTGAAGTTCTTTATTGGGATAACCACTTGAGATTAGGGATGCTCGATATTGGCTTTTTTACCGATATACCGATATTGTCCAACTCTTAATTTCCGATACCGATATCAACCGATATGCAGGGTCTCCCCCCCCCCCCCCCAAAAACTGAATCATTTCAGGTAATTAACATTACCTCTTGTTGTGGAATTAACACAACATTATGCATACTTTTGACAATAAATAAAATCAGAATTTGTTCTTACTTGCTTGCCTGGGTAAATAAAGGTTATAGAAATGCAAAATTAAAAATATTTTTTTTTTGAAAACCGATACCGATATTTTCCGATATCACATTTTATGCCAATATCGGCCGATAATATCGGACATCCCTACTTGAGATACAGTATCTCGTTTTCGAGAGGGTCGCGCATTTTGTGCAATGTAATACAGAATCAGAACACACAACAAAAAAATAAACAAAAGACACACACAAAAACATACAACAGAACATTATAGGAGGATATGTCTCTCAATCTCCATCATAATAGGCCTACTCCACGTCGGCCACCTGACGATGCCACCGCAGGGCAAACGAATATGCTTACCCCGCGATGACACCGCCGGGCAGCCGCTGCGAGAAAGGCCCAACAAAACATTCAAAGGGTGAGTAGAATACAGGATGTAATAGATATTGAGCTCCAGGACTGGCAGGAGAAGCGGAGCACAGTCATCCCGCCCACGAGCACCCCAAATCAACCAATCGCCCCCCCCCCCCCCCCCCCCCCCCCCCCCCCGCTGCCTAAAAATAGGAGTAGAGCCAACTAGCTAACCGCATACAAGACAGCTACCCCACACATCCCCTCATCAGCGCAGGAGCCCCACCGCGGAAGCATGTACAATTGACCATAAAGTTAGAACATTTGTTTGTTTAAAGAGGTAAAATGAAGATATGGATCGAATGATCACCGGTAGGTTATTCCAGTCAGAAGGGGCTTTGAACATGAAGGATTTCTTGGCCATGGCTTTTGAGAATGCAGAAACTGTGAAAAAATACTGTACAGAGTGTCTTAGACGATAAGTGCAAGAAAAAGGGACCATCAACTGTTTCAGATAGGCAGGATAGTCATAATGGATACATTTGAAAATCAATTGCAGCCAATGTCTCTGTCTTAAAGCAGGAGAAGGCCAGTCTAAGGTTTGATACATAGTACAGTGGTGCGTTTTGAACGGACAGCCAATAAGAGAGTCTATTGTAAGCCACATTGAGAGGTGATAGATGGGTTTTGGAGGCAACTTGATAGACAACATCAGCATAGTCCATTAACCCTTTCACTGCCACACGACAGCCGGTTAACCCTTTCACTGTGACAATACAGAAGGTTAGCCCTTTACTATGCGGATGCGGAGCTAATGATGCTAATGATGGAGCATTGCCGTCGGTTGTGTGATAGTAAAGGGCTAACCTTCTGTCGTGTGGCAGTGAGAGGGTTAATGGAAAAATAAGTTGTTGGGCAAGTTTCTTTCTAACAGTGAAGGAAAAACAATGTCTAGCTCTATAAAGGACTCCAATGCTGAGATAAATTTTTAATAACAATAGAGGTAATATGGAAATTGAATGAGAGTTCGGAGTCAAGCCATACTCCCCAATACTTGATGCGTTCAGCTTTTTGCAGAGGTGTATTGTTGGCACATAAAATAATGCATGCCTTAGATTCGGTAGCCTTCAGTTTTTTGCCAAAAAGTACCAAAAATCATAAAGTGAGATTTGGTTTTGTTTAGTATTCATTTGTTCTCAGCAAGCCATTTCTGTAGTGTCTCAAAGTCAGAATGTAAGGCTGATTGAATCTGGGCTACATTACTTTTGGATCTATATAACACTGTATTGTCTGCATAAAGATGAACGCTGCAATCAGAACAAACAGAAGGTATGTCATTGATAAATATTGAGAAAAGAAGTGGACCAAGGGTTGAACCTTGCGACACACCACGTTCTTGGACCATTGTATCCGATTGGAACCCTTGGACGACAACACATTGTTTTCTAATATGAAGGTACGTATATGTATTGAACCAGAGTAATGCATTGCGTGATAGGCCAACAGAGTGAAGTTTATCTAGAAGTAGGTGGTGGTCAACTAAGTCAAAATGTAACTGAGGGGTACAATTCCCTGACTGTATTAATCAAGTATGGTATCATTAAACCACTACCGTCTTATGTACATTATACTGGCCATACCGTACACGAGTATATGATGATGAACACTTCCCCACAATGAATCGGTTCTACACAAAGTTGTCTTTAAGTATTTATTACAGCAAAAGGTACATAATATACTTCTCTAATTACTTTGGATGCTCTTGTAAGGCAAAGGAATGTGCGTAGGCAAATCAATAATGAATGTCCATTCTCTGGTTACGCATGAGATAATAATACAACTTGAATATTAGGAATTATATCTAGGGGATACTGGTAGGGGGTTCCACCGGTTGTAAGCCAGCAGGGGGAGGCAATGCTCTAATGCAAAGTCTGGGTCAGCGGGGACTCAATAGGCTCCTGGAGGCGGTATATTACTCCCTGCTCAGCGGACGAAAGGCAGCGACTGTAATCCCAGTATGCGTGCAGCACAGGTGGAAGCCGGTCAGCCTCTCCAATAGAGACGGGCTCGAATGATGCTCCTCACGGGCAGGTCCCACAGCAGTGGGTGTAGACGATTCTTCTCCGCTCTAACAGCTTGGTCCAAAGCAATAATAATAATCCAGTCGGAAAGGGGGTCTGCATTCACCGGTGTAGATCCTCCGGTGCGCGGTGGTTCACATTAACTAAGTTGAACTGGACGTTATTCAACCAAGCTCTGATACTCCACTATCCTATTCGCACGCGGCTATAAGTGCTCTATTTAGACACACAATTGCTCACTTCACTTGGTCTTTGACTCGTGATGAAGGCTTTTACTAGTAAGGAGCGAACGATACGTTGAACAAACGTATTAGGATAAACAAGACTCTATCTTGGGGCAATACGAGCCCTACTTCACCGCACGTTGCATAGTGGGTGAGGCTTCACTTGTTACTAAGACTGAACTGAACGGACTGCGGACTGAACTACTTCTGTATTCACCTGCGCCATATTTATATGTTGGGCGAACAAACTAGTACCAGCCCCACCTCTGTCTCGTAGTCCTGGGCAGAACCGGGCATGTTGAGACAAGCCTTGACGGTAGCTTTGAACTCGACTCTGGGGGTAAGACACTGGCGCTGGTGGAACGCTATCCAATAAGAGAACGAAATATTATGGTCTGTAGTAGGTTAAAGGGATATTCCGTGTATATGTACAAAGAATACACAAGGGATATCAAACGATATACAAATATTATGCAATATATATCAATCAATAAATACATATATTCGGTTTAATCTGACCCTTTGTAACACAAAAGCTTTGCTAAAATCGATAAAGATTGCACCAGTTAATTTACCATCGTTAGTTGCAGAGAAGATGTCATTTGTGAGCTTTAATAGAGCTGTTGATGTTGAGAATTTTGACCTAAAACCAGATTGATGAGGTGATAAAATATTGTACTTGTCAAGAAATTTTTAAAGCTGATTATATATCAATTTCTCAAACACTTTGGCAATTGAACAGATAATTGAGATTGGTCTATAATTATTAATTTCAAGTGCATCACCACCTTTATATGTCAGGCATTTCGAATGTGGACAGTGACTAATACTAAACAGATCACATAATGGGTACATTAGAATATGGGATGCAAATTTGAGGAACTTAAATTCTAATCTAAACCATCTAATCCAGGACCACCACTGGGCTATTGATGGCATCATAGACTTCTAAATGTAACATTTTCCTGAAAGAGAAGCTATGATCAGGAGGCCTGTTACTGACGAGATCAGTCGCGGGATCGAGTGATGCTGTAGCAGTGACAGAGGGAAAATGCTGGTTGAATGACAATGCATCAATTGTGGATTGAATTTGATCTGGTCAATAATATTATTTTTTGATACACCAGTTATAGTTTTAATCCTATTCCAAAATTGCTTGGGATTTTTTAAACCACGAGCCAAAGATTCTTTAAAATAATTGGATTTGGCATTTCTGACCATAGTCTTACTAACATTTCTCAGCCGTTTATACTCCTCCCAGACAGCTGGGTCCTTGTCTTTCCGGAATCTGGCCCAGACTCTATCCCTATGCCTGAAGGTGCTTATGAGATCCGGTGTTATCCATGGAAGATGACTTCCCTTAACTTTAACAGATTTCCTTCTCCTTTTTTATGATATCTCTAATTGGAATTTATATTAAAGATACAGAAAAAAGCATTTCATATACAAGTATTCTGTATTTTTGTACGACAACTAATAAAGAAACTTGAACTTGATACAGGAATGTGGAAAGAAAACAGGCAAAGAAAACAGTCAAACAAAAACACTAGATTTAGAGAGAAAAAATTTTCATCTCGCATTACAAAGAACCCCAATAGATTAAAACAGAACCTCAAAAGAGAAATGTAATTATCCCCTGAGTCAGTACAGGCTGACCAAGAGAAAAAATAAATACATCTAAATTCTAAAAGATTCCACAATGACTCAGTCGTCTTTAGTTTTATGTAATGTGTGAGGAGTGTAATATGTATGATGAATAAAGTTATAGTGAATAACTTGGTAGTTCGGATTTCTGGAAGACCGCAGAGTGTTGTGCCAGATCAGAAATCATAAAGGTCTTTATTGCCAAGTAGTTTTCACATACAAGCAATTTGATTTGGTCGTTGTCTGTGCGACATTGACGGACAGACATGGACAGATAATAAAATAAAAAGTTGGAATAAAACAAAATGAAATATGAACTAAATTAAGGTAGAAGCACAATATAATAGAATATAATTATGAACAAAAAATAGGCCAGGGCTGTACAACTGTGTATAAATAAAAATAACAATACAGTCGGATGGGATATTTAGCAGGGCTGTGCAATTGGGCAGTTATGTTAAAAAAGTATGAACAGTCAAGTCAAGTCAAGTAAATTTTATTTATATAGCACATTTCTAAGCAGTGGCAGCTGGCACCAAAGTGCTTCACAGGCAGGTTTATAAAAGATAAAATATTACGATGCAAGATATAAAATTAAAAACACAGTAAAACAATGAATGTAATAAAAACAGGTAGGACACAGTAAAGCAAAGAAGATAAAAAGGGGCCAGGGGTCTAGTGGTGATTAAGTGGGGGGGAAGGCCAGGGAGAACAAGTAGGTTTTTAAAAGTGATTTAAAAACCTGCAAGGTCTGGGCGGCCCGTATATTGAGGGGGAGGCTGTTCCACAGTCTAGGCGCTGCGGCGGAGAAGGCTCTGTCTCCCCTAGTCTTGAGGATAGTTCTAGGCACCACCAATAGCAGCTGGTTGGCTGATCTAAGGGATCTGTGGGGTGTGTGGCGGTGCAGGAGTTCGGATAGATAGGAGGAGCTGTGTCATTGAGTGATTTAAAAACATTTATAGAGCTCGTTTAAAATCTATCCTAAAATGAACAGGCAGCCAGTGGAGCGAGGTCAGAACTGGGCTGATGTGCTCATGTTTTTTGTTTTGGTGAGAGGCGCGCGGCTGCATTCTGCACCAGCCTGTAGGCGGCGGAGCAGGGATTTTTCAATGCCTGTGTAAAGGGCATTGCAATAGTCGAGGTGAGTGGTGACAGTGGTGTCTTCGCCAGGAGTCTGAGGTGGTAAAAACTGTTTTGACTACGGCGCTGACCTGTTTATCAAATTAAAAATGGCTGTCAAAGATAACCCAGAGGTTCCTGACAGAGGTGGAGAGGTTGGACCCAAGGGACCAAGTGCGTCGATCAGGGGGCACTATTAAAAACAATAACCTCTGTTTTCCCTTCGTTCAGTGTCAGGGAGTTTTCAGACATCCAGCACTTGATCTCTGCCAGGCAATCAAGTAGCGGTTGTGGATGTTTTCCTTGGTTGGATTTAGGGGAGGTAGACCTGCACGTCATCAGTGAAGTATGAACAAGTATGTTTTGATGGGGGGGGGGGGGGGGGGGGGCAGTGAGGGTCCCAAGCCTTGTTGATGAGGCTCATTGCAGAGGGGAAGAAACTGTTCTTGTGGCATGAGGTTTTGGCCCTGTGACTAAAGCCAGGCGTCTACGCTGTGGTGACGTCAGTCAGCAGCGCCAAATAGCAGTGTAGTTTGCCAGTAGTGTTGTCACGATACTGGAATTTCGACTTCAATATGATACCTTGAAAAGTATCGATATTCGATACCATTTTCGATACCAAAAAATAGAAAAATATATAATATGTATATATTATTTTTATTTAATTGTTTTTAACAAATTTTGCTTTTGTTGCTGGTTGATTCTCCTCAGCTTCTCTCTGGTACTATAGAGAAGATAAATATAACACTTTTAAAACCCTTTGTTTAGCTTTAGATCAGACATTTAAAAATAACAAAATTATCTAATCTAAATCAAACCTCTCTTAAAAACAAAAACCTGTTTAACCTAGCCATCTATAAAACATCATGCTAAAACTGTGAAACAAACTCCCCTAAAGAAAGAAATACATAGCAAACATAACTCAGTTATGCAATAGTGCTGCTGCTTTTTATTTGGTTAAAACAACTACAACAATTTTCATGACGGCGAGAGAGAGAGAGAGAGAGAGAGAGAGAGAGAGAGAGAGAGAGAGAGAGAGAGAGAGAGAGAGAGAGAGAGAGAGAGAGAGAGAGAGAGATTCTCCGGAGCTATACTCGGAGCATTTATTAATGTTACATTTCAACAAGATTGCTGCTAATTAAACACTTCATGGAAATGGGGTAACGTTATGTCGAGTTCATACGTGTACTAGTGTAGTATGAATGAACTCGACTTAACGTTACTCCGTTTCCCATGAAGTAATTATAAAGGTGGCCAGCTAGCTAGCATAAGCTAACGGAGGAACGACTAGCTAACGTTAGCTAATAGCTGTATCGTTGGCACTGCTCTGTAACAACGTTTGCAAATGGTATTTAGCTTTTCCTTCGTCGTTTACTTCAAACCCGAAGTACTTCCAAACAGCACTTCTGCTGTTTTGTTTATCCACAAGCACAAGTTGCGGAGGCTCTGCAGAGCTAAAATCTTTGTTTACAAACTGAAGACAGGTCTGCGAGGGGGAGGGCTGCAGCGGAGGAGGAGGAGGGGCAAGCGTGCTCTGCAACAGCGTGCGTCTGTCTGTCAACAACTTGCGGTAGAACACTGCGAGCAAGTGAGCTGGTATCGATACTGCAGAAAGTATCGATATTTCGGGAAATGAGTATTGAAACCGCTTTAAATATTCAGAATCGATATGTATCGATTTTTCGATATTTTTGACAACACTATTTGCCAGCGAACGAAAACGTTGTTATTTTGCTACCTTTACGATTAATTGCGAATATTTTCATGTTGAGCTATAGATTGTGGATGAATACACACAGAAAGGTACACCATGCCAACGTTAATGCTTTATTTATCTAAAACAAGCTGATTTAGAAATGGTCAATGGGGAAATACATGGAGTGTAACAGGAAAAAACGAAGATGACGTAACCACTACACCTCCCTATTGGTCTAAATAGGTTGTTGTCTAAACTGCATGTTTGTGTTTGTGTTTCTTAGGACTACCTCAGCGCCTTCCGGTATTCCAACACTGTCCACAAAGACCTCTGGGAATATTTACAGAAGGTAAACTCCATCCTGATTGAAGTTGAACAAAACAGGAAAAGTGTAACAATAAATATATATATATATATATATATATATATACATACATACAGTATTATTGTACATGGCTGTCATACGGAGTTATACGGGTAGACTATCAGTTTGAGATAGATAGTTATGATTACAGTGTAAGGCAGCTGTGGACAGATAATTGAAGGCGTTGCCATGGTTACACAGGCGGAAGACGAGTATGGCGGTAACAACGACATCGCCGCTCTGATGAACACGTGGACCACGCAGATCGGCTACCCCGTCATCACCATCAACACCACGGACGGAGGCGTCAGGCAGAAGCACTTCCTGTACAACAACACAGCGGAATCAAAGTGAGTCCGTCAGAGGTTTAGGTGTTGAGTCTGGATCAGTTTACACTTGTCACAAATCTTCAATCGCAATATAATTAGGGCATGGTGCAAAACTAAGGGAAAGGTGCAATTTAAAGGGAAAGGTGCAATATGAAGCTTTTGAAATTAGTTGACCTACTTATGAATTAGGGGTGTAGTCTCTATGCATTGTCATATTTTTACTAACTGTATGAATGATTGTATATATATATATATATTATTATTTTTTTGTTTACACTGTTATCGCAGACTGATGCAGCACTGATGTTCCTAGTAAATCTTCCCCTCTGGGACAATAAAATGTATTCTTATGTTATGTTATGTTATCTTATCTTATCATTCACCATGCTCTGTTCCTATGGCTCCAGCATATGTAAGTTTCTCACTTTTGACGTGTCCTTTTTTCGATTGTTTTCTTCTACATAGTCTCGTGTGGCATATCCCAGTCAGAGTAATGACACAGAGGTCGGAAATGTCTAAGTTTGTGCTGAGAGAGATCACAGGTAATGGATTATCTGAAGGTGGTTAATAAGGCCGAAGGATACCTCTTCATTTATTGTATTCATTGTCTGACTGTACCTATTGAAACAGACGAGTGGAATGAGAACAGCTTCTCATTTCCGTGTTCTATGTTCACCGGGCAGAGAGGAAGGAAGAGTTAATCTCTAAGGGCGGCAGGTGGATTCTTGCCAACTTCAACAGTACCGGATACTTCAGAGTCAACTACGATCCCGAGAACTGGAAGCGCCTCCTGGACCAGCTGGAGAACAACCACCATGTGAGTATTACTGGCCATCTTCATATGCACAGAGTGACCCATTGATGGAGAATTGCCACCGTACATCACAAAATGATGCTAAATTGGAATTATGGACCTTATCTGACCGGTTGGCTTGCATTCAAGGTCCCACTTAATGTTGAGTTCAGTTTCAACTTGGTCTGTCTGCCTTTTGTTTTGATGCACCAGCTTCCTGGAATGATCTTCAACTCACTCTAAAAATCAATACCCCAAATCAAATCAAATTTATTTGTAAGGCCCGACAACACACGTTAATGTCCCCACGGGCCGGACATGTCTTCTTTAAACAAGTCAAGAAGAAACATCACAATAAATCAAGAACAAAACAAGAACACCATAAAGTCCAAAACATTTAAAATAAATAAAATAAATAAATGCAACACTCCCAGACATACCCCACGTGAAGGTAAGGAAAAACTCACTAAAACCTAGCAATAGGAAAAAATTCACCACAGGCAATGTGGAGGAGAGAAACCTTAGAAGGGCCAATCAAGGGGGGATCTCCCTTCTTCTTCGGTGATAGTAGTGTTGCAATAAAACAGGCAAAACAGTTGGTAAAGCATGCACTCACCAGCGTAATGAAACACAGATAAGTGCATGCAATAGCAGCTGAACATTTTGAAAGATTAAAAATAGAGCTGATGGCGGATCTATTTGAGGCAAGGGGGCGTCGCATCCTCCCGGTCATCATCACGGTACGTCCAACACTCCGGTCATCACTACGAGACAGCCGGAGACAGGGAGACAGGGGGTGGCGCAGAGAGGGTCGCATCCTCCCGGTCATCATCACGGTACGTCCAACACTCCGGTCATCACTACGAGATAGCCGGAGACAGGGAGACAGGGGGTGGCGCAGAAAGGGTCGCATCCTCCCGGTCATCATCACAGGACGTCCAACACTCCGGTCATCACTACGAGACAGCCAGAGACAGGGGGACAGGCGTTAGACAGTTTGCATGATTGTGATGGGCGGACATAGCAATAGATACAAGTGGTAAGCATATATGTGAATAGAATAGAAGTACTTAACCCAGCAATGAACTCCACGTCTAAACCACGTTGACAGACCACGGACTTCCTCAGGCGCCTAAGGAAGTTCCAAGTCAGTCAGAAGATCCTTAAGAACTTCTACTCATGTACAATAGAGAGCATCCTGACTGGCAACATCACCTCCTGGTTTGGGAATAGCACTGCACAAGACCGAAGCAGACTACAAAGAGTGACACGTTCAGCCGAACGCACAATTGGAGGGGGGCTCCCCACCCTCCAGAACATTTACAACAAGCGGTGCAGGGGTAAGGCTAAGAGAATCATTAAGGACTCCAGCCACCCGAACAACTGCCTCTTTGAACTGCTGCGGTCAGGCAAGCGATACCGGAGTCTCAAGGCGAGCACAGAAAGACTCAGAAGAAGCTTCTATCCCCAGGCCATCAGGCTGCTCAATGAACAATAAACACTATACAACAACCACCAAATGCACACAGCACACACATCCACACGCACACACTCACTTTAAACAAACAACACAATGCAGCACCCACTCTCCACACTTTAGATCACCTAAACACACTTTATATTTATTGATAAAGGATTTGCACTACAACTCGTACACCTTACTGTAAATTGTACCTAAATTGTACCTTATCCCATTTCTGCTTTGCACTATATAGTATTGTATATTAGTACACTGCATAGTATATTGTATATTATATGGTAACTCAGTTATGTCTATTCCGCATCGAACATTGTACATATGTCTATACTGAACACTGTGACCTCATTTTTCTTTACTCTAATTTACATGCTATACTATGTTATTTCATACTTATCTTGTCTAGCACAGTCTCTGGAGCGTAACAGTAAGAAGCATTTTGTATAAAAGTATTCTGTACTTCTGTATGACAACTATTAAAGAAACTTGAAACTTGAAGACGGTAAAAAGCTAATCCCCACTATCCTATGTACAATTTAAGAACATGATCACAAACCTTCCTACCTCAGTGTGAAACTGTTTTAATTAAAACATGATCACAAACCTCCCTACCTCAGTATGTAACTGTTTTAAATTAAATCTCTTTCTTTTTTCTTTATTATTATTAGTATTATTATTATTATTATTATTATTATTTGCCTTTCATATTCCAAACGCTGACTCCACTTATACTTTGTCTGGAAATTTAAATGGCCACGAGTTACACCTTATTAAGTACATTAAATTTTAAGTACATTAACGTCTTAATTCAGACTTGAGAGCAGCCACCACATGGACTGGTTTACACAAATGGACTACATTAGAAGAAGAAGAAGAAGAAGAAGAAGAAGAAGAAGAAGAAGAAGAAGAAGAAGAAGAAGAAGAAGAAGAAGAAGAAGAAGAAGAAGAAGAAGAAGAAGAAGAAGAAGAAGAAGAAGAAGAAGAAGAAGAAGAAGAAGAAGAAGAAGAAGAAGAAGTATTTAATTGTCATGCAGATTAACACACACACATGCGAGATGGGCGACACACAGGAACACACACACATGCACTGAGTCGCAGATAAAATCCCGTCGTCCTTCCCCCCCAAGGGCAGCCGGGAGCGGGACCAATCCAAGTGCTCCTGTCCGTCTTCGTCAGGGACGCGACAGCGTTAGCGATCTGTTGTGCATGTTTTTTTTCCATTGGGTTTATCTCTTTTTCTGGAGGGGAAACCCTTGCAAACACAGGGAGAACATGCAAACTCCACACAGAAAGGCCCGGGAGATACCCCACCTGGGTACCTGGCTACGTGGCAACCTGGTCAGTACATTCATAAAACTACTGGACTGGTTTCACGTACTGTACACAGACAGGCACTGCAGTGGTCCTCGTTTCACCTCCTACATCATGTCCTTCCTTACCTTAACATCACTCCCTTTGGAACTTATTTATTGTTTTTACATAGAAAAGCAACCAACGTCCATTGGAGCGACATGGAGAGAAATCAACAGCAATGCAACAAAAAATTATTGAATTGAATGAAATGTTTTATAAAGAAATGGCATAATTGAGCATTATATGGTGATACTGTGGGACGGTGAGTAACATTCAGCTTGTGTCTCTTCACAGCTCATCCCCGTCATCAACCGAGCGCAGATTGTGGATGATACCTTTAACCTGGCAAGGTAATGCCGCTTGGCCTAAAGGCCCACTCATTGATCCAAACGTAAAACAGAGGCATGTTTTAAGATTGATTTATTTCTGGTTTTCCCTCACAGGGCCAAGCTAGTGAACGTGACACTGGCGCTGAACTCCACCCGATTCCTGCGTAACGAGAAGGCCCTCATACCCTGGGAGTCCGTGATCAGCAACCTGCGCTTCTTCTTCCAAATGTTTGACCGTTCAGCGGTTTATGGACCCATGCAGGTAGCTTTATGCGTTGAATGAGAGTTCGGAGTCAAGCCATACTCCCAAATACTTGATGCGTTCAGCTTTTTGCAGAGGTGTATAATTTTTGGCACATAAAATAATGCATGCCTTAGATTCGGCAGCCTTCAGTTTTTTACCAAAAAGTACCAAAAATCATAAAGTGAAATTTGGTTTTGTTTAGTATTTGTTCTCAGCAAGCCATTTCTGTAGTGTCTCAAAGTCAGAATGTAAGGCTGATTGAATCTGGGCTACATTACTTTTGGATCTATATAACACTGTATCGTCTGCATAAAGATGAACGCTGCAATCAGAACAAACAGAAGGTATGTCATTGATAAATATCTATCTATCTATCTATCTATCTATCTATCTATCTATCTATCTATCTATCTATCTATCTATCTATCTATCTATCTATCTATCTATCTATCTATCTATCTATCTATCTATCTATCTATCTATCTATCTATCTATCTATCTATCTATCTATCTATCTATCTATCTATCTATCTATCTATCTATCTATCTATCTCTATCTCTCTCTCTCATATTAAATACTGTATGCAATTCACTGTATGTCATTTGATGGACCATTTGAGCCCAAGCGTGTTACATGCAGCAGGTTGTGTTCCCCTCAGAGTGTGTTACAGCAGGTTGTGTTCCCCTCAGAGAGTGTTACAGCAGGTTGTGTTCCCCTCAGAGAGTGTTACAGCAGGTTGTGTTCCCCTCAGAGAGTGTTACAGCAGGTTGTGTTCCCCTCAGAGAGTGTTACAGCAGGTTGTGTTCCCCTCAGAGAGTGTTACAGCAGCAGGTTGTGCTCCCCTCAGAGAGTGTTACAGCAGGTTGTGTTCCCCTCAGAGAGTGTTACAGCAGGTTGTGTTCCCCTCAGAGAGTGTTACAGCAGGTTGTGTTCCCCTCAGAGTGTTACAGCAGGTTGTGTTCCCCTCAGAGTGTTACAGCAGGTTGTGTTCCCCTCAGAGTGTTACAGCAGGTTGGGTTCCCCTCAGAGAGTGTTACAGCAGGTTGTAATCCCCTCAGAGAGTGTTACAGCAGCAGGTTGTGTTCCCCTCAGAGAGTGTTACAGCAGCAGGTTGGGTTCCCCTCAGAGAGTGTTACAGCAGGTTGTGTTCCCCTCAGAGAGTGTTACAGCAGGTTGTGTTCCCCTCAGAGTGTTACAGCAGGTTGTGTTCCCCTCAGAGTGTTACAGCAGGTTGTGTTCCCCTCAGAGTGTTACAGCAGGTTGGGTTCCCCTCAGAGAGTGTTACAGCAGGTTGTAATCCCCTCAGAGAGTGTTACAGCAGCAGGTTGTGTTCCCCTCAGAGAGTGTTACAGCAGCAGGTTGGGTTCCCCTCAGAGAGTGTTACGTGCAGCAGGTTGTGTTCCCCTCAGAGAGTGTTACAGCAGGTTGTGTTCCCCTCAGAGTGTTACAGCAGGTTGTGTTCCCCTCAGAGTGTTACAGCAGGTTGTGTTCCCCTCAGAGAGTGTTACAGCAGGTTGTGTTCCCCTCAGAGAGTGTTACAGCAGCAGGTTGTGTTCCCCTCAGAGAGTGTTACAGCAGGTTGTGTTCCCCTCAGAGAGTGTTACAGCAGGTTGTGTTCCCCTCAGAGAGTGTTACAGCGGGTTGTGTTCCCCTCAGAGAGTGTTACAGCAGGTTGTGCTCCCCTCAGAGTGTTACAGCAGGTTGTGTTCCCCTCAGAGTGTGTTACAGCAGGTTGTGTTCCCCTCAGAGAGTGTTACAGCAGGTTGTGTTCCCCTCAGAGAGTGTTACAGCAGCAGGTTGTGTTCCCCTCAGAGAGTGTTACAGCAGGTTGGGTTCCCCTCAGAGAGTGTTACAGCAGCAGGTTGTGTTCCCCTCAGAGAGTGTTACAGCAGGTTGTGTTCCCCTCAGAGAGTGTTACAGCAGCAGGTTGTGTTCCCCTCAGAGAGTGTTACAGCAGGTTGTGTTCCCCTCAGAGAGTGTTACAGCAGGTTGTGTTCCCCTCAGAGAGTGTTACAGCAGGTTGTGTTCCCCTCAGAGAGTGTTACAGCAGGTTGTGTTCCCCTCAGAGAGTGTTACAGCAGGTTGTGTTCCCCTCAGAGAGTGTTACAGCAGGTTGTGTTCCCCTCAGAGAGTGTTACAGCAGCAGGTTGTGTTCCCCTCAGAGAGTGTTACAGCAGGTTGTGTTCCCCTCAGAGAGTGTTACAGCAGGTTGTGCTCCCCTCAGAGAGTGTTACAGCAGCAGGTTGTGTTCCCCTCAGAGAGTGTTACAGCAGCAGGTTGTGCTCCCCTCAGAGAGTGTTACAGCAGGTTGTGTTCCCCTCAGAGAGTGTTACAGCAGGTTGTGTTCCCCTCAGAGAGTGTTACAGCAGGTTGTGTTCCCCTCAGAGAGTGTTACAGCAGGTTGTGTTCCCCTCAGAGAGTGTTACAGCAGGTTGTGTTCCCCTCAGAGAGTGTTACAGCAGGTTGTGCTCCCCTCAGAGAGTGACAGAGTGTTCCCCTCAGAGAGTGTTACAGCAGCAGGTTGTGTTCCCCTCAGAGAGTGTTACAGCAGGTTGTGTTCCCCTCAGAGAGTGTTACAGCAGGTTGTGTTCCCCTCAGAGAGTGTTACAGCAGGTTGTGTTCCCCTCAGAGAGTGTTACAGCAGGTTGTGTTCCCCTCAGAGAGTGTTACAGCAGGTTGTGTTCCCCTCAGAGAGTGTTACAGCAGGTTGTGCTCCCCTCAGAGAGTGTTACAGCAGGTTGTGTTCCCCTCAGAGAGTGTTACAGCAGGTTGTGCTCCCCTCAGAGAGTGACAGAGTGTTCCCCTCAGAGAGTGTTACAGCAGCAGGTTGGGTTCCCCTCAGAGAGTGACAGGTTGTGCTCCCCTCTCCTCACCAGGCCTACCAGCGGAAGCAGGTCACTGGTCTGTACAACTTCTTCAAGAACTACACCGATAACTCAGCCGTTCCACAAGATCACTCACTGCAGTAAGTTCTCTGGCTCACCACCGGTGCCCTCATCAACAACAACAACAACAACAACAACAACAACAACAACAACAACAACAACAACAAATAAATATATATACACACACACACACAGTGGTGAAAGAAGTACACAGTTCCTTTACTTAAGTAAAAGTAGAAATACCCAGATAAGTATTTCCATTTGCTATTGAGTGTACGTAGGTATCTAAAGTAAAATGTAAATGTATTCCAGTGCTTTGGAGCATTCAATTCTCGATCTATTGACCTTTAAAGGTCATGTATAAGTGGTACCTGGTCCAGTTATGCTGCTCTGATGAGGTCCTCTTGAAGTTTTGCAGGCTTCAAATGTGAAAGTAGATTTTTGCCATGTTTTCTATGCAAAATCTTTTTCTTCAAAGTAACTAGTAATGGATGGGTTCAGATTAGGGATGTCCGATATTATCGGCCGACCGATATTATCGGCCGATATCGGCAGTAAAATGTGATATCGGAAAATATCGGTATCGGGTTAAAAAAAGAAAAAAACAATAACAATATTTGTTATATATATATCCAGTGAAATGATTAGTTACCTGAAATTATTCCGTTTTTTGGGGTGGGAAACCCTGCATATATCGGTATCGGTTGATATCGGTTGATATCGGTATCGGAAATTAAGAGTTGGACAATATCGGAATATCGGTATCGGTAAAAAAGCCAATATCGAGCATCCCTAGTTCAGATAAATGTAGTGGAGTAAAAAGTACCATATTTCCTTTGAAATGTAGTGGAGTAAAAAGTACAATATTTCCTTTGAAATGTAGTGGAGTAAAAGTACAAAGATCCCCTAAAATGAGTACCTCAAAATTGTACAGTACGTAAGTCATTCCATTTACTATCAAAGCAAATTCATCTGATGAATACACAGACCTCCTTGCCGGAGCGTGCAGAAGGAGCAGACTCTAAACATCATGACGTGTCTATTCCAGTATACTTGTGTGAGTCCTAACAACACGGTCCTCATTCCTAATGATCACAGCGTGTAGCTTAGCGTTAGCTACTCATGCAGGACAGGGAAGTCACATGCGTCACACCAATCATAATCGACATGGCTAAAAGCTCTGTCAACAGGGCGGCCCGTTTAACCCTTTCACTGCCGCACTGCCAAATGGTTAACCCTTTCACGGCGACAATACACAGAAGGTTAACCCTTTCACTGCCACACAGCAGCAGGTTAACCGTCGGTAGTGTGATAGTAAAGGGTTAACCTTCTGTAGTGTGGCAGTGGAAGGGTTCTGCCTCCCCCTATTCAGTGCATGGCTGCACACTGCACAGTGGTGTTTGTTAAAACTCCCACCACCTCGCCAGCCTGCCTGCCATGCCATGCTGGCCTCATGTGTCAATATCACATCAATCTACTGTATCGTCTAGACGTGCTCTACATGCCATACTGGCCTCACGTGTCAATATCACATCAATCTACTGTATCGTCTAGACGTGCTCTACATGCCATGCTGGCCTCATGTGTCAATATCACATCAATCTACTGTATCGTCACTCTAGACGTGCTCTACATGCCATGCTGGCTTCATGTGTCACGTGTCAGAATGAGAGTCAAGTTAGACCGCACTCACAATGTCTGACACTGGGTGCTGAAATCCCGAAGATTAAGTAGAAGAAAGCAGGAAGCCGGACCAGCACTCTGATTCAACATTTTTAATTGCAGCCTGGAACATACATGTTTCGGAACCAATGTGTTCCTTCGTCAGTGTTGATGGCTAGCAGTATTCATTTAGACAAAATGGTGGTTATATAACAGGGTAGGCAGGAAATGACATCAAACACACGTGTCAGAATCACATCATCTCAGGTTGTGCTCCCCAAGACTCTGCTCAGGTTGTGTTCCCCAAGGCTCTGCTCAGGTTGTGCTCCCCAAGGCTCTGCTCAGGTTGTGCTCCCCAAGGCTCTGCTCAGGTTGTGCTCCCCAAGGCTCTGCTCAGGTTGTGCTCCCTAGGGCTCTGCTCAGGTTGTGCTCCCTAGAGCTCTGCTCAGGATGTGCTCCCCAAGGCTCTGCTCAGGTTGTGCTCCCCAAGGCTCTGCTCAGGTTGTGCTCCCTAGGGCTCTGCTCAGGTTGTGCTCCCTAGGGCTCTGCTCAGGTTGTGCTCCCTAAGGCTCTGCTCAGGTTGTGCTCCCCAAGGCTCTGCTCAGGATGTGCTCCCTAGGGCTCTGCTCAGGTTGTGCTCCCTAAGGCTCTGCTCAGGATTTGATCCCCAAGGCTCTGCTCAGGTTGTGCTCCCTAAGGCTCTGCTCAGGATGTGTTCCCTAAGGCTCTGCTCAGGTTGTGCTCCCTAGGGATCTGCTCAGGTTGTGCTCCCCAAGGCTCTGCTCAGGTTGTGCTCCCTAGGGCTCTGCTCAGGTTGTGCTCCCCAAGGCTCTGCTCAGGTTGTGCTCCCCAATGCTCTGCTCAGGTTGTGCTCTCTAGGGCTCTGCTCAGGTTGTGCTCCCCAAGGCTCTGCTCAGGTTGTGCTTCCTAGGGCTCTGCTCAGGTTGTGCTCCCCAATGCTCTGCTCAGGTTGTGCTCCCTAAGGCTCTGCTCAGATTGTGTTCCCTAAGGCTCTGCTCAGGTTGTGCTCCCCAATGCTCTGCTCAGGTTGCGCTCCCCAAGGCTCTGCTCAGGTTGTACTCCCCAAGGCTCTGCTCAGGTTGTGCTCCCCAAGGCTCTGCTCAGGTTGTGCTCCCTAAGGCTTAACTCAGACAAATCTGTTGCCGGCTCGCATGGATGGATTAGTACTGAGAGCATCTTGAAAGCAGAGCCTGTACATACGACATTAAACTAAACATACAAGCTTGTGTTCTATTGATTTAGAAAACACTTTTTTATACATTATCTGATTTCATAGAAAATACTGAGACATCACGTTTTGATTAAGCAATATCACACGAGAGGGAGTATGTTATGCCGTATATACAGTAAGTACGGCTGTGGTGCAGTCGCAGGACCTAGTTAATTGAGAGAGTTAGTTAAGAGTTCATTCTGCTCTGTATATGCGTTGCTAAGCAACTCCCAGCCTGTGATGTTATTGTAAATAGCCACACTCCTATGCAGAGCTGCTTAATGTCTACATGTCACACAGCCTGTGAAACAGCTCTGCCCCAAGTGCCTTAAAGGAAACCATACCTTTATTACTGCGTTCCTCGTCGTTTCCACGTGAGAATAAGTAGAAACCATACCTTTATTACTGCGTTCCTCATCGTTTCCACGTAAGAATAAGTAGAAACCATACCTTTATTACTGCGTTCCTCATCGTTTCTACGTGAGAATAAGTAGAAACCATACCTTTATTACTGCATTCCTCATCGTTTCCAGGTGAGAATAAGTAGAAACCATACCTTTATTACTGCGTTCCTCATCGTTTCCACGTGAGAATAAGTAGAAACCATACCTTTATTACTGCGTTCATCATCGTTTCCACGTGAGAATAAGTAGAAACCATACCTTTATTACTGCATTCTTCATCGTTTCCAGGTGAGAATAAGTAGAAACCATACCTTTATTACTGCGTTCCTCATCGTTTCCACGTGAGAATAAGTAGAAACCATACCTTTATTACTGCGTTCATCATCGTTTCCACGTGAGAATAAGTAGAAACCATACCTTTATTACTGAGTTCATCGTTTCCACATGAGAATAAGTAGAAACCATACCTTTATTACTGCGTTCCTCATCGTTTCCACGTGAGAATAAGTAGAAACCATACCTTTATTACTGCGTTCCTCATCGTTTCCACGTGATAATAAGTAGAAACCATACCTTTATTACTGCGTTCCTCATCGTTTCCACGTGAGAATAAGTAGAAACCATACCTTTATTACTGCGTTCCTCATCGTTTCCACGTGAGAATAAGTAGAAACCATACCTTTATTACTGCATTCCTCGTTTCCAGGTGAGAATAAGTAGAAACCATACCTTTATTACTGAGTTCATTGTTTCCACGTTAGAATAAGTAGAAACCATACCTTTATTACTGCATTCCTCATCGTTTCCACATGAGAATAAGTAGAAACCATACCTTTATTACTGCGTTCCTCATCGTTTCCACGTGAGAATAAGTAGAAACCATACCTTTATGGTTGTTGTTCTGTTTATTATTATTATTATTATTATTATTATTATTATTATTATTATTATTATTATTATTATTATTATTATTACTGTATTATGTGCTGTCATGTTTTGTTTTATATTCTATGTAAAAAAAAAGAGAGAAAATAAATGTTTTATAAAAAAAGAAAAGAGAATAGGTAGAAACCGTCGGTTTACTTCCTCTTTGGGCAGAGATGTTTGACAGTGGGACGACAACGTTGTCCAACTCTCTGAGTAAGAGTGTGGCGAAAACACATGGCCCTTCAGCACAATCAGAAGCGACTGTTGTTTACTAAAGGAATACGATCTGTCTGTTGTTTACTAAAGGAATATGATCTGTCTGTTGTTTACTAAAGGAATACGATATGTCTGTTGTTTACTAAAGGAATATGATCTGTCCTCAGACACAATCAGAAGTGACTGTTGTTTACTAAAGGAATATGATCCGTCCTCAGACGCAACCAGCTCAATGCCATCGACGTAGCGTGCTACAACGGGCTGCCGGAATGCCAGGCCATGGTGACATTAAAGTTCAAGGCGTGGATGGACAACGAGACCATCAATAGGTACAGTACGAGCACCGACTCATGAACCCCCTATGTGTGTTGTGAGGCATCATGATGGCAAGCATGTTATACCTATAGGCACTGTTCTTACGTCACTTACGTTATGTAATGTGTGCATGTGTGTGTGGATGCATTTATGTGTGTATGTATGCTGTTTTTGTGTGTGCTCACATATCGGTATGTCTGTCTATGCATTAATTTCTCTGTGTTTGTGCGTGCATGTGTTTATGCATGCATGTGTGTGTGTGTGTGTGTGTGTGTGTGTGTGTGTGTGTGCATGTGTGCGTGTGTGTGTGTGTGTCTCCCAGCATCCAGCCCAACCTCCGGACCTCCATCTACTGCCAGGCGGTGGCGGTGGGGGGGGAGGAGGAGTGGGAGTTCGCCTGGAAGATGTTTAAAAATGCCACCATACCTGCAGAGAAAGAGAACCTACGCTCCTCCCTCGCCTGCACCAAGAAGATCTGGCTGCTCAACAGGTGACCGACACACACAGCCACGTGCTGCTAGGCAACAAGGTTTGGTTTTCAACCTCACCGTGAGAACCGTAGGGCCGGGGCGATTCACCGAGTTTGAATTTCAATGGCGGTTTTCGCTTCCCACCACGATCATGAAAACGAGATCATCGCGATCAAACGATTGTGTTACCGCGTTGCTCTCCTATTGCCTTGTGTTGTAAATGCGGCGCACCCTTCCTTCACAGCTGTGTGCTCCGCCCCTCCTCCGCCCTCAAGCCTGAACAGTAGTTCCAGCTGGTGTTGAGAGGGAGGAGGGAGGGAGCCACGGCGCGTTTCTCCGGTTATTTTTAAACGTCTTCGGTAACTTGACAGAAAGGCAGCCTTTATGGAGAAGAAAGGTCAAACTAATTCAGTCGTCATATGATGTTCTCAAATCAATATGTAATCGCGTTTAATCGTCATGATTTCGACATCAATCAAAATAATCTGGATTTTCTTTTGCCATAATCAAGCAGCCCTACTAGAAAGGTATATATTCGGCTTCCAAGTCCAAGACCTCTGAGGTATTTCTTAACAGACATCTTTGTCTTAAAGGAATATGCCAACATTTTGGGAAATTAGCTTATCGTCTTCTCCAGAGAGAGACAAGAAGATAGATACCAGTTTCCTCTCTGTGTGTTCAGTAGAAAGCTATCTGGCTGCATGTTAGCCTAGTTTAGCACAATGAATGGAAGCGAACACGGCCGGTTAGCCTGCCCTAGGCATTGTCCAACTAACACCTTTCCCGAAGGCTAACCGGCACTGTCCACTTCCATTCATTGTGCTAAGCTAGGCTAACGTGCAGCCAGATAGCTTTCTACTGAAAGCATAGAGAGGAAACTGGTATCTATCTTCTTGTCTCTCTCTGGAGAAGACGATAAACTAATTTCCCAAAATGTTGGCGTGTTCCTTTAGCTAGCTACTGTAGCTAAACAGTTTTGTGCTTAGAGATGTATTTGTCACAGCTAAGTATACAGAACGTCAGTGAGTGTGGGGTGAACAGGACGAATTACCATTACAGTGATTGATTGGATTACTCCAATACCGTGACATAATCTGATTAATTGATTACTTTGCCTCTTCAATGTACAGAATTGGAGGGTAAATGGAAAATGTATTCCAATTTCCAACAGACTGTACTTTGACTGTTATCATCAATCTAACATTACAATCATGATTAACATTATTTCAGTAATGATGTTTGTCACCTTAATACGTCAGAATGGCTTTTCTCCTTTCAAACATGCTTCTGAGTAATCCAGTGATCACTAGCTTTCATATAATCCAGCTAATTCGTTAGCACCCAACTCTCATATGCCATTTGATTAATCATATCAACAGCGTCCCAGGTACAGGCGTTGGTGCCTGAGTTTTACAAAGCGCTGACCTACAGCAATAATCTCCATTTACGTCACAGCATATCCTGATAAACAACGTTAGAATGGGATCCACCCATAGACACCCATGGACAGATGTCACTGGCAGTGGTGACACAGACACACACCTCACAAAACATGCTGTTCCATAACAGACACACACCTCACAAAACATGCTGTTTCATAACAGACACACACCTCACAAAACATGATGTTATATCACTGACAGTGACACACACACCCAAAACATGATGTTTTATGACAGACACACACACCCAAAACATGATTTATGACAGACACACACACCCAACATATTATGTTATATGACTGACACACACACACACCCAAAACATGATGCTTTATGACAGACACACACACCCAAAATATTATGTTTTATGACAGCTCTACACTCATCAGTGGGTCTACTGTGTCACATGGAGCATCAACATCACTACTGTCGGTCTCCTCTGCACAAACATGGTGCCGATCTAACACTCGTCCTGCACACGCCGTGAGGACACAGCGTCCAACTGAGCAAAGACCGCTGACCAGACATGTCCCTCTCTCTGCTCTGATCTTGCAGATACTTGGATTACACTTTGAACCCTGACAGGATACGGAAGATGGATGCCGTATCTTCCATCATCGACATCGCCAGCAATGTGGCGGGGCAGGCCCTGGCCTGGAACTTTGTCCGAGCTCACTGGACCTACATCAGCAAGGAGTAGGTAACCTATAGATGGTATTGTCACTAACTCGCTACAGCCAAGAGACAAGTCACATCTTGACATACTGGTGGTGGAAGAGATGTTGAACCAAGCATTATTTTATACAGATATACATTCGACATTTGTAGAACAGAATATATAAATGTTATTTTAACTGTTGATCTTGGCCATGATTTTATATTAGTAAACACTGCAACAAACCTAACCAGACACATAAACACACAGCTGCAGTGCTAGCTACCTTTATCTTCAACAGTTTAATACTATATTTAATATCAAATAAGCAAACTTGAATTAAAATAATATCAATGCTTGTCAATTGTTGTCTGGGCCTCATTAGTAAAGGGGTTATCTTTAGGTTTGGTTATCTAACACACACACACACACACACACACACACACACACACACACACACACACACACACACACACACACACACACACACACACACACACACACACACACACACACACACACACACACACACACACACACACACACACACACACACACACACACACACACACACACACAAATACCTACTCCTTGTGTGTGTGTATGCACGCACACATGCTTAGATACATGCGCATACATGGTCGCAGCGCTTGTTACTATACAGTCATCAACAATAATTATATATAAATCATAAAATTATACATGCATTTCTTTAGTTAATGTCAAATAATTTCCTCGCAGCGGATTTATAAAGATTTTGGGATATAAACCGGATTCAAATGTAGCTTTCCCCTTTGAATGAAAAAGCACCATGACAATTGTATTACAAAAAAAAAGACATCACTGAAAACCACACTGTACTTTTAACTGGAGAAGCCAAATACCGTCACATTATCGTTATACCTTCAAAATAAGTACATATGACAATGTATCACAAATAAGGACACGCAGTGTCATAGATGCAAAGCATTCCTCGTGACATTGACCTTACACAGACTGCCGTGTTCCTGCACAGGACTATATTCTGCTTTGAAGCAGGGTCAATTATCTTCTTCATTACCGTTTGTTGTCGACTGGCCATTTAGTTGTTTACGCGATGCTTTATTGGTGTTTACAAGCCTACGTACTGTATTTCGTCTGGGTTTGGATGATGTTGTTAGTATCGTTGCCAATGCCTTATGTAGGACAGAAGGAATCCCATGGGATACAGATCTGGTTCCAGCTGGTTCACTGTGTAGTAGTAGCACCAATACCACTTCTTCACTGTGTAATAGCAGCAACATCACTTCTACACTGTGTAGTAGCAGCAACACCACTTCTTCACTGTGTAGTAGCAGCAACACCACTTCTTCACTGTGTAGTAGCAGCAACACCACTTCTTCACTGTGTAGTAGGAGCAACATCACTTCTTCACTGTGTAGTAGCAGCAACATCACCACTTCTACACTGTGTAGTAGCAGCAACACCACGTCTACACTGTGTAGTAGCAGCAACACCACTTTTTCACTGTGTAGTAGCAGCAACACCACTTCTTCACTGTGTAGTAGGAGCAACATCACCACTTCTTCACTGTGTAGTAGCAGCAACACCACTTCTTCACTGTGTAGTAGGAGCAACATCACCACTTCTTCACTGTGTAGTAGGAGCAACATCACTTCTACACTGTGTAGTAGCACCAACACCACTTCTTCACTGTGTAGTAGCAGCAACACCACTTCTTCACTGTGTAGTAGGAGCAACATCACCACTTCTACACTGTGTAGTAGCAGCAACATCACTTCTTCACTGTGTAGTAGCAGCAACACCACTTCTTCACTGTGTAGTAGCAGCAACACCACTTCTTCACTGTGTAGTAGCAGCAACACCACTTCTTCACTGTGTAGTAGCAGCAACATCACTTCTTCACTGTGTAGTAGCAGCAACACCACTTCTTCACTGTATAGTAGGAGCAACACCACTTCTTCACTGTGTAGTAGCAGCAACACCACTTCTTCACTGTGTAGTAGCAGCAACATCACTTCTTCACTGTGTAGTAGCAGCAACACCACTTCTACACTGTGTAGTAGCAGCAGCAACACTTCTTCACTGTGTAGTAGCAGCAACACCACTTCTTCACTGTATAGTAGGAGCAACACCACTTCTTCACTGTGTAGCAGCAGCAACACAACGTGTGACAAGCAGTGTCTAAATAAAAAAGATAAAAAAAAGAGGCCTTGACGGCCGTTATAAAACGCGTGTTTTAACTTAATTAAAAACCATTAAAACACAGTTAGAATTTTATGAGTGAACGAATTTCGGTAGGGTGCATTTTTTGCAACCTAATGGCTAAAAGTAAATTAATTTAATACGGAAACGGAGTGATAAAAAATGGCTTTTTCATCGGAGCAAGAGATTATTATTATTGTGGGGGCCCTGATGTAAACTATTTTCTGCGCTGGCATTCAGCACGGAATCTGTTAATACAATTAAAAGTAAGTTGTTGTTGTTGTGTCTTTCACTACCACACTACATGTATTTACATCTAAATACATCTAGTCTGGACGTTATGAATGCGCGCAGCACCGTGTATATCCCTCCTGTCTGGACGTTATGAATGTGCGCAGCACCGTGTATATCCCTCCTGTCTGGACGTTATGAATGTGCGCAGCACCGTGTATAGGCAGGGGAGATGAGGCGCGCGTTAACCCTTTCACTGCCACACTACAGAAGCGCTTAGTAACGCTTCGCCTCAAAGCCGTTTCTGGCCGAATTAGTCATTGAATCTTTAATTTTTTTTTTAATTCTTATTCAGAGGTATTTCGTTTCCTTTCACTACCACACTACAGAAGGTTAACCTTTCACTACCACACTACATAAGGTTAACCCTTTCACTACCACACTACTGAAGGTTAACCTTTCACTACCACACTACAGAAGGTTAACCCTTTCACTACCACACTACAGAAGGTTAACCTTTCACTACCACACTACAGAAGGTTAACCCTTTCACTACCACACTACTGAAGGTTAACCCTTTCACTACAACACCACAGAAGGTTAACCTTTCACTACCACACTACAGAAGGTTAACCTTTCACTACCACACTACAGAAGGTTAACCCTTTCACTACCACACTACAGAAGGTTAACCTTTCACTACCACACTACAGAAGGTTAACCTTTGTTAAACTTGCTGGTCTTGTGCTGTACTGAAACTCAGCAGTCCAAGTAAGTAAAGTAAGTACAACTTTATGTATATAGTGCTTTACAACAGTTATATATAACACCAATAAAATATAATAAGAGGAAACATTTGAAGAAAAGAATAAAACATAAAAAAGAAAAGAATACAAAAAAGACATGAACAGAAAAACGGCTATAGCTGTTTAAAAGCCTATCTTTAGAGGTAAGTTTGATTGATTGATTGAAAAGTGTATTAACAGATTGCAGAATGGGTACAATACAGTACAGCTCAATACACACAATTGTTAATGGGATGCAGACCAGAGAAAGACTTTTGTCTTGTTTACATCAGGGTCCCCCATTTTCAATTCATCATAACATACAGTATATGACATACAGATAGACAGTACTGCTCGTTTTTAGCTGCCTTTTAAAAATTAGTTCTGAGGGAGCGGGTTTCAGGTTTAGGGGGAAGGCGTTCCAAAGCCTTGGGGCTATCACCGCAAAAAGCTTGATCCCCTTTTGTTTTTAGCCTGGTCCTGGGCACCACCAGGAGCTCCTGGGCCCTATTCCCCGTACCTGGTTCAACTAAGTCGATCGAGAGTCCCATTATCCAGATTCAGTTAACCCGATGTTTGAAGCCGGGATTTTCCTGTTCCTGGAACGCTGATCCAGTCTCGTTAACTCAAACCAGACTTGAGACTCTGGATAAGTGCGCGCGGCCGCTTCAGTTGAAAAGACAGCAGGTGTAGATCGCAGAAATCCAGATCTTCTAACGGCATTGATTGATTGATTGTTTTACAGATTGCAGGCGGCTCAATAGCCTTGCCGACAAGTTAAATGCATAATCTATAGGCTAATTTTAAATCCCTCATTACCCCAATCAATCAGATTATATTTCTTTAAACGTTCCTGCTGGCAGTAGGTTTATGCATTGAATAATCAAATGAGATCTTGCTAGCGAAAATAATTAGTTAAACTGTTATGAATAAGGATACGGCTCTCTTACCCATTGATTGATGTATGGTGGATCTTTTATTTATCTCCCCTGTGGTGTAACGGTTTCTGCTTTTGACTTTCACACAGGCGGCCCGGGTTCGAATCCCACTTCTCCTAGTCTTTTCCTTCTTTTTGCAATGTAGGAATAATTCAATTTGGTGCACGTTGAGAGCTATATAAAGAATGACATCCTCAATGCATGTAGATTTATAATATTTTAACTTAAAACTAGGCTACCTTTGTGTATAATCATTAATATTATATTCCAAAAAATTATATTGGAAACGTGGGGTTTCGAACACCGGTCGCCCGGTTGCCAGGATTGAGCACTACCGCTGCGCCACTGTGGCAGATGGGATAAATTCATTGTTTATACATTAATGAACGAGAGACCCGTGTTTAGAATATTCTTTATTTTGAATGAAGTTTTATCTCTTTATTCTCATTCATTAATGTGACGTCAACGGCTCATTCAATTTCTCAAATCCGTCAAACAGCGCATCTCATCAGACATTTTAATCCCAGTTACAATATCACACAAAATCCACAATCCACGCATAGACACTTCAATTTTATGCTTGAATGAAACAAAATCCAGGCGCTCCTCTCCTTCCTCGCTCCTCATCCACAGCGGAGAATATGAAAGGAATCAGAGCCAAACGAGCGATAGGTTTCAATCATTAAGGATATCCCCGCGGGATTCACATTTGCAATGCTGCGCGTTGTTAAAATAACCACATAATGTGTACATCGCACCGAGCGAGCGCCACGGTATATATAACGTGCATTATTTAGGACAAAGTGAATTTAGTATCAGCATTTTGGGTCTATTTTACATTTCAAAAGCCCCCTCTGGAAGAATGGAGCACAAAAACGTAATTCAGAATGGTATAATGCAGATCGTAGACTGTGGGAATAATTTCAGGAAACGAGCTGTCACTTTCTTTGCGGGGGCGTGGCGATGGTTCATCCGGCTAACTTGAACTTAAACCCTGCTCTCGACCAGGCTCAAACTTTTTGATCTGTTGTCATGGTGATTTAGACAATCCAGCTTCGGGGAATGGGAAAGTCCGGCTTAAGTCAGACTTGACCGAAAGTTATCCGGCTAACTCAGTTATCCAGGTACGGGGAACGGGGCCCTGGTCGGATGACCGCAGTGACTGGCTAGAGTAAAGTGGATAAGCTCGATAATGTAGGGGGGAGAGTAAAGACCATAACCCTATCAAAACAGCAGTCAAAGTGTATATTTTCATTTTTACCGATGTTTTGTAAGATTTACCGAAAATAAGAATTTATCGGAAAAATGCTAATTATATCTCCTTTATCGTAAAACCGTGAGGAAATGACTAAATCCAGATGTAACCCTGCCATTGGAAAGAGGAGCCTTTTCCCTATCCATATATGTATTATTTGGCCATAATAAGGTCAAGTTCAAGGTCAAATATGAATTTATAATTAAAATCGATTATAATTTATTACTGTATCTACAAATCCTTCTGTTTAATCATCTTCCCTTTATTCATTTGCTTAGATTTTTTTTACACTTGATCTCAAGAAGGTCCGTCTGTAGTGTGGTTGTGAAAGGGTTAAATCAAAGCATCTGGCAGTATAACTAGAAACCCTGCCACTAGATTCACTTGACCCAACATGACTAGGGTTGGGGAGTAACTTAAGCAACATGGTTATGGATAGAGTTGTGCTGCGCCTCAATACTATTCTCTTCCCCCTTACTGTACTCAACACACTGTAGGATGTGTATATAACTGTGCAATAACACAAATCCTGTGAGTCATGTAAACATTGTACATATGTACATACTGAACACTTGTGTCTACGTACGTGACTTCTATTTTTTACTTGCTATACTTATTTTATTTTATACTTATCTTTTTTGTCTAGCACAGTCTCTGGAGCGTAACAGAAAGAAGCATTTTGTATAAAAGTATTCTGTACTTCTGTATGACAACTAATAAATAAACTTGAACTTGAACTTGAGTTTATATTGGTAGAGGATGAGTCCACATTTCAGGGAATTGGAAGCAGGCAAATCCCAAGATATAGATGACCAATTCTGTCCATACAGAGGAAGATGTGGGTCGATTTCCAGTTAACTGGGTTGATGGGTTCCCATAAAGGGGCACTTCACCAAAATACAATGCCAATTTATTTTGCACATAATCTCACACACATCCAAAATGTTCGCACACATTCATTTAGTTATTGAGAGTAGATTTGTTTGAATATGGCCACCGGTGATGTCATCGGGGACATTGAATCCTTGTGTTGTGTTAATTTTAAGCAACATTAAATGATGAAGATGAAATAATAACACTACCTTGTTGTATAGCGCAGGCTGCTACATTATCATTCCATTGAGCTGTAATTAACACAATAACAACAATAAATCAGCATTGTTTCTTGGTGAAGTGCCCCTTTAACCGTGTGGTCAATACTCAGAGACTCAGATGTTTGAATGTTCACTGCAACTACCACTAGAATGTTCATCATATCCCTGAAACAACAAACGTCCTCTAGGGGTCATGAATCTGCACTGCACATTTTTTAAGATTAGAATGAAAGCTTTTCGAGTTATGGCGCAGACGCAAAATGTCTATGCTGGCAGTCCTGGTAAAACCATAATATCGGGTATATAACTAGCCTTCCCAACTCTGTTCCTGACAGTCGTGACATGAGTCATATGGTGCTACCGAGAGTTGAATAAACTGCCATAAAAGCAGCCGTAAATGAACAGATTCTAAACGGTGGCCAGTGACACTTAGCTCAACACCCATCAGGGCCCAAAGGTCGACTCTTACAGTCCCTGCGTGGCTCCGCTTCCCAGAATAATCTTTACTGTTTGTGTAGTTAGTACCAACTATGTTTCCACCACAGCAATGAACTCTGCCATCGGTGCTGAAGGAAGTGGGATATCTAAACAGAAAATCCATTGGATTTTAACTGCATTTCCCCCTGAACACACAAACAACTATTTTGTACACGTGTTTGACACGTGTAGAATTATGAGACCAGTTTTATGGTGCGACAGCCTGCACTAGAAGAACCAGCACTAGGACTAAAGCCACTGATTCACATTAAACTCTTTATTTAGTCTATATAGCCTATATATTTTTATTAGAACTCTTAAGTTAATTACAGATCAGTGACTAAAGCGGGGACAAATATAATAGTCTGTTTATTTATAAATCACTTTCCTAGATGGTTTACAAGGTGCTTCACACAAAATAGATGAAAGACTTCAGAATATAAACATTTGCTACCATTGCTACTAACTAACTATTGCGAACATAGTAGGCCTACAGGCAGCATACAGGCAGTTTAATTAGCCTGTATTGAGCTGTTCCATGGCTGCTGTGCTGATAGTTAATAGTGGAGAGCTAGCTTATAGAGTAGTAACTAAAGTGAGACTTGTGATGATGGTTAATAGTGGAGAGCTAGTTTATAGAGCAGTAACTAAAGTGAGACTTGTGATGATAGTTAATAGTGGAGAGCTAGCCTATAGAGCAGTAACTAAAGTGAGACTTGGGTTGATAGTTAATAGTGGAGAGCTAGCCTATAGAGTAGTAACTAAAGTGAGACTTGGGTTGATAGTTAATAGTGGAGAGCTAGCCTATAGAGTAGTAACTAAAGTGAGACTTCTCACGATTACAAGACCATTTTGTCTTTCCTCTAATCTGAGGAAATGTTTCTCTCTCCCACTATCCGTCTGTCACTAAGTAACTATTTTTATTGCATCCATTATTATCTTATAAACAAGACGCGTGAATGCTAACGTCATGGCGTGATGAGTGACTATCTTTTGTCTCCACCCTCAGATACGGGAGAGGGGTAATGCCCCTCGGATTGCTGATCGACGGCGTCACAGAGAGGTTCTCGACAGAATTTGAACTCCAGGAGGTAATTGATTCACATTTACATCACAAACCCGAGAGGGACGAAGGACCCCGGCGTCATCCGATAGCAGAGTACTGGACGACAAGAACCATCTCGGAAACTGATCCGCTAGTAGTCCATCTAAAATTAAAACAACAAATCTAAAAAATGTTGTTCCCCACATACAATCATGCAGATCATCTAACGTTACCCGTTTAAATCTAGTGCTTTACCAGAGATATGCTGATGATTTATTCAGCATATAAATCATTCGGCATGGAAATAAAACCATTAAAAAAACGAAACCACCGACCAAATCGGCGCATTAATCAACTGAGGAGGGGACTTCTTCCGAGTCCTGCGCCTAATAAAGATGGAGGAAATGATCTGTGTGATCCAGTACTCTTTTTACAACATCACATCAACGTTATCAGTGGATTTAATGAGGCCGCTGTGGCATCAGGGAATAATGTCTCCGCGCCTTTTCCAGTCATGGAACGGTCTTTGACCTGTGTCCAAAAGACCATTCTAACCAGATGTCCAGGGTGCATCTCAAAAGTCCCCCTCTTATCTGTATCTGTAGGCCAGGAAATTTGGAATAATCATCGAGTTGCAGCTCATGACAAACATGTCCTTACATGTCACTGTTATTAACCTATAATGTCATGTATAACCAGTGGTGGAGGAAGTACACAGTTCCTTTACTTAAGTAAAAGTAGAAATACCGAGATAAATTAGTACTCTGGTAAAAGTAAAAGTCCTCCATTAAAATTCTACTTAAGTACATTCAATGGCAAATACTTCTCTACTTTTATCTAACGTAAAAGCACACGTTCTACATGACGTTTGTGTATTCCAGTGGTTGGGCGTGTTCAAGCCTCGATCCATTGACCTCTACAGGTTATGTTAAAGTGGTATGTGGTCCAGTTATGCTGCTCTGATTAAAGGTTATGTTAAAGTGGTATGTGGTCCAGTTATGCTGCTCTGATTAAAGGTTATGTTAAAGTGGTATGTGGTCCAGTTATGCTGCTCTGATTAAAGGTTATGTTAAAGTGGTATGTGGTCCAGTTATGCCCTCTTGAAGTTGTCAGACTTCAAACATTTTGCCTGTTGCATGTTTTCTATGCAAAATATGTCTCTTCAATGGGTTCAGATAAATGTAGTGGAGTAAAAAGTACAATATTTCCTTTGAAATGTAGTGGAGTAAAAGTATGAAGTTGCCTAAAATGAAAATACTCACGTTAAGTACAAGTAGCATGAAATTGTACTTAAGTACAGTACTTGAGTAAAAATACGTAGTTACTTTCCACCACTGTGTATAACTCGAAGGTGGGGGCAGCGGGGGCCTACAGCTTAGAGGAGTGACTGAAATCCCCCAGACCAGCAGGAAAGATCAGGGTGGGGGACATGAATTAATAACACTGTCCCGTCCCTCAATACCAAGCGCTGAAGTGCCCTTGAGCAAGGCACTTACCACCCCCCACCTGCTCCACTGCTCAGTGGCCAGACTGTAGTGAAAAAATAAATAAAAAAACGAACCTTCTTACTGTCATGCACTCTTCCTAATATACTAACATACACTCAACATTGCAGCACTCAAGTCTGAACACTTTGATGAACATTGTTACTCAGCTGATAGAGTTGTACCCTTCCTGCTGACTAGTTGTACAAAACTTGTAAGGCGCTTTGGATAAAAGCGTCAGCTAAATGACTAAATGTAAATGTAAAATGTAATGTAGTAGTTGTACTGGATAGTTCCCAGGTGTGAATGTATGCGATTGTGTGTGAGTGTAAAGCAGGGCGTTGCGAAAAAGAGTATTCCATAAAAAAAAATTTAAAAAATCTTTGTAACCATAGAGCCATGAAAGAAAAACCAAAATGCTCAGTTGGGCCATGGGAAAGAAATGCTTCCAAATCCAGCACACTCTGTGCTAGCGATGGTATGAATTAAGAGTTATAAGGGCTTAGGTGTGTTGGTGGGCACTTGGTATTCTGTCTTCCGCTGACTGCTTTGTATTCCCTGTGTGTGTGTGTGTGTGTGTGTGTGTGTGTGCGTGTGTGTCCGTGCAGCTGAAACGCTTCCAGATGGACTACGATGAGGAGGAGCTTGGTTCTGCCAGCAGAGCTCTGGAACAGGCCATAGAGAGAACCCAAGCCAACATCCAGTGGGTCCGGGAGAACCAGCGGACAGTGCTGGAATGGTTCAGGAGAGAATCTCAGGACTCGTAGGACGAAAGAATCGCCCGGAGAGTGTCTGATTTCTGCCAACTAACCCAAAAGTGGTCCAAAAAAGGGCCACGCGCCCATTTCTTACAGACAGAAATGTAAAAGAATGTTTTCCTCCACGTTTTTCTACAGAATAAAGCACTTGTCAAAACATTTGTAAAGCACTCGTATGGGTACTAGATGCGAATTAGATGGCGAGTACTCAAAACAAAGTACTCTTGTTTACTTGGCACCCGCGTACCTCGAAACAGAATCGTGCAATAGGGTAGTTGAGAGTGAATTGACCCATCTCAAACCCCCACCGCTCCCTCAGCGACGGTTGCGATTGGATGGATCGAGAAAAGAGGGTGGGGTTTGAGATAGGTCGATTGTACCGTGGCCCTACCTTGATTTAATTTACTTGATTGGAGAGGAAACAACGTCAACGTTTTCCCAAAGATAATTGAGAGAGAGAGGCAGAGAGAGAGAAAGAGAGAGAGAGAAAGAGGCAGAGAGAGAGGCAGAGAGAGAGAGAGAGAGAGAGAGAGAGAGAGAGAGAGAGAGAGAGTATAATCATTATTCTGGAATCAGACAAACCACTGGCAATGCAACTGGAGTTGGTCCCCGTGCTCCGCACCATGTGTGGCTGCCGCACGGCTCCTACATAGTCAGGACGGGTCAAATGCAGAAGACCAATGTCCTCCAACAGGATTAATAATAAAGGTTCAACTTAACAACTTCATTTAACTTAAATAATCATTCTGGAAGGACGCCGTGTTCTGAAAATAATAATCAGCTTCATTGGTCAATTCATCCTGGTGATTCGAGGGACAGGATCCAGACGCAGTTATTATTACACAGTAATTATCCTGTAGTTGGTGTGTTGTAATATGAAGTGCTAATTACAATACTGTACTTGTTCTGCTACTGTGTTGTGTATGTTTTCATTTTGTCATGTATATCGTTTACCATATAGAAATTCTAATTTATTACTTTTTTTTAATCAAAGAGAAGCCTCATTCTTTATGTCGTTTGTTGTCGTTTGTTGTTCAAACCGTTTCAAAAGGGAGTAATAACTTTAAGTCGTCTGCACAGTCGAGGTGTCTCGCGACCAAAGAAAAGCACATTCTCAGGTTTGATCAAAACAAAGCAGAGTTTTAACGGTTATATGTCAAACGTTAAAACTACGAAAGCAATTAAGTGCCTTACTGTGCATTTGTGATGATGACAATCAAGTGCCAAAAGTATTACCTGTAAACTTTTGTAATTATTTTTAATAATAAAATATGAACATTGTGGAATGATGGGTGTTGTTTAATCCGTTTGTAATGTAATCAGGCTTCCTGCAGGTTTCAACAAGTTCAATTTAAGACCTTTTTAAGACTTTGAATAGAATGTAATACCTATTTCATGAACATACTGGACAAAAAAAAAGTATGAAGGAAAATTACTATGACAAAAGTAATTCCATACGAATTGTTGGGGGGGGGGCTGACTTTGCAGCCTGGACATTTCCCCCAAACACATTTAAATAAGTAAGAGAAGTTATCGCAACATAGAAGTAATTTCTTAATCCAATACATTCGTAAGACCTATCAAAATGCTATTCTCCTTAAGGCCTAAAATTCAGATTATTAAATGTAATACTTTTTAACACACTGTGGGGAACCCTGGGTAATATATTGTAAGATAACACAAGGTATCAGGCAATCGGTGTATTATTGTACACATTCTCCAGTCATATGGGTGGCAATATCTGGTAGAACATGGGACTTCTAATTGTGATTCAAGACTTGCAGGGGTGTAAAAAGTACCCAGAAATTATACTTAAGTGACAGTATGGGTATCGTATCTGGCTAAAAACACACTTGAGTAAAAGTTAAAAAGTATCTACTTTTAAATGTACTTAAGTACTAAAAAGTTAAAGTAAAAAAAAAATCTGGCTGTCTATTCTTCTGATAGCAAGTGTTTAATCAAAGATCCCCGCTTTCTAGTCTTGCACAAGGACCAATCAGCATGGGTATGGGTGGGTTCATTTTCCATTGATGGGGATTTGATTGGCTGTTTTTAAATAAGTGCGGCCGAAGGGTTGTTAGTTCGGCCAGAAAAACAAATATACTAATTAAAATGGTTGGACCTGCGAGATTTGTACTTTGTAGGTCTGCATTTTAAATGTAAGGAGTAAAACGTTTTTTTTCTCTCTGAAATGTAATTGAGTAAAAGTACAAGTATACAAACCTAATAATACTTGAGTAAAGTATGAATCCCCCAAAACAGTACTTAAGTATTGTAACGAAGTACAATTACTCAAGTACTTTACACCCCTGTTCAAGAACATAGTATTCTAGAACCAAACCATAGAGGCCTGTAACGGAACATCAGAGAGTGTGGTCACCAATAGATATACGCTGCTGTGACTTGATGATAACAACAAAGAATGCCTTATTATTTCTGTGCTTTCAAATAAAAAATGGGGGGCGACAGTTGCTCAGGAAGTAGAGCGGTTGTCTGGTAATATGAAGGTTCCCAGTTCGATTCCAGCTCCTTCCGGGCAGCGTATAGAAGTGTCCTTGAAACAAGACACTTAACCCCCAAACTGCTCCCGATGAGCAGGTTGGCACCTTGCACGGTTGCCTATGCCGTTTGTGTGTGAGTGAATGGGTGAAATGTGAGGCATAAGTTGTAAAGCTATATAAATGCAGTCCAAAGATACTTGATAACACTGCAATACCGCAAGATCCTCAAGTTTGCTCTTTTTTGATGACATCTATTGGTAATAAACAATCACTGCTGTTGCATTTTTGCACAGTATTGACTTGCTTTCCATTTTTGAAAATTCACACCAACTAGTGAGTTAGTCTTCTATTCATTCCAAACAACTTGCTGCTAGTGATGTAAAACGTATCACTTCCTGTAAATGGTAAATGGTGCATTTATATATAGTGCTTTACAATTTGTTCCTTACTTTTTATCCATTCACTCACACTTTCACACACCGACGGCGGAGGCAACCATGCAAGGTGCCGACCTGCTCATCGGGAGCAATTAAGTGTCTTGCTCAAGGACACTTCCGACATACTGCGCGGGAGGAGTGGGAATCGAACCGGGAACTGACGGATTACCAGCCTGCTCTACCTCCCAAGCCACTGTCGCCCCTAATGTAAATGGTGATGTAAAAGGTATCACTTCCTGTGTGCTGGTGATGTAAAAGGTATCACTTCCTGTGTGCTAGTGATGTAAAACATAGATATGATGTAAAAGGTATCACTTCCTGTGTACCGGATGATTTCACCAGGCATTTCCCAACTGTTTAGAAACAGCAAATGTAAAAGCATTCATGAACCAGGTATAGAATCATATACCGTTATATCAATTGGCGATAAGAGGGTAGGCAAAATAAACCTTTATTTACATGAAAATGTTTGAGATTATTACTTTAATAAGAAATTATAGTAAGATATCAATGAATTAGGTTTGTTGCCGATATACAGTATATCTCTTTTGGTGTCAAATATCCTACCAAGCAATGTTGCTTAACAGTTGTGATTGGTGGATCAAGAAAAGAGGGCTGGGCTTGAGATAGGTCCATTGTCTCAGTGCCTCCGCTGCTGCTAGTGAATGTGATTAGTTATGCCATTTGGAAGAATCGATAAATCGGGACAAAATGATCGATAAATATCTATATTTGTATCTATATTTTCTAAATATATATATTTTTAATTTGTATTATTTAAACAACAAATGTATGTTTATTTTGCAGCAATTCTTTGTCGTTGCCGCCATCTTTAGTGTTACAGATTTCCCCATTAAAAACAACCACAGTGATCCTCCTCATTTTATAGTCGGTGGTCTCTGGATGTGATGGAGGAGTGCACTGCATATTGAATGCATATTCAATATTGAATTTACATGAAATGGGGATGTTTTACTAAAACATGCCACAAGACCTAGTATTTTAGTATAGTATATAAAGTATTTAAATAATTTAAAAAAAGTGATGCCACTTATCGATTTCACGCAGTTATCGATAAATCGATAAGTGGTCTCAGCCTTAGTTTACATCGCAACCCAAATCTCATCCAACAATAATAACAATTACGGCAGACAGAAAAGTGGGCATTCCAACATTCTGAGCTTAAAGATACAGTACAATGCTGTTTTAATTCAGTCATAAATTACTTATTGTGGAATATCATAGAGTAAGTATCTTTTTTCCCCCAACTTCAGATGCATCATTTGATTTGTTACAAGTGTTTTAGGTCACCCTCTCTGACTCTGAGCCAACTCCCATTAGGCTGAGTGGCCTTCTGTTCCCTACACACTACACACATGCTCGACTGTTAAAGGGGAACTATTTTACTATTTCTTTCACTATTTGGGCACTTTTACACAATTCCTGTGAGTCTATGGAACACCTCTGTAATATATATATATTTTTTTATTCATTGTTTTGTATTTCTAATCAAGTCCTCAAAAACAGCATTTTTCTACCTCAAGATCTCGAGCTGTTTTGAGCCTGGGCTCCAGGTACAGGTCCAGCCACTGTGTGCAGCTCATCCTGCACCTCTCCATTATCATGCAGCGGTGTCTTTCTGACATCACAAATCATCACATTTTCAAATGACTCAGTTCAGTGAGGGTGAATATTGTGAGAATTGGAAGAATGCGCCAATATGAGAATTTTGAGACATAGATCATATTAATATAAGTTCACATAGCTAGGAAACAATGCTAAACACTCAAAAAGGCCATTTATAAGATAGTTCCCCTTTAAGGAATCGGTGCTGGTGATGAGCACCACTCCGCTAGATGGGCCAATCAGAGCAGCTAGATGGAACTAATGAGCCAATCAAAGTCGCTTATATGTGCCATTCAGCGTAACAAAGGAAGCAGATTGGATATCTAAAATAGCTTGATTTTGTTGATGAGGGGGATAGATATCAAAGGTCTTTTTCACAGCTCTAACATTATGGATAATTTCATACCTTCTTTTAAAGAAAATGCAACAAGATTGAAAAACACAATTTTCATTATACTGAATCTTTAATTCCCATTTCTATTGCATGATGACTTGCTGTACAATCTGCTTTGGCTCTCAAAGGAATTGTATGAAATTGTCTCTTTTCGGCTACGCTAGGGCACAGAGAAGGGTCTGGCAACCAGTCAATTGAGAAACAGGACTTGAGTTACATTATGTCTATTCAGTTCTCATGTTTGAGAAAGAAAAGGCTACAGTGGTGTTTATGGTATGTCGTTATCAATAAATGATTGCATTTATTTTTTCTTTGCTGCGTGTTTATTTTGCTGAATCCTTGCCAGGTATGTGTAGTAACTGTTTTATAGAAGCAATAAGGCCTGCTAGGCTGTGGTTTACAGTGATTTTAGAGCAGCTAAGGGGGTTTTAGGAATTCGCTCTGCTTCGTGCCCAACAACGCCCCATAGCTGTTAAAAATCACTGTCAACCAAAGGATACATGATTGTTATGGCTACCACATTTCTCAGGGATTCCATCCTATTTGACAGCTTAGAGAGGAAACCCATATGGAAAATATGGTCGGATTTGGGGTAGTTGTGATTTTTGGACCCCTAATACAATTTCTTACTTGGCAATGATGATGATGATGATCGGTAGAATCCCTTCCCAGCACAATCCATGTCATTCCTCATACTAGCTCCAGATAGTTAGCCACGATGGGGTCGGGCAGGGGCGCACTTTGTACACATTTTCTTCCCTGCTCCACCCATGTTATCTGGCTATGCCAAATTATATCAACAATATACAATATGGGATAGAGGGGGGCGCTCACTGTGACTTTTTACTGCCAGACCCAAGACGTAAGGAAGAGGCAAGATAGGAAGCCGGCTTTAATGCATGGGATCTAACCCCAGACAGGTGGGGGTTTGGATCTAACCCCCAGAGAGACAGGAGGGAGCGAAGCTGGAGGTTATGTTCCAGCTACATAGTAGGAGTAAAGTCTAATCGAAGGAGAAACAGGAGGAGAAAGAGGTCCCGTTCCAGAGTAAGTACTGCAGAGTGTTTCCCCATACATGGCTTTAATTAAAGGCAGCCCGCCACATTAACACTTTCAATGCCAACGACGAGAGATCTAGTTTCTTTTTTTATTAGCGATTTTTATTCATATTTCATCAATCTAGTCTCACGTTAGTGCTGCAAACTCTCTCTGAGCTCTATCGTCTCTCCCTGTGGTACTGCACCCCTTTGGAATGGATTGAATGAAACACATGGGGGGAAAAAAATCCAGCTTCCTCATTTTACTTCTCAGGCAAGTCACCCGAGAGGATCGGATTCATTGCAGAGCCCCAGAACAGCGTGGAATACATATTTCCAGTACCCAGCGTTGGATCAATAAACACGATCGATATTTGGAATGGCGATCAGGAATTGGAATAATCTTTTTGGAGAACATCTGATCTGAGGTAAGGAATCTATTTTACCAGTCTTAGGATAATCAGAGCTTTTTTCACAGAGATATCAACGTGTGCCCTATGTGTGTGTGTGTGTGTGCGCGTGTGTGCTGATCAGGAAATGAGATAATAGATTTTTCAGCTCGCTTCTATAGCATGCATAAGTACACATATACTATCGATAATCTAGCGTTTATTTGAAAACGATTCATAAATAGGCCAAAAATTACTGTTTTTTGTGTATTCCAGAATATTCCAGTAAAGGGGCGATTATCACAGAATCTTTATATTTTCCTGAAAAACGTGAATTTTTCAAAATGGTATAAAACGGAAATGAACAGATTAAAAAACATTGATATAGAAGTCATTGATAAGCGACGGCCAGATTAGACACATAGCCATCATTTAAGACATAGTTTATGCGTTTGCAAATATGAGAGCTCTATCATTGAAGTGGGTGGTGGCATTCAAGGGGGGTAAGGTGCACCGCATGGCAGGCAATGAAAGTGTTAAAAAGCACTTCTTGTGTTGAATGCAGCACTTTCTGCCACCAGCTTCATCTCTCTTAACCACCTCAGCCTGCTGCCACCACCGCAAATAACCCAACAACCAGCGGGAAACACTGCAAGGGGTCCAACCCCAAATAGACCAATAGTATTATAAGCCAAGAAGACCATGTATAGGAGTCCACTTTCAGACCGACAGCAGCAGGAATCCAATCCCCAGAGAGATGGGATGAGCGGAGCCAGGTTCAGTATGTTGATCCACATGCTGGAGGAAAGCCAAAACCCCGGGCTGATGGTACAGAGGTCCATGTTACATTCACATCCCTAGCGCACTCATCAATCGTCCTGTAAAACACAGAAACAGTCAGTCAAAATGAGGAGAATGACACCATACGCACAAGTACACACACGAAACAACTTTAATCTTTCGTCAAAATATTTCCTCTATATTTCTCTCTCTTATCAAAGATGTAATATTTGCCAAAGACAATACACGCAAAGATACCCCGGCCCTTCGATCTAAACAGCCGTCTAAAGTATTTCTTACAGATTGTTTTACTTTTGCCAAAGAACACACCCACACGCCTCGGCGTAAAGCCTCCTCCACGTAAGTATGTTGTACACACTGTAATACGCATCACTCTTACCAAAGGTTTGTTTTCGCAGAGACGATAACACAGGCACACCCTACGCGCATCGCAAAGGGTGCAAACTCCTCAACCTACAACCTCCTTCCGTCAACATTATTATCCGTCTTTATCGGTTGTAATGACGCCTGGCGGCTCAGTGAGGAGCAAGAGGTAGCCAGTGTCAACCTTTCCACCCGGTCCTGTCAAGACCACTCTCCGTGATACATGCCATTACAGAGAAGACTGATTGAATCCGTAGCCCGATACCTTAAAAGTCCTCTCGGGAGTTCCCGATTTGACAATTTGCGGTTTTGCGAGATAATGGCGGTGATCCACTGGCCAAACTTCGTTGGCCGACGTTGGGAAAGTAGCCGTCTCGACTCGTTGCACTGACTGCATGGCAGCCTCTTGTTGCCCAGATTAGGTTCCATTGTATATTTTTTGTCTCACTTCGTTTTCCTGTTGGCGAGCACACTGGCCTATCACGTTGCCCCAAATCACCACCCTTAGACCAAAAGGTGACCAATTGATCATAATTGTAGATGGCGGTAAATAACAGCGTAGTGTTCTGTGGACGTTGGAAGCGAAGTAATCCAGTCCTGATTTCACACAGTGCTTTCTAACTGACCTGTGTCCTGCCTCCCTTAGTTACTGTTCCTGCCTCCCTCAGTTACTGTTCCTATTTCCAACAACTAACTGTGAAATCCACTGCTATCAGTCTTCACTAAATACCACAAGTTCAAGGTACTTGAATGAACACCAAGGTGGGTGGATTTCGCATTTCAGTACAGACAGACGATATTCACAGAATGTCACAAGATAATATTGTTGTATTGTTTACACCGTTCTTATTGTCTGTGATACTGTGTTGATGTTACTGTGTTGATGTTGCTGCTACTGTGTTGATGTTGCTGCTACTGTGTTGCTGTTGCTGCTACTGTGTTGCTGCTACTGTGTTGATGTTGCTGCTACTGTGTTGATGTTGCTGCTACTGTGTTGCTGTTGCTGCTACTGTGTTGATGCTACTGTGTTGATGTTGCTGCTACTGTGTTGATGTTGCTGATACTGTGTTGCTGCTACTGTGTTGATGTTGCTGCTACTGTGTTGCTGTTGCTGCTACTGTGTTGATGTTGCTGCTACTGTGTTGATGTTGCTGCTACTGTGTTGATGTTGCTGCTACTGTGTTACTGCTACTGTGTTGATGTTGCTGCTACTGTGTTGATGTTGCTGCTCGGCAGAGGAGCCAGGAAACAAGAACTCATCTGCTGTAAAAGGACAGGGATGTGACTAATAAACGTTAAACTGAAACGCAAGGCACTATTCACAAGACTGAAAGGAGTTCTTAGGTGCAGGTAGGTACGTTAAAATAACATTACCCTACACAAACTTGGAAATGTCAGTAGTATTACAGGTGCATTGCAGTGCAGTGTTCGACTTAAAACCAGCAATATCAAGCCTGACTAGGGATGCCCCCCGAAACCCGGTTCTAAACGGGAACCGGTACTAAATTAGAAAAAACCGGAGTATTGATAAGCTCCGACGTTATCGGTACTGCTATCGGTAGTCTAGGAGCGGATTAGCTACAGAGCTAACAGAGTGTAACATCCATCTGCAACGCAACGGTGGCAGCAACAGTGGACACGGGAGTAATGTTTATCTTATCTTTATTACGGATCCCCATTAGTCATCACCGCAGCAACAACTAGTCTTCCTGGGGTCCACACACAACAAAAACAGTACATACATACATAACATTATAGTAGCATACATTTAAAAATATATTCCAATATTCCTACATATAAAAATTATTCCAAATAGTATTACAGTACACAAACAGAGTATCAGATCACAGAAAATACAATAAAAGGGATTAAACTCTCAGACAGTCATATCTTTACAGTGTAAACTACAGTATCTGTGTTTTTCTTTAATGTAAACTAATTTCTTTTTCTCTCAATGCTCTTTTCAAATTCGTTTTAAAACTTATCTTACTGGTTATCTGAGTAAGATGTACTGGCAGTTTATTCCAATATGACATGGCTCTATATAACACAGTTTATGTTAATGGTAGTCTAGGAGCGGATTCGCTACAGAGCTCATACTACACTACACGTATGAACTCGACATAACGTTAACGTTACTCCGTTTACATGAAGTGTTTAATTAGCAGCAATCTGTTGTTGAACATTTTATGTTAAACCGGAAAAGGAAATGCAAGGACAGGAAGCCGTCATGAAATCGCTGTAGTCATCATATTGTAGTCTTATTAACTAAAAGATTTTAACTAAATAAAAAGCAGCAGCACTATTGGATAACTGAGTCATGTTTGCTATGTATTTCTTTCTTTAGGGGAGTAGGACATTTGTTTCACAGTTTTAGCATGATGTTTTATAGATGGCTAGGTTAAACACAGGTTTTTGTTTTTAAGAGGGGGGGTTTGATTTGATTGAAGTTTATTTCAAATATGCAACACAACAAACAAACATCAAGTACAGATATAGCCTTAAGCCGTTCAAATAATAAATTGTAAAAAAAAATGTGTTTAAATATATTTAAATATTTAAATAATAATCATCTAAAAGAACCGATAAGAGTATCGATAAAGTACCGAACCGTTAAGCAGTATCGATAAGAGTAGTAGTATCGATAAAATCCTAACGATACCCATCCCTAAGCCTGACTGAATCGATATTGAACTGAAATCGAATCAGGTAATCAGAACTGATACCCAGCCCTAGTTCCCAGTGGCAGTATCTAGGCAGGTGTTCTTACCCATTCGTCCTCCTGAGCATCCTCTACCTCTGCCGCTCCCCCAGGCTGTGCGCCTCCTGCCTCGGGCTTGTTGGCCATGATCTTGTCTGTCCAGGACGCTCCGGCCTTCTCATCTCCAGCGAAGTTACACTTGGTCACGGTGCCTGCGTCCACTTTAGCTAGGGAGACTGGACACGCATGCAGCAATGTGTCGAGTTGAAAAGCTGCTTTGAATTGAGGTTATTTTAGATAAATTCTTTCTTAATATGCGATGGTTGAACACATTCGATAGCAGTATTTATGGTAGCCCCGTCCCCTACCAAAAACAAACAAGGTGAAGTAAAAATGTAATAGCTAATAATAGTGACTACCACAAAGAACCAAGCTTTTGAAACTGATTTTTTTTAAGAGATTGTTCCGCATTTTTGCATTCATTTGGAGAAGAAAAATAATTTCATTAGAGCAATGTGACTTGATTTAAAATCATTTGAATAGGGGGCGCCAGGGTGGCGCACCACGTAGTACGTGACGTAACTGCGCTGCAGTGCAACCACATACCACTTTAACCTTTAGAGCACTCCCAAGCACTGGAATACACTAACGCCATGTAGAATGTGTACTTTTACTTTAGAGACCTTTGCTGCATGTCCTCTCCTAACCTTCCTCTCTGCCGGGCCTGTCCGAAATGAAACAATAAAATGCCAAAGAATTCACCTAAAAAAAAATGTATAATAATCATTTGAATAGAAACTCCTATGACTTTTAGCCGACTGGCTTTCCTGTAGCCCAGGACGCGTAAATACTTTCCCTAATGGGGTTGTACTTCCGCGTTCTAGGCGTCACACGATTGGCGCACATGTCACATGACCAGAAACGTCAGTGGCCAATCAGATCGCGCAAACCGAACGCGGAAGTACAACCCGCTTAGGGAAAGTATTCACGCGCCCAGGACAGCTCCACTGTTTCAGAAAGATTAGAAAAGAAATATACTTCATGAACAATGACTCACAGATGAAGGGCCCGTCTCCTCTGGTCTTGAGGCGGACGTCCTGCCCCGTCTCCAGCTCCGTCTTGTCCATGTCCGTCTCTGGGTACCAGAAGGCCAGAGCCCCGGCCGGTCTGTGTGGGTCAGTGATCTGCGCCAGCTCTGCCTTGTTCATCATCTCCGAGAGCTGCTCCTCGGTCAGGCGGTCCGACTGCCCCTTCGCCTCCACCTCTACGTGGAGGGGAACACACACACATACACGTTTGTTTATGTGAAATATGGAGACATTACGTAGACAGTTAGCTAGTTCAAAGCAAACTCGAGGAACCCTAAGAACCAGCCAGTCATTTGAACGTGTGGAATAGGTTCCAAGATTCATTCATCCATTCCAACCGGGTTGTGATGTAAGGGGGATGCTTACCAATAAAGGCTTTAAAAATAAACAGCCAAATTAGAGAAACAGCATGTTGATGTTCCTATGCTGAGGAAGGATTCTACCAATTGACAACATCAGGGCCAGCAGGGTACAGTAATGCTGCTTCTCCACTTCATGGTACCTACTGTACTCGACTCGCTGTTGGTACTTCGTTCGTTTTCCACTGCAGGTTTCCCCATCGGCAATGGAAAACCGAAATGCAGAGTAGAGTCGAGTCGATACCATGCAGTAAGGCTGAGCCGGAATGTTTCGAACGTTCAATCGTTACGTTATATATATATCTTTTTTTTTCATATTTATTTTATGTGTATTCATTCTGTTTAAGCCAATTGGGTTTTTCTTCACAGTTGCAGATAAAGATTAGGCTACCTACACTAATATTATAGTATTAAAAAAAACTGCTAAGTTATATTCATTAAAGAAAGTTGATTTAATAAAAAAGACTAATTTAATCAGATTAATCACTTTATTCAAATTGAGGATTTAGTTTGAGGATATTTATAAAAAAAATAATAATAATAATAATATTTTGAAAATAAATATTTTAAATTAAAAAAAATCTTTTTTAATAAAAATGAAGTTTCGAACGATCGTTCGAAAAACCCTGACGAAGTTCGAATCCCAAAAACAGGCTTCGGGGACAGCCTTACCATGCAGTGGCGCTTCCACTATCTGAAGCATTCTGCTCTATTCCTTTAACGTGCTGGCGGGGACTTACTGAAGGAGGACATGAGGTAGCCGGTGTTGACCTTCTTTGTGTTGCTAAAGTTGGGCTCCAACTCTTTCCCACCGGCGTCGAACTTGCGCCGGTGGATAGAACCGGGTCGGACGTACAGCACGTAGAAGCGAGCCTGCCAACGACAGCAAACGACAAATGTGTGGTCTCTCCGGTTTTCTCTGCGTTTGTGTGTGTGTGGTCTTTGGCAAGAAACAACACGTTTGATTATTTTGTGTATATATATCACATATCAGACATTCTCCGTTCTTCTCGTCATATTTATTTTTAATTGCTTTAGATCTTTGTTTGGTGTGTGTTATATAGTTTATATGTATGGTATTTTGAATGTTGTGCCTTCCCTCAGGCACAGTAACCCTTTCACTACCACACTACAGGCAGTTAACCATCTGTGGTGTGGTAGTGAAAGGGTTAACCTTCTGTAGTGTGGTTGTGAAAGGGTTAACCCTTTGTCGTGTGGCAGTGAAAGGGTTCAACTGAAATAAAGACAGAGGCAACATGCAGATGGATTTCCCCGGTTGCTGCCATCTACCAGTAGGCAGTAGCACTGTAAAACGTTTTATTCAATAACCAGTGGTGGAAAGTAACTAAGTATTTTTTACTCAAGTACTGTACTTAACTACTTGTACTTTATGTGAGTATTTTCATTTTAGGGAACTTTTAAACTTTTACTCCACTACATTTCAAGGAACATATTCTACTTTTTACTCCACTACATTTATCTGAACCCATCAGTTACTAGTTACTTGAGAATAAAAGGATTTAGCATAGAAAACACAATACAAAATAAAATGAAGATGATATACTGTCAACTTCAAGAGGACGTAATCAGGGCAGCATAACTGGACCACATACCACTTTAACCTTTAGAGGTCAATGGATCGAGGCTTGAACACTCCCAAGCACTGGAATACACAAACGCCATGTAGAATGTGTACTTTTACTTTAGATACTTAAGTACATTCAATAGCAAATACCTCTCTATGCAAGTATAATTTGAATGGAGGACTTTTACAAGGGTACTCATTTATCTGAGTATTTCTACTTTTACTCAAGTAAAGGAACTGTGTACGTCTTCCACCACTGTCAACAATACCATGGTACAACAGAAAGCCTACCTTCTGGCTGTTGACATCAGTGATGACATGTCTGGAAACATCCAGCAGCTTCCCTTCTAGAAGGACCCCTGGACCACTGAGGAGGATGAAGCAGAATCACTAGCGTCAGGGCCGCCTCAGGGGGTGTGCGAGCAGTGCGGTCGCACAGGGCCTCGCGGGAAGGGGGGCCTTGCAAAAAAAAAAAAAAAGAAAAATGTATTAATTTATTTTTATTATTTTTTTGAATTTTTTTGCGAGGCCCCCCTTCCCGCGAGGCCCTTTTTCATCACAGACCTAAAATCTAGTTTTGCTTATATGCTTATATATTTCACATTAGACACGTTTGTAGAATGTGTCTGACTTGTTCCTGGGTCTGCAGTCCTGCAGACACTCACTATTGGAGCTCAGCTTCTGGGGTTCTGCAGCAGCAGGCAGGTTTCAACGAAGGGAGTGGTTTTACTTACATCATGTGTAGTAGTACGCCGGCGCCGCGTGAGTCAGCTGCGTTTGACTATTTCGCACGTGCAGCTTTTGACTATGCTTAGTTATGCCAGCCAAGACGAAGAAAGAGGTCGGTCATTATCATCATTATCAGTCGGTCGGTCACCAAGGAACGTTGACGAAAGGCCTCTCGCTAGCGGGACAAATGGCCGGAGCCTTGTCATGGTATAGCCATGATGATGTCGGCTAGTAGCTAGCTTAGCTAAAGGCTAACTAGCGTTAGCTAACCTATTCAGAGGAGCGAGGCGAGGCGAGTGGATGTCTTTTCAAAAGAAGGAGAAGAGAACTTGTGAGCAGATAAATCTGTTAGGCAGCAATACGCCGAAAGGTGTCCAGTCTGCCGGAAAGTACTCGAAGAAGAAGAAGAAATTACACTGTGGCGTGGGCCAAGAAAGTCTCCTTCCAACTTTACCATTGGCGCCGGCGTTGATACTGCGTTATGGTGAGTCAACCTATGATTATATACCCGCCGTGGACCTGTCTCTCTTTCTCTCTCTCTGGAGCCAAACTGGTCGACTAGCTAATACTACTAGTAGCTAACGGTGTGTGCCTGATTGAGCTAACTGTTAGCCAGTTAGCTGTTTAGCATCAGCTGGGAACATTCGTTTGATGCTATCAGTTAGCCTTGAGAATAGCAGGCCCTTTGACAGAAGATGTAGTCGGGCCTGCACCATGACAAGGCTCTGGCCATAGCTTCTTTTTGTCCCGCCAGCGAGAGGCCTTTCGTCAACGTGGAGACCTGTGTTGCGGCCTTTCGCCCTGCGTTCCTCGTGCAGGTAAGATTAATGAAAATGTCATGACATTACCCCACTCTTCCTTCCCCTCCCGAATGTTTTGTTAATAACGATGTTTTTTTCCAGGCAAATCATATGCTACTTCACAACATTTGGAGATACGACATGTGCTGTGTGTGAATGTCTTGGTCGTTTGTGTAGCTTGGGTAGCGTTGGGCCGTTGGCCAAAGCTGTGTGTGTCACAGTACCTGGCTAGCCTATTTAGCTGATGTCGGCCATTGGCTCCTTGCTGCTTTGGTTTCTCTATAGACCCTCTTCTCTTTGGATTTAAGTGTTGATCTTTGTCCTTTTTTATCTCTCATACATGCTCTCTCTCTAACACACACACATGCTCTCTCTCTCTCATACATGCTCTCTCTCTAACACACATGCTCTCTCTCTCTCTCTCTTTCTAACACACACAGTCTGCCTATGGCGGCCTTTCTCGATGGCTAGGCTGTGCTCGCTGAGTCTGTATAGTCAAGGATCTTCAGTCACAGTGCTCAGGTATTCTGCCACTGTGTACTCTCTGTTTAGGGCCAAATAGCATTTCAATTTCTTTCTAATGTGTCTCTCTCTCTCTCTCTCTCTCTGTACACTGTATATTGACTGTAGAACGGGAGCTCTCTCTCGCTCTCTCTTTTGCTATATGTTGACTGTATCATGCCCCGCCTCGGGCAGTGCTATTATTTAATTATATGTTGACTGTATGAAAAAAAATATATATATATATATATATATTTTTTTTTAACCTTTGGGGGGGGGGGGGGGGGGGGGGGGGCTCGCGTTAAATCTCGCACAGGGCCTCGCATTTCTCCCAGGCGGCCCTGACTAGCGTCCAAGGATACACTATACTGGCCGGGTACTAGCCCGGTGGGATGCTGGCTAATGAAAACTATTTGACATTGTTATTTTAATTATTATCACGGTGTGGGGTGTGGGGTCTCCCGTTGCTCGATCTCCTCCCCATCATATATGCTCTGTCAGGATCTATGGGTAACAGTACTTTATATTTGCATATCATATGTCACAAATGTAACAGTACTATAATGTGTTACATTATGTTACTGTATGTCATGTATGTCCCTATGCCATAATGTCATGTATGTTGTTGTGTATGTCATAAATGTCACTATGAATTGAAAATGGGGGACCCTGATGTAAACCAGACAAACGTCTTTCTCTGGTCTGCATCCCCTTAACAATTGTGTGTATTGAGCCGTACTGTATTGTACCCATTCTGCAATCTGTTAAATAAAAATGTCATTCATTCACAAGTTTGTTTTCTTGCAGAATGCATTAACTTACGTCGGATGGGTGCTAAAGCCAGGGCGTGACTCCAGTCCATCTTAACCCCAGATCAGCTAATAACAAAACCAAGTTGTACTTACTTACCTCTCGTATGCGGAGGGGGACCATACACGGGTTATCTTCTCATTGTGTACGGGTTTGTTTTGTAAGGACGTATTGTGATAAATGCGACTCATTTTTCTTAAAAGATTTGAGACTTTTGCTGAAACAAATATGTTTTTCTCCACTTACTTCCTGTTCCACAAAACCAGAGATCTACGTAAAAAAAAAGAAAAAAGGGTGCGCTCGTTTTGTCAAGCCTGGTGCGCCAACGGCACTGATTGATTGAAAACTTTATTAACAGATTGCAGAATGGGTACATGACATGAGAATTAATGAATTAATGGTTGATGAATGAAAACTTTATTTAACAGATTGCAGCATGGGTACAATAGAGTACGGCTCAATACACACAAGTGTTAAGGGGATGCAGACCAGAGAAAGACGTTTGTCTTGTTTACATCAGGGTCCCCCATTTTCAATTCATGACATTTATGACATACACAATATACATGACAAATATGACATAGGGACATGTACTGTATATATAGTACTGTTACATTTGTGACATATACGATATGCAATACATTACTGTTACCCAATACCAGAGATCCTAACAGAAAAATATGATGGTGAGGAGACTGTACATTAGGAGGGGGTGGGTGGGTGGGAGAAAATATATACATACAGTGGGGAGGAGACTGTCCATTAGGAGGGGGGGTTTGGACATTTACGGTGGCCAGTTTCGAATTGCAGCCTCCCGTAGGTGCTCTTTGAGAGCGGTTTTGAATGTGGGTAGGGATTCACATTTTCTTACGGCTGTGGGTAGGGCGTTCCACATTGTTGTGGCATAATTGCGAAACGTGTTTAGTTTAGTCCCTTGTTTGTGTCGAATCTGGGTTGCACATGATTTGTGGAACTCCCTCTGGTGTTGTGGTCGTGAGAAGATAAAAATGAGCCCGCACATAATGTGGAATAAACGTAGAAAACAACAACAGGTAAAAAACAACAACAGGTTATTGCATACAAGTTTAATAAAAAAATATTTACAAGAAATTATTGTACCCTTTTACCCCACAATAACTTGTATTTGAACAAACGTTTATTTCTCCATAATTTCCTCCATACTATTTCTGTGCATGCATTCATTTAGAATAGGCTATTTGGAAAATGTGTCTGATGTGTCTATTGCCTGCATTGTATTAGGTCTATTAATTGTCTACTTTCATATGATGAGCGGGACAAATAGGCCCAAAATGTTTTGTGTGTGTGTCCTTTTCTATGCATGCATAAGGATGTTATCCTAATGGCTGTCTTCTCTGGGTCGGTCAGGCCCCTGTCTGTGTCCAAAGGTTGAATTTAATCCAACGACCTTCTGACTCGTTTAGAATTAGCTCCCCTAAGTGTCTCCCCGGTCCGTCTCCTTGGTCCCAGTGGGTCGGCACTGTCCGATATCCCGGGTCCCGCTCTGGAAGAGACAGAGTCTAGTATCCCGGGCAGCGGCCCTGGGTCTGGGACTAGATCAGAACGGGCTGCTGGGCTACACGGTGTTCTGGAGGACTCCTCACACAGGGGACTTCCTGCTCGGCTTGTATTACCACTCTCGATGCCCGGGTCGGACGGGTTCAGCCGGGGTCTCTGGGCGGGAACGTCCCATGGGTTCTCTGACGCGACAGCAGCCGGTCCGGAGTCACAGGGCAGCTTTTTAGGTAAAGGATACAAGTGATTACATTGGATTATGATGATTGAGTCACAGTTGTCGTTTTAATTAAAAGGGCACTTTGCCGATTTGCAGCCTTAATCCCACCGTTCTGCCGCGATGTGATCATCGGACACGGAGCTCAGCCACGTCGCCTCTGGGTGATGTCACAGAGAGGAGAGCAGACCTCTAGCGATGCCATTCTCTCAACCGCTTCTTTGACTGGCCTTGAGTTGGGTCTATTACAGTTGAGAGTAGCTGAGGATTGATTGATTGCAATTTTTATTAACAGATTGCAGAATGGGTACAATACAGTACGGCTCAATACACACAATTGTTAAGGGGATGCAGACCAGAGAAAGACGTTTGTCTTGTTTACATCAGGGTCCCCCATTTTCAATTCATAATGACATTTATGACATACATGACATACATATACAGATATATATCATGACATTTATGACATACACGACATACAGATATACATATATCATGACATTTATGACATACACGATATACAGATATACATATATCATGACATTTATGACATACAAGACATACAAATATACAGTACTGGAAATAGTGTCCGTGGTTCGCTACAGGTCTGCGCTCCTCTCTGTGATGTCACCAGGAAAAATTTCTCGTCTGTGAGTTACGTGTCAGATTGTCACATATGTCCTGTCCGTGATTATGTTTTATTTTTATCCACTTTTTCTCCTTATTTTTCTATTTTTCTCCCATCCCAATTTTGTATTTCCAATTCTCCCCTCCCGTCTTGAACGTTGCTCGACTATGCCTCCCACTGGTCGGTCGTAGGGAGGTACACGAGGAGGCAGCCTGTCGCATCTTTTCACCAGACAGCGCGGACTCTCAGTGGCGAGGTGTAACGCATGGGAGGTTCACACTACCCCCTCTACTTCCTGTCTCTGCTGTGCAGGCGTCCCCCAACCGACCTGTAGGAGTCGCTGTCCACAACGTCCAATCCCCACCCATCAACTTCCACCCGCTACCTCTGCCAATTGAGATAGTATGACGACTGGCCCAAGCCGGAGGCAATGCTGACGCCGGGATTCGAGACCGGAGTCTCTTGCATTGGTGACGAGCGTAATCTCAGCTGCGCCACCCAGCCGCCCACCTGTCTGTGATTATGGTTGAAAATCAGTGAAGTGCTCCTTTAATATACAAACAGATTCCTGAGAAAGGATTTGCAAGTGAATCTGATAACATGGGGATTGGACATGACAGTCTGACCTCTACAGGTTGGTGTCTTTGCCTTAATGCAGGGATTAAAGCAAAAAAAAATCTCCTGACTGAATTTTTTTTCAGGCCAAGTCATATTCTTATTTTAACCTCCACTGTATTTCTTTTTAATAGCGTTGGCGTTTTAAGGGAGCCTACTTGTTTCGGTTTCGTCGATAATCCAATGTACAGTTACCCCCCCACCCCGCCTACCCAACCCTTCCCTCCCCAACCACCTCCAATGTACAGTCCCCCCCCCCCTCCACCCAACCTCCTCCAATGTACAGTTTCTTCGTCAAATGTATATGCTCTCTTTTTTAGACTCTTATTGTATCACAAACAATACTGTGTAAATCTGGTACGTCATAAATGTATAGATGTAGCAGTATTATCTATCTGTATGTCATGTATGTCATATATGTTATGATGAATTGAAAATGGGGGACCCTGATGTAAAGAGGAAAGTCTTTCTCTGGTCTGCAACCCCTTGACAATTGTGTGTATTGAGCTGTACTGTATTGTACCCATTCTGCAATCCGTTATAACAATCAATCAATATTTAACCGATTGCAGAATGGGTACAATACAGTATGGCTCAATACACACAATTGTTAAGGGGATGCAGACCAGAGAAAGACGTTTGTCTTGTTTACATCATCAGGGTCCCCCATTTTCAATTCAGTGACATTTATGACATGCATGACATTGACATCATGACATTTATGGCATAGGGACATACTACAGGTATATAGTACTGTTACATTTGTGACATATACGATATGCAAATATACAGTAATGTTACCCATAGATCCTGACAGAGAGAATATATACGGTGGGGAGGAGACTGTCTACAGATACACCTGTGTGATGTTGCTACGGAGTTAAGCTAATAAACGTATACTCACAACCACAGCAGGGGACTCACATATTGTACTGTGAAGTAACACGACAATGACAAACGTGTTGTTTCTGTTTTTCTTTTTGACATCGTTGCGGCACACGGAACAAGTTAACTCACCACTACAGCCCCCAGTAGCGCTGCCTAGCCAGTCTCTTCAAACGTCCTCTCTCGAAACTTTTTGTTAGGTGGTCCCGCTGATCCTTTTCATCTGAGAACCCCGCGGTGGGTTCTCTTTTTAGTGGCCGGCTTACTCCTTCCATTTAACAGACGCTATTAAGCTAACGTTAGCTAATCGGTATATAGCAGCGAGTGCAAGCAGCGTGGTGGCTGTGACGTTGGTAAACAAGCAGTTGACGCGTGAGGCTGCAAAAAAGGCGACCTGTCTCTCGAGTCGCTGAGTGATGATGACTGCTTGGCGCGATAGGAAAAAAAAGCCCTTTTCCATATTTGGCGCCTCTGATTGGCTCAATTTTGTTTCAATCTGTATGCATCTACAAATCATGCAAATACTTCCGTCAGACTGCGAATCAAATGGACGGATCTCCCCAATCAAATTGACGGAAATCCGTCTGGAGACGGAATGCTTTAATGCATGCTTAATGCCACTTGTAAATCAGGTCAATTTGATTAATAGCTTCACATCCAATGAGACTATTTGATGATCATGAACTGTCACTTTTAGACCCTCTGTTCTCTTAACACTAGCACAGCCGACAAGGGGTCACATGACCCCTAAGCATTTTCAATAAATGTATCCTCGTCACTCGGTCGAGCTCCAGCTCTGTCACTGAATGACTTTTCCTAAAAGTACCTGTTTTATCTGGCACGGTTTCAGACATTTCTAAATGACTTCAGGAAAATGTAATTAGAACGTTATTCCACATATAAGCCGTTGGAACAGACGAAAGTCACAGCACTTTTATGTCACTCAAACCTACATTTCATTGTGGTAAACCTCATATTGTTATATTCAGAGGTAATTATATAGTTTACACTGTTTATTTTTCTCATATTTCTCATATAAGCTGTCGGGTCGTCTGACCCGTTCCTGGTGGGAATTAGTGGCATTTTCTCCATGGCTGTGTTAGTGTTATACAAGATCTATATAAGATCTTAACCTTGTGAGACCGGTCCTCTTCTTCGGTCCTTGTTGCTTGCCTCAGTGGAGGACGGCTCTGCTCCTCTACGCCTGGATACAAGGAGGGTCACACACAACAATAAGAGGACTGTAACAAACCCAGCAGGCGCAGCCCTCGTGGGCCAAGACCGTGGCTTTGTTTTTTTGTCCCCACGGGACAAAGCATTCCTTCCCTTTTATTTGTTTTGGAACCCTGACGCCAGTCCTTTACTTAAGTAAAAGTAGAAGTACCCAGATAAATGAGTACTCTGGTAAAAGTGAAAGTCCTCCATTCAAATTCTACTTAAGTAGAAGTAGAGAAGTATTTGCTATTGAATGTACTTAAGTATCTAAAGTAAAAGTATGCATTCTACATAATGTTTGTGTATTGCAGTGCTTGGGAGCATGCAATCCTCGATCCATTGACCTCTAAAAGTTATGTTAAATTGGTGTGTGGTCCAGTTATGCTGCTCTGATGATTAAAGGTTAAAGTGGTACATAATCTTCATACATTTTTGCCATGTTTTCTATGCAATTTTTTTTCTTCAAAGTAACTAGTAACTGATGGGTTCAGATAAATGTAGTGGAGTAAAAAGTACAATATTTCTTTTGAAACGTAGTGGAGTAAAAATATAAAGTTCCCTAAAATGAAAATACTCACGTAAAGTACAAGTAGCTCAACACCTTTACTTAAGTACAGTCCTTAGAGTAAAAGTACTTAGTTACTTTCCACCACTGCCTGACGGCGTGCACCGCGGTGAACCCGGGACAGAAACCTGGCTTCTTTCACCGGGGCTCTTTGTCACATCTGTCGGGGGTGGAACTGGCCGCTTCCCAGTGTTTCAAATGAATGAAATCAAACGCGTTGGCTTGCAACAGCTGACGTCCTGGACCTTACCGCGAGGAGCGTAGCGGCCCAGCTGGAGGCCCAGCCAGATGTTCCTCCTCTGGGCCCAGCCTCCGGGAGCCTCCGCCTCACACAGGCGCTCTCTCTGGGCCTCATGGAGGAGCAGGTACTTCCTGCACACTGTGGACAACACACACAAGACATCAAGCACTCTCTCTGGACAACACACACACAGTACAGCAAGCCCCCCCCTCTCTCTCTCTCTCTCTCTCTCTCTCTCTCTCTTTCTCTCTCTCTCTCTCTCTCTCTCTCTTGGTGCATGCTGGGAATGAGATTGGAGAGGTTGGAGAGGTTGGAGGTGTAGTGAGTTTTTTTTCTATCTTTATCTGTCTATTTTGTTAATTTGTTTATGGGATATTGTATTATAGTGTAGTGTTGGGTTGCTGTGTGTTTTGGTGTGTATAGGGTTAAGTGGGAGTGTTTTGTTTGTTTGGCCGCATCGGCCAGGCTGTGCTGCTGGATGACGTCAGACGCCAATATGGACTTTTCCAAAATTGGTAGAAAGCATGGTATTAAGATATCTGTTCCTAATGTATCAGTAGAGGACTGCAGTTTGGCAGTTAGAAGTATTGTTGGACATAAAAGCATTAAATCAGCTGCGAAGATGAATCAAGGAGTAGTGATTTTTCTTGACTCGTTGGACAAGGTGCACACACTGGTTCAATCGGGGATAAGTGTTGACAGGGCTTTTCTTTCTGTAGAGCCGCTCTCCACACCAGGCAGAAATGTCTTTATTTCCAACGTTCCGCCGTTCATCAGTGATGAACTATTGAGAAGTCAACTAGCACGACATGGGAAGATAATTTCCCCTATAAGAAAAATGTCGTCGGGATGTAAATCTCCGCTTTTAAAGCATGTTGTCTCACACAGGCGACAGGTTTTAATGATTCTAAATAACAGCGGAGAGGAGCTCGAGTTGGTTTTTAAGATAAAGGTTGATGAGTTTGATTATGTGGTTTTTGTGAGTTCTGGTAATTCGGGGAAGTGTTTCAAATGCGGGGAACTCGGTCATATCTCCCGCGATTGTGCGGGGAGAGGGGCAAGGCGACCTCCGCCTCAGCCCCCCCAAGAGGAGCGCGGGGCTGAGATCAGCGCAGGTAGTGGTACAGAGGAGGGGGGAGTGGTGCAGCGCGCAGCAGAGAGCGGTGACGACAACAGGGTCCCGCTGCAGAACGCCAGCAATGTAAATAGAGTCCTTTTGCAGACCGACAGTAGCGCAGCAGATAGTATTCAGCTGCAGGGCCACAGAACCGGTGTAGCAGGTACGAAGCAGAGCCTTGGTACAGAGGAGGGAGGAGTGAGGGAAGCTGCCCCCCCCTCAACTAGTGGCGACTGTGGGATAACAGGGGGTGGTGCGGGTGGTGCAGGTACAGAGGAGGGAGGAGTGGGAGACGCTGTTCCCCCCTCAACCAGTGGTTGTGTAGGTAAGGAGGTGGGAATCAGAGATGCTGCCCCCCCTTCAACAAGTGGCGAGGTAACAGAGGAGAGCAGAGGTTTTTTTGTCCCCCCAAGCCCAACACTGCGTCAGGGTAAAAAAAGGAATCAAAAAAATTTGACGAGTGAAGTAATAGGGGAACATTTGAATGTGGTGGACAATGTACACAGTCAGACAGTGGATGGCGTGGTGGGAAGTGATGGAGGGGTGGGCTCTCAGGATAAAAAAATAGTGACAAGTTTGATCATAGACGACACAGGTTCCTCTCAGTCCAGTATGGACGAGGATGAAGTTGAAAAACAATGGGGGGATGACATCTCAAGTGTTGAGGAAGATGAGTTCCCAAATGCTTCTCAAGTGTCTGATTCACAACGGAAAAAATGTTATGCAGTCAGGCAGATACAGAAGTTCCTGCACACAACAAAAAATTTGAGAAGTGTCAAAGTGGAAGATTTTTTTGAAGATTTGGAGATGTTTATTTTTTCAGCAAGGACTCAAATGAGGTCGAAGAACTGTGGGGGGTACACTTCCCAGGAAGTTTTTAGACTAAGAAAGATTATGCAGAAGCTCAGAAAAATGGATAATATAGTGTTACCATGATAATGGAGCTTCTGATGTGTGGAGCCCGGCTGGACATTCAGGAAGGGAGTAGACCTGGGCTTGGACAGTGTCTGCAAGCAGTTGGGACAATGACACTGAAAGATGGTGTGAATGTAGCCGGGTCAGAGGAAGTGGCTTCTTTATTGGGGCTGAGGACGGCCTGTCACAACAGGGTCTGTCTGGACGATTGGACTGAAGCGCGGAGCGTCGGGGAACAATACCTGTTGCAGGATTATGTCGGTGGAACGGAAGGTCCTGATGAAGGGGATCTTTTTTTTCATGAGCTGGATATAAAAACTGACACAAATGGACTGACAGGACCTTTTTGGGTTGCTCATATGTTGTTCTTGATGACATATTATGTGTTGAATGGGAGTATGGATATTTTTTTGTTTGGGTGGAGCTTCAATGTTTTTTTGTTGTGTTGCAGACGGACAGGTGTATTTTAGCATTTTTTTTATTGTGAGATCTCATGTGGTTTTAAGTGTGATGGGGACACATGTTGCCCGATATAATGTGTAGTTAGTTGTTTTTAATTGTATTGACATACACATTGTACATTGTAATGAGAAATATGTAAATAAATGTTTTTCTAAAATCAAAAAAAAGAAATCTCTCTCTCTCTCTCTCTCTCTCATTTGGAAGCGACCCATGGTGCAGACCATCTAAGGCCCCCCCGAAAGTCCCAGATTTATCAAGGAAACTATAAAAGAAGGAAGGGTCATATACAATATTTGTGTAGCGCATGAACTCACATTAGTGCCAAGTGTGGACACTTTCAGTTCGGCCGACATTGAGTTGAAACTTGAATGGGATCTCCTCGTCAGGTTAATAACCCGGAAGTCAGAATCATCTGCTAATTATTAACTAGCTAACGTTTGATATATTTGTCAGATAGCTGGTATATTTCGAATTTGAATATAGGCTTCAATAGAACTGGCACCAACGCCTGGCACCAAGCAGAGCATATAACGCTGTGTGTAGATTAATTGCATAATTTCATTAATTTAGTTTCAACAGGATTATGTGCCCATGCAAGCATGAGTTCAATTGAAAGTTTTTAAACTGACCCCAGCATAGAATCCGTTTCATCAGATATCCATCAAAAGGCATTAGAAATGAGTAGGGGTGTAACAATGCATCGATACACCGCAATGCATCGATCCTAAGGTGACGATTCAACTGCATCGATTTGAAATTGTTATTATAGGTAGATTTTTTATTGACCTAGTCCATTCATGCTAACTGAATCAGTTCCCCCAGCCACATTTGTGTATACATTTTTTTTTGTGGGAATTAACTCGAAAATGTATCGAATCGTTGTCAAATGAAGATATTTCAAGATGCATTGAATCGTTGCCTGAAGAATCGTAATCGAATCGGTCAAATATTTACACCCCTAGAAATTAGTATTCTAGAGCTGTGTTTAGAAAGAGATTCTTCCCAGGGTAGCCTGACTCCGGACCCCCCTAGTTACTGTATGTTTGTCCTCAGAGGGACAGGAGGGTCCATAGCACCTTCTTGCCCATAGAGGCATAATCCATCCATGGTGCCGAGATCAGGACTAGAACGGCTTCTCTTTCATAGAATGCAGCCTGGTATTAATGGATACAAATAAACCATTGATAAATAAACATCTTTTCAGACAGTTTTTGTCACAACATCTGCACCGCAGGCAGCAAAACAAACTGCATTATCTGATCTGTAAGCAGTCTTTCATATCGGAAGGAAAACATTAGCCTGTAGCTTTGTCTCGCTGACCCGCGCTATCAGCGGTCGCAAAACAAACATAAACGGTACCAGCTTTCTAGAACAGCTTTCTTGGTTTCCTGACAGTAATATTAGCAATTCAACTGAATTCCAAGCGGTTTCCTAGCAACAGGTTGTACATTCCGTTGAAATGAATTCCATTTCTCGGATGTCATGCCCCCTGCATTCCTTTGACCCGAGTCTTCATCAGCTGAGTCTGGCCATCCCTCGGTCAAAACTAAAGGTCATCAAGCATTTGCTATGTTGGTCTCGATAAAGTGTAACACAATTCCTGTTTACTGTATGTCAAAAGAAGCAGACTCAGCTGATGCTTTTTAACACTTTCAGCGCCAGCCGTTTTATCCATCCTTGTATTCAATGGGCCACGCTTTAAAAGATGTGCGTCACAATGTTTGTAGGGCTATATCTATATTCTATATTCTAGCTATGGAGACAATACTATACTCATTTGACAGTCCAACATGTAAAATAAATAGTTAATTTGATCATGTATACGTTTGCGTGTTATCCCGTGTTGAATATTGTAGTTTCAGAGTGATCCTGGCAAATTCCTGGAAGCGGCGTTATTGAGCGATATGTGAATTTTGCTAAAAACATTTGCGTTGCTCGCCTGGACACGCTGCTGTTTCCAAATCAAAGGTATATAATAGGTATTGTTTCATCATGAGTGCATCAAGGGGGGGGGGGGGGGGGTTTGATGCTCTGATCGCCAGCAATGGCATTCGTTTTGAATACTACATACGTTGATCGGCTGGATCGATATGAAATCATTGTAGGATCAAGGTGGAATAAAAGAAAAAACTATGAAAATGATCGAAAACAGGGCAGCTGGGTGGCGCAGCGGACATTGCACTCGTCACCAACGCAAGAGACACCGGTATCGAATCCGGCTGTCAGCGTTGCCTCCGGCTTGGGCCGGCCGTCATACTGACTCAATTGGCAGAGCCAGTGGGAGGGGAGTCGATGGGTGGTAGTCTGATCGTTGTAAACAGCGACTCCTACAGGTCGGTCAGGGCGCCTGCACAGCAAAGACAGGAAAATGGCAGGGGCAGTGTGAGCCTCCCACACGTTACACCTCGCCAATGAGAGTTCGCGCTGGCAGGTGAAAAGATGTGACTGGCTGCCTCCACATGTATCGGAGGGGACATGTGATGGGCTTCTATCCTCCCTACGACCGGCCAGTGGGGGGCACATGTGAGCAACGATCAGGACAGGGGAGGGAGAATTGGCACGATAGGTAAATTGGGAAGGAGAAAAAGTAGATAAAAAAAAATGAAAAGAAATTATCGAAAACACGACTATACTCGGGTTTTGGCGCTCAAACGCTGGCGAGATAACACGACTATAGTCGTGGTTGGCCGTGAATGAGTTAAGTGACTAAAAACCCATGTTTTTTTCTTTGGCTTTTAATTGCATCGAATCCGTTTTCTTTTTGCTTGAATCGTTTCTTTTTTGACTGTACACATGCTTTCTAATTCCTATGCTTGTAAAGCACTTTGGGTTCTGTAAGTTCTGTTCTCTGGATCCTGGATCCTCAGTCATTTCTACCAGAAAATGCTCCTGGATCCTCAGTCATCTCTACCAGAAAACACTCCTGGATCCTCAGTCATCTCTAACAGAAAACGCTCCTGGATCCTCAGTCATCTCTAACAGAAAACACTCCTGGATCCTCAGTCATCTCTAACAGAAAACACTCCTGGATCCTCAGTCATCTCTAACAGAAAACACTCCTGGATCCTCAGTCATCTCTAACAGAAAACATTCCTGGATCCTCAGTCATCTCTAACAGAAAACACTCCTGGATCCTCAGTCATCTCTAACAGAAAACATTCCTGGATCCTCAGTCATCTCTAACAGAAAACACTCCTGGATCCTCAGTCATCTCTAACAGAAAACACTCCTGGATCCTCAGTCATCTCGACCAGAAAACACTCCTGGATCCTCAGTCATCTCTACCAGAAAACACTCCTGGATCCTCAGTCATCTCTACCAGAAAACACTCCTGGATCCTCAGTCATCTCGACCAGAAAACACTCCTGGATCCTCAGTCATCTCGACCAGAAAACACTCCTGGATCCTCAGTCATCTCTACCAGAAAACACTCCTGGATCCTCAGTCATCTCTACCAGAAAACACTCCTGGATCCTCAGTCATCTCTACCAGAAAACACTCCTGGATCCTCTCACAGTCATCTCGACCGTCTTTCCCAAGGCATTTTCTATGGAGCAGCTCAGGCATCTACAAGAGTCGAATTCCTAATGAATTCTCTATGAAGCGGCTCCAGATTCTATATGAATGGTTTTCCCCTTCGACCAAATTGAGATTATCATGGCTATCTTTCTCAACCAATTGTGTACAACAGAGAGAATGTGGACAATCAACACGTTGGTTGTTCATATTCCTGTGATCATTGACTGTGGTAAAGGGATTATGTTAAGAGGGACAAAGGAAGGAAGGAAGGAAGGAAGGAAGGAAGGAAGGAAGGAAGGAAGGAAGGAAGGAAGGAAGGAAGGAAGGAAGGACGGAAGGAAGGAAGGAAGGAAGGAAGGAAGGAAGGAAGGAAGGAAGGAAGGAAGGAAGGAAGGAAGGAAGGAAGGAAGGAAGGAAGGAAGGAAGGAAGGAAGGAAGGAAGGAAGGAAGGAAGGAAATAGGAATGTGAATGCATGAAGAAAATGGCACAACATTTCTTGGGGGGCCTAACTAACCTCCCACCATGCTGGGAGATAAGGGGTGACTGACTCCCAGCACCTCCTCTCTGGGGAAGGAGGAACAGAAGTCCTCCAGCATCTGCAGTCCCAGGCCGCACCGCCTCTTGCACCTCCTCACCAGCAGCGTGTCCAGGACAGGGAGTAGGTAGCTCTGACTGGTGCAGCCATCACACAAACTGCCTACAAAACACAGATCAACCCAAAACATTAGCACAGCAGAGTGGAATCCAACTAAAAGTCAGAGAAGTGGACTTTTGACAATATAATAATGCCTTGGCACTCGGGAATGGGTTGAACCACGTTCAAGAAAAGTGATGTAGTAAAATATGCATCTGAAATATACACACTTAAATGAAAGCTGACAGTCCATCGTTTCTCGTTTTATATCCAAAGTAATAACAATATGGATCCAATACGTTTAAAAACAAAAGAAAAACAGTGTTGCGGTCCAAATACTTCTGTAGCTCACTGCATGCAGGGGGTTTCGACAAGGGCTGAGTAGCCCAACAGAGCATGTTCCTGCTATTGGCGAAAAACCTTGCACAATATGTCCAATTCTGTCCATTTTGATTGTTTTACTTGAATTTAACCTACAGTAAGGACCGTGCAACCCACTCAAAAGTCAAAACCCAATGTATAACATCAGAAATACACAAGGTGTCGAATCTGAAAAGGTCAGCGAAGTTGTTTTTCTTCCAATTCCTCACAAGTTTTTGTTATATTTCATTTATGGCTTTGCGCTCTGCTCTATTCGAACTGTCCCTTTAATCATGGCCCCGCTTATGTATGAGCGGATGTGGGCGTGGCCAGGCAGGTGAGGAGCGTACATGTGGTTGAAAGTTTTCATGATAGTATATGATAAAGGGACAGTTCCAATAGAGCAGAGCGCTCGCCATAATTCATATAACTATATGGATAACCTTCGTTATGAGGTTTTGTCGTCTGACAGCAGCGGTTCACTGCTCTAATATCAGTGATTTGTAAGGCTGAGAGCACTTATCGATGTTAATTATCGATAACTGCGTGAAATCGATAAGTGGCATCACTTATCGTTTTTCTTGCATGTGTAATTTTTTTTAATAATAAATACAAATTTAAATACTAAATAAATAAATACATTATTTAACGTTAGTTCGCGTGTGTCGTGGCCAAACTACAGCATCACACAAACTACAGTGAGTGCATGTGACACCCACACGAACTAACGTTAAATAATATTTATTTCTTTTTTTTAAGAAAAAAGTATTTAAATTATAATTTCTTTTATTAAGAATATTTTTTTACATGCAAAATAACTATTAAAAAAATCTATATTTATCCATAATTTTGTCCCGATTTATCGATTCTTCCAAATGGCATATCGTCTCAGCCTTAGTGATTTGAGGCCGTTTCTCTTGAGGCTTTGAAGGAACACAGGGCTCCAGAGGGCACTGGGTGTACTGGATCTGCACCGCTGGCCGGGGACACTGAAGCACAACCTGGCCGGGGACACTGAAGCACAACCTGGCCGGGGACACTGAAGCACAACCTGGCCGGGGACACTGAAGCACAACCTCGGAATAATTACAATTTGACGTTAGCGAGCAGAGACAGAGGTTTTCAGTGACTCAGAGGCAAGAGGAGGTCCGAAGTCCCCCTGGAACCTGTGGTTTCATGTACCGTTGTGAAACCTTCTCTCCTCGGAGTATGCCGTTAGTATAACAGTCATAATGCATAAATCAACATTATTCGCAGATGCAGCGCCGAAACTCTGGAACAAGCTCCCACTAAACATAAAATATGCAAGCACTCTACGGACTTTTAAGGCCATGCTCAAAACCCACCTTTTCGCCATTAAAAAATCCATGGGCTAGTTTTGTGTTGTAGTATAACTGGTGTATTATGTCCATCTGTTCTCTGTCTGCTTGGTTGGCCTGCAGGTATTTTTTCTGTTTTCTTATTGTTCCTGTCTTTCTGTTTTTTCCCGGGCTGCACCCTGGGGCGATTGGTTGAGGGGCACAATATAAATAAATGTCATATCATATCATATCATCATTATGTGCACAACCGGCCATTCTCTGGCTGCTCTATTGGCTACAGATGGAGACAGCAGAAAAAGACATGATCATGAGACTACATTCACACTGCAAGCCTTATTAATTCACATTTATTGCTCAGATCGGATTTTCTTTGTTTGGCTGTTCACATAACCTTTTAAAAACGTGGCCAGTATCAGATTCCAGTGTGAACTGGTCACGCTCCTGAACTAACCTGCGGGTCACATTGCGGGTCAGATACTGGACCTGTATCTGATTTAGGACCACATATTATGGAAGTGGCCCAAATCAGAAATGAAAAGATCAGATTCCATGTGTTTTGTGCCGTTCACACTGTTGTTAAAAAAAAAAAAACAGATCTGAGTCACATAAGAGCAAAATTAATCAGATTCGGGCCACTTTTACCTACAGTCCAGGGTTCCCACAGACATTGCTAAATGAAATGCAAGGACTTTTAAGTACTTTTCCAAGCACTATTTAAAATTTTCAAGGATGTCACTCGAAGGATACAATTCACTTTTAAATGCTGTTTTCTTTAAGCATCTTCTTGGCCTGCTTGCCAGCTAGAGCAAGCTAGAGCATCACACGCGAATAGATGAGGAAAAGCAGTTGGAGCAAGCGAGACAGCGACTCGTCAGATTTGATTAAAACAGAACAAAAAAAAAGATTTCTTGATTCAGAACAATTTGATCATGGATGAACAAAACATTCAATGCGAATGGTTGATTTGAATTTCAATGACTTTTTAAGCACCTTGTTAAAAAAAATCATGGAATTCGAGGCCTTGACTTTTTTTTGTAAAAAATCAAGCACTCTAAGCACTTCGAGGACCTTGTGCGAACCCCGACAGTCTGTGAATGTAGCCAAATGTCCAAGGTTTTGTGTTCTCCCTCCTCCTCCACGCTACCCTCTTCTTCTCACCTTCCTCCTCCACCTCGTCCTTCTCCTCCCTCCATCTCTCCTCCTCTTATATCTTCCCTCTCTCCTCCTCACCTTTCTGCTTGACGGTGTAAAAGCCCACCGCCTTGCCGTCGCACCACAGCAGCTTAGCGCGCTCCGTCCTGGGGTGAGGGGAGAACCACGCCTCCTCCTCCTCCTCCTCCTCTTCCTCCCCCGGGCGCCTCTCCACCACCTGGCTCAGCAGGAACAGAATCACCCTCTCCATCGCCGACTGCACCTGGGGGAGAACAGCTTTTACATTACCCCCCCTACTGACTTCATATTTATTTACCCAATACTTAAAAGGAATATGCCAACATTATGGGAAACGTCGCTTGTCGTCTTCTCCAGAGTCAGACAAGAAGATAGATACCAATTTACTCTCTGTGTGTTCAGCAGAAAGCTATCCAGTTGCGAGCTAGCCAAGCTTAGTAGAAATGAATGGAAGCGGTTATGGACCACTAGCCTAGCTTAGAATTCCGGGAGAGGTGTTTTGGGCTAGTGGTCCTTATCCGCTTCCATTCATTTGTGCTAAACTAGGCTAGCTTGCAGCCGGATAGCTTTCAATTGAAAGCTTGCTAAATCCTGTGTATTTACAGTGCATTATATGTATTGTCCATTAATACATGTTGTCCCTTCCAAATAAACAAATAAATTAAATGAAATAAGGATGAGGAACTACGTTCAAGAGCTCGTTATCATCACTATCATGAGGAACTACGTTCAAGAGCTCATTATCATCACTATCATGAGGAACTGCACGTTCAAGAGCTCATTATCATCATTATCATGAGGAACTGCACATTCAAGAGCTCATTATCATCATTATTATGAGGAACTGCACATTCAAGAGCTCATTATCATCACTATCATGAGGAACTACGTTCAAGAGCTCATTATCATCACTATCATGAGGAACTGCACGTTCAAGAGCTCATTATCATCATTATCATGAGGAACTGCACATTCAAGAGCTCATTATAGCTGGATAGCTTTGACCTAATACAGCATATAACAAATGCAACTCACCGGCTTGGGAATACACTAGACTTAGTTATAACAACAACTGGGCTAAGCATAACAAATATCTCAATAACTGAATTACCTCTCTCCGACCATCACTGTATATTTTTTGATACTCAAATAACCCTTACTAAAACAAAAAAATAAATCATAGTTAAAAAGAGGCTCCTAAACGACAAAGCTGAATCAAAGTTCATTGATCTTATCAGACTACATGAACCACACAATCATGACAGCTCTCTAAATGAAATGGTAGAAAATCTCAATGATGCAATGTCATCTATATATTAAATTCTGTCGCCCCATTAAAAACGAAAAAGAAGAAAACTAGAGCCTCGCCCTGGTTAAACTATAATACGGTCAACGAAGAAAAAAGGAAATGTCGTGCAGCGGAGCGAAAATGGAGAAAAACAAAAACCACCATATGCTGTGATATATACAAAGATGCTTTAACTGCTTATAATAAAACCATCCGCTTAGCAAGGAAAGATTACTTCTCTAAAATCATTACAGAAAATGCTGGAAACTCCAGAATCCTCTTTTCCACTATTAATGTACTACTCAACACTGCCCCTACACCTCCTCAGTCATCAACGGTTAAGTGTGAAGAACTTGCACTATTCTTTAACAACAAAATAACCTTGATCAGGGCCAGCATTACTCATGATGGAAATAAAGTTGATTGCGGCAAACCGTGCAATGTAACCATGAGAAGTTTCACATGCATCACATTAGATGTACTCTGCAAAACTGTCTCAGAATGTAACTCCTCCACCTCAGACATTGACCCTATACCTACAGCTTTCTTCAAACGGGTATTTAATAGTGTTTCAAGCCCTGTGCTAGATATCATAAACACTTCCCTTAGGACTGGTATTTTCCCGGATGCCTTTAAAACAGCAGTTGTAAAGCCATTACTAAAAAAACCTAACTTGGATAGTAATGAAATGGCAAATTATCGTCCAATATCCAACCTACCATTCATTAGTAAAGTACTTGAAAAGATAGTTTCAGTTCAAATAAATTCCTTTCTTGAAGAAAACAACATCTTAGAAGAATTTCAGTCAGGATTCAGAAAATATCATAGCACTGAAACTGCCCTCACCAAAATAATCAGTGACCTCAGACTAAACTCTGACGAGAATAAGATCTCCATCCTTATCCTGTTAGATCTCAGTGCAGCATTTGATACAATCGATCACGATATTCTAATCGATCGTCTTGAAAACCATGTCGGTTTCTCAGACCATGTGCTAGGCTGGTTTAAAACATACATCAGAGGGAGGAAATTCTATGTTAAACTAGGAGATCACATGTCTGATATATACGACAACAACTATGGAGTTGCACAAGGGAGTTGCTTAGGTCCTTTACTATTCTCCCTTTACATGTTACCGCTGGGTGATATCATCAGAGAACATAATGTAGATTTCCATAGCTATGCGGATGATACACAACTGTACATATCTGCTGAACCAAATGATACAGCGATTAGCTCCATTACAGACTGCTTACTGGCAATAAATAAATGGATGAGTAAGAACTTCCTGAAACTAAACGAGAACAAAACTGAAATTCTAATTATCGGCTCCAAAACTAAAAAAGAAACATTAATAAAGAACCTGGGGGGACTAACCCCTTGGATCAAATCTGAGGTCACTAGTCTTGGGGTTATCATAGATTCAGAACTGAACTTCAATTCTCATATTAGCAAAGTGACGAAAACATCGTTCTTCCATCTCAGAAATATAGCAAAAGTACGACCATTTATTAATCAGAACGATGCTGAGAAGCTAATTCATGCATTCATATCTAGCCGGTTAGACTACTGTAATGCACTTTTCACAGGTCTCCCTAAGAAAACCACAGAGAGGCTTCAGCTAATCCAAAACTCTGCAGCCCGACTGCTAACTAGAACCAAAAGGAGAGAGCACATTAGTCCAGTCTTAGCCGCTTTACACTGGCTTCCTGTAACATTTAGAATTGACTTTAAGGTCCTTCTCCTTACATACAAAGCTCTAAATGGACAGGGACCTAGCTACATCGCCAACACTCTAATAAATTACACACCAGCAAGAACACTGCGATCATCAGCTGCTGGACTACTAGAGGCTCCCAGAAGCAGTCAAAAGAGGATCGGTAATGCAGCCTTTATCAACTATGCCCCAAAACTATGGAACAAACTACCCCAAAACATCAGGGAAGCCAACTCGCTAGACATCTTTAAAAGACAGCTTAAAACCTATCTCTTTGCTCAGGCATTTCACTGATAGATATCTGCTACCACCTAGTGGCAAGAGGAAACATCAGGGATATCCTGACACAACTTGTATTTATTCTTACCCTGCCTACTCTTTTACACTGCCTATCAAATTCATGTGTCGGTTATTGCACTTTTTACTTCTTACTGATGACTATTTTTAAACTGAATAATTTTAAACTATTTTTATTATTTGAATTACAGGAGTATTACTGAATAGAGAGCCTATTAGGATGCTAGATCCTAATGTGAAACACTATGATTTGCCATATCTTGCTATGCTCGCTCATGCCTGTATTTTTTATGTCCGTTCTATTTAATAATTTTCTTTTTTTTTTTTACTATTTTTAAACTGAATCATTTAAAAAAAAATTTACTATTTGTGTTACTGAAAACTGTAAGCGGAGAGCCTATTGGGATGCTAGATCCTAATGTGAAACACTGTGATTCTACCTGTCTATCTTTTTATGCTCGCTTATGCCTGTATTTTTTACTGTTGTGAAGCACTTTGAACTCTGTATGAAAAGTGCTATACAAATAAAGTTATTATTATATTATTATTATTATTATCATCATTATTATGAGGAACTGCACATTCAAGAACTCATTATCATCATTATTATGAGGAACTGCACATTCAAGAGCTCATTATCATCACTATCATGAGGAACTGCACGTTCAAGAGCTCATTATCATCATTATCATGAGGAAATGCACATTCAAGAGTTCATTATCATCATTATTATGAGGAACTGCACATTCAAGAGTTCATTATCATCATTATCATGAGGAACTGCACATTCAAGAGTTCATTATCATCATTATCATGAGGAACTGCACATTCAAGAGTTCATTAACATCATTATCACGAGGAACTGCACATTCAAGAGTTCATTATCATGAGGAACTGCACGTTCAAGAGCTCATTATCAGATGAGATTATTGCACTCATTGGAATCGGCCAATCGCAATGCGTGGTTGGAACTAACTGTGGTATAACATGTGCATGCATGCACACAAATGCATGATAAATGGCCGGTAAATGTTGTCTTGATTATCTTGGTGTCACTTTCCAGAGAATAACTGTGTCTTTGTAAAGCTGCGTGCAAAAGCAAGGTCACCTCCAGAAGACCGGTCCTGGATTTCCTGGAGGTCCTCAGGACGTCGTCCACCAACCACCACCTCCCCTGCAGGTACAGGGCCTCCACTAAAGGGGACAAGGCAGAAAGCCCACACCTCTTTTAAACAGGGTTCCCAGACATTGCTAAATGAAATTCAAGGACTTTCCCAACCACTATTTTTCATTTTAAAAGGGCATTTAAAAGGATACAATTCATTCATCATAAACAAAAAATATTTATGGCTTAAAACCAATTTCCGACAATTAGTTACACTTTAAATAATAAAAAAGATAATTCTTGATTCTGAAAATGTGTATTATGGATGAACAAAACGTTGAATGTTGATTTGAATTTCAAGGACTTTTTAAGCACCTTGTTAAACAATTAGCTGTTTTCAAGGAATTCCAGGCCTCGACTTTTTTGGTCAAAAATCAAGAACTTTAAGCACTTCAAGGACCCTGTGTGAACCCTGTTTAAATAACGCATGACTAGCTTTTATATAATTATCTTTCTGTCAGGAATCACTCTCGTCTTGCCGGTTCTACTGTGCTCCCTGCTGCAAGAGAGGTTAAAGCACAACAGCGTACACACAGAAGATAACATTACAGCATACATGTAACATACAGAGTACAACACTAAGGGCGTGTTCACACCTGAAAGTCCGGACTATCCGTGGATAGTCCGGACTTTCTGGTGGACCAAATGTGAAAATGATACATTGTTTGATTTTGGTCTGCGTTCACACTACCCTTTTTGGTGCGGATCTAATTTCTAAACAAATTACATACAGTCGCCAAGTCGTTCATCTATTGGACTTTATACAACGGCATGCAAATTTCTCGATTCTGATTGGCCATTTACACGTCTTTATTGGCAACAATCCACGGTCCTGGGCTCAGGACCCGCCCACAACCGAATCACATATCACTCCCCGGCTCACTCCGGGAGAAAACAAGATTGCGGACAACAAATGGTTATGTTGAAAGCACCATAACGACTAAATATGAAGCGATTCTGTCAAGGGGAATGTGTTAGTCCTTTAAACAATGTTGGATGATGTAATTGATGGGTCTTGAGTCAATCTAGAACAAAAGAAAAATCGCGGATTGATTGATTGATTAATTGATTGATTTAAATTTCTTCCTTCCTACTTTCTACTGACTGCAGCGTTCTCTCTCACACTGTCCGACGCTGGCGTACCCACAAACACACACACACACATACACACACACACACACACACACACACACACACACACACACACACACACACACACGCACACACACACACATACACACACACACGCACGCACACACACACACACACTGTGACACACACACACACACACACACGCACACACACACACACACACACACACACTCCTGTCTGCAACAGCGGGGGAGTCAGACTGAGAGAGAAGCAGCGCTGTTTTAAGTGAGCATGGTCTATTGAATTGATTGATTGGTTGATTGCTAATTTTATTACTGTACCCCTGGTTTCCAACTGGTTAAGTTTAGGCTAAAAGAAATAAATAAAAAAATAGGGCGAAGAAAACGTTTTTTTCCTATAGGGCAAAGAAAACGTTTTAATTTGTTTTACCTACTTTATATAGAAGCATCTAAGAATGAAGTTCTATGGAAAGTAGGTCTGCATTCCCTTAACAATTGTGTGTATTGAGCCGTACTGTATTGTACCCATTCTGTATCTGGTAATAACATTTTCAATCAATCATTCCAATAATACACAGTTGGATGTGTTAGTTGGTTGGATGCACTTCAAGCTGCTTCCACATGAGGCAACTTCTCTCAATCATTCCAATAATACACAGTTGGATGTGTTAGTTTGGTTGGATGCACTTCAAGCTGCTTCCACGTGGAGGCAACTTGTCTTTTTTGTAGTTGTGGGAACTACTTTTTCTGGCGGATGGTTTTTTCAATAAATCTTCGATTAATGTGTGTTTATTGTATAGAAATAAGGTTGGATGAATCTGGCAGTTGTATAAAAGCTTTACACCACTTGTAGTCGTGATTTGTGACCAATAAACCATGCCTAGGGGGGTCTAACGACCACCCCTAGGCATGGTTTATTGGTCACAAACCACTCCTGCGCGTGATGTAATGTTTAAATAGCCACTCACAAACGTAAACAGTTGAGAGAGATACTGTCATTACGAGCGCGGCGCAAGTCGACTAGAGAGTAGAGAGTAGAGAGTAGAGAGTAGAGAGTAGAGAGAGAGAGAGAGAGAGACCGAGAGACCGAGACCGCGCGCCTGTCATTCATTTGAGTTGGGTCGCGCGTAAGCTGTCACTTGGCGCTGTCACTCATTTGCTCTAGATTAGGTACTATATAAAGTTCGATTGCGTTCACACCAACAGCAAACGCACCATGGTCCACTTTGAAACGAACCGAGTCCCAACTTTTCAAGAGGACCATGGTTCGGTTGTTTGGTCCTCAAAATTGTTCGGTTTGTGTTCACACCTGTACAAACGAAACGGACTATTGAGCTAAAGGGACCATGGTCCACTTAAAGTGGACCAAACAGGGTAGGTGTGAACACGCCCTTAGGTAGTTGCATACAATACAGAGTAGAACCAAACCAGGTGGAGGCAGGGGTGGTGGTGGTGTCGTCACGATACCAAGATTTTGACTTTGATACCGATATCAGCCTAAGTATCGCAATACCGGTTCTAAAGCAATCGCACGGCAAAATCCTAAAATATGAGGAAAAGTAATGGAATGTATGTAATATTAGATGAGAGAACATGGAAATGTTTTAATTAATAATATTTTGATGCTGTTGAAACGAAAAATAATAAAATTATTGATACATACACTGCTCCGGTCACGCATCCACTCAACTCATAGAAAATAATCAGGCTATTATTCCAAAAGTATCGAATACAATTTAGTATTTAACTGTTTTTAAGATTGGTGTATCGTGCAACCCTAGGGTACAGCAGCAGCAACACTTGGCAAATCAGTGTAGTTGGGAGGATGGAGCGCCAGCTAAGCTGTCACAGCTCGCATGAGTGTCCTGCCAGAACTCACTTCAGCCATAAATGTTTATTGTTGCATTCAACCTAGAGTATGTATTTTGTATTTTTTTTTTCTTCTTCTCACTTTTCCTACTACACGATAACATGACAAGTCCGTTTTTTATATTTTGAATCTGGTTGCTGTATTTATTATGTTCATGCTTATTATTATGTTCATATATTGTAGTAGTACTAGCCTAGTACTAGTAGTAGTACTAATAATAGTAGTAGTAGTAGTAGTAGTAGTAGTAGTAGTAGTAGTAGTAGTAGTAGTAGTAGTAGTAGTAATAATAATAGTACAATAGTAGTAGTAGTATAGTTGTAGTAGTAGTAGCATTAGTAATAGTAGCAATAGTAGTAGTAGTAGTAGTAGTAATAGCAGTAGTAGTAGTAGTAGTAGTAGTAGTAGTAGTAGTAGTAGTAGTAGTAGTAGTAGTAGTAATAGTAGCAGTAGTAGTAATACTAATAGTAGCAGTAGTAGCACTAGTAGTAGTAATAGACGCACTAGTAGTAGTAATAGTAATAGAAATAGCAGCACTAGTAGTAGTAATAGTACTAGTAGCAGTAGATGTAGTAATAGTAATAGTAGCAGTAGTAGTAGTAATAGTAGCAGTAGTAATAGTAATATAAATAGCAGCACTAGTAGTAATAGTAATATCAATAGTAATATAAATAGTAATAGTAGCAGTAGTAATAGTAATAGCAATAGTAATAGCAATAGTAATAGTAATAGAAATAGCAGCACTAGTAGTAGTAATAGTAATAGAAATAGCAGTACTACAGTAGTAGTAGTAGTAGTAGTAGTAGTAGTAGTAGTAGTAGTAGTAGTAGTAGTAGTAGTAGTAGTAGTAGTAATAGCAATAGTAATAGTAATATATATAGCAATAGTAATAGTAGCAGTAGAAGTAGTAATAGTAATAGTAATAGTAGCAGTAGAAGTAGTAATAGTAGCAGTAGAAGTAGTAATAGTAACAGTAATAGTACTAGAAATAGCAGCACTAGTAGGTAGTTATTCTAACCGTGTGTAGGTTCAGCAGGTGGATGCAGAGCCAGGAGGGTGCACCCTGGCTGGTCATCACCAAACAGCAGCAGCCTGCTCACATTACTTCCTGTCACCTCCACCTGACCCACAAGAAGATGGTGGTTAGTTAGTGGGGTTGTGTGGGGGATTTTATCATCAAAGATTAAAAATGAATTCCAAATGAACCAGTATGGTTTCAACTTTCTCCTGACCTTAGAACTAATAAATCCCAGCACAATACATACACGTTGTAACACAAATGTTAACAGCAATCTAGGATCTAATCTATTGAATTGCCTAAATAATCGTGATGAATCAACAATCGATTTCGTGACCCAATGAGTTGAAATCATCTTTGTTTGCTTTATTAGGATCCCCATTAGCTGCCAATTCAATGACTGCCTAGTCTTTCTCCTAAAGATTTCCATGCCTATTAGTTAGTAAATATGTATTTACATAGACAGACAGGCAGGATAGAAAGATACATAGACAGACAGACAGTCACGGGGCCACCTGAAGCAGGGCCCATGGGCCACATTGGGCCCTCCATGACATTGTTTTTGGCCCTCCATCCAAAAGGTTTCCACAGACTAGTGAAAAGAGATATTTTGAAATAGCCTGGTTATTACCAGGAACAAACACATAAGACATTCTATAATATACTTGTTGCCTTTGTAAAATAATTAATTGAAGATTCCCGGTCTAGTTATTTGGCCCACAACCCCTACAGCCATGTCCCTTTGGCCCTCCAGATCTGGCCCCTACCCCCATGTCCCTTTGGTCCCTTGGCCCTCCAGATCTGGCCCCTACCACCATGTCCCTTTGGCCCCTTGGCTCTCGAGATCTGGCCCCTACCCCCATGTCCTTTTGGCCCCTCGGCCCTCCAGATCTGGCCCCTACCCCCATGTCCTTTTGGCCCCTTGGCTTTCCAGATCTGGCCCCTACCCCCATGTCCCTTTGGTCCCTTGGCCCTCCTGATCTGGCAGCCGATCTCACATTGAAGTCTGATATTTCCTGTGACCCGGACATTTAAATCCCATCAGAGATGTGTGTGTGTGTCTTTTACATTATACCGTCCACTGTACAACTGAAGACAAAACGTATTCAGGAAATGAATCCATCTGTGAGCGCTGGCCAATAACAACTAAAACCATGGGCTTTCCTCGTAGATCAAAGAAGGAAATGTCAACAAAAATAAGTCACAGAATATGATGAAAGAGAAATGAGAACATTAAAGAGGGTACGTGTCCGTGAGGAGCGAAGCCAAACTCTCCAGAGTGGTCAACCGGGGGAACCAGAACCATAGGGCGCGCATGGACCCAGCTCTCAGAACATCATGCAAACGCAGTCAACGGAAAGGCCAACGAAATCCCTCGATGACAAACCGCCTTCATACAAGATTCAAGATTCAAGAGTTGTATTTGTCACATACATACACGAGACATGTAGTGAAATGAAGGTGGCCATGCCCGCCTCGATTGTGCAAAAATACAAATAATAAAATAGAATAGACATGATCAAAGTAATGAGAATAAAATACAATGCTAAGCTATATACAATAATATACAGTTATGTTTTTAAAGTGAAACATTTTTGTAGTGTATTTGTGTGTGGGGTGTGTGAGAGGGTGCAAGTGAGTATGTGTGTGTGTGTGTGTGTGTGTGTGTGTGTGTGTGTGTGTGTGTGTGTGTGTGTGTGTGTGTGTGTTCATGTGTGCTTGTGTGTGGAGAGATCATACCTCTTCTGAGACAAGGTAATCAGGTGTAATCAGAGGGCCTGTGTCTTCAAATATCTTTCATCCCCACTGCCATCACGCAGCTCAACAGCCACTAAGGAGGAATTTACGGACTTACTGAGCTGAGCTGAGCTGGCTTAGAGCACTTTTTATATTATTTAGTATTACTTTTTTTCTTGTGCCTGTTTGGCACACCACTTTCTAATGCATCTTGCCTTTTAACCGCATTGACATTTTAATACATATAGTGTCTTGTCTTTTATGTGCATTTGATGTTTTTAAAAGTATTGTATTGTATCTCTACGTGAGCTATGCACCAGCGAAATACATGTTTCTATTAGCGCTTTGCATTTATGGACAATCAAGTTTGGGAATCTTGAATCTTGAAGAAAGTGTTATGATAAGAGACACTGATTCCGAGTGCTGATAGAGTCCAGATCCGATCAGTTCCTGCTTTTACTGAACACACTGAAACATACTGTGTGATCCGTTTATATCATTAGATATTAGATCTAACATCGCTCTGCATGTCAAAAATCCAGAAAACCACTATTTGCTTTGCTATGAATCTTGCAATGTTGCACGTCACTCTTGATGCACATGATTCTTGATGTCGGAGGAAACACTCCCGTTACCGTGACACCCTAATCGACCCATCTCAAACCCCACCCTCTTTTCTCCATCCTCCAATCACAACTGTCGCTGCCTGGGATTTGAAATGGGTCAATTGAGCCTGGTATCAGGCCTGAACCCTCTACCAGTATCTGTGTCAGCTATAATAATATACCGTCCAAAGCTATAATAATCACCTTTGAGAGACATGATGGTTTGAACCACGTCTCTTCATGACGAGTGTTTGGCTCCGGAGAAGAGGGACATTCCTTGGAGGCTGAGGTCAGTGTGCTGTGGTCCACAGCAGGCCACAGGTCTATGGGATATACGGCTTCTAGGGGAGAAAAGCATTCGTTCCACATAATTTCACATTATTTGGATTTTATAAAATGCAAATAGCCTAGTTCAGTGGTTCTCCACCTGGGGGACGTAATCACATCATCCAACAACCAAAGTCCTTCCAGATGGAGGTCCCGGTCCCGGAGACTTGAGGGTTGAGAACCAGTTGGCCTAGTTAAAAGCCAGGGTTTTGTAAGTAACTTATGGTTTTTGGAGTCTGGACCCAATATGATTCATGGATCTGTCTCTGGTGGATTATTTGGGGCGGTACTGTGGCACAGTGGTCAGCACTGAATGATGTCAGCACTGTTGCCTCACAGCAAGAAGGTCCTGGATTCAACAGGAGCAGGGGTTTGACCAGCTGGGGGGCTTTCTGTGTGGAGTTTGCATGGGTTTTAATCCCACACCAAAATACATGCATGCTCCTTAATAGTTAGGATGGGTCAAATGCAGAGGATTAATTTCCCCCAGGGGTTAATAAAGGTTACATTAAATTTAACGTATTAGCTACTCCAGGAATTAGTCCGCCTACTACTACAGTAGATCATACTGTGTAACAGATTAATAACTCATTTTGCTCCTAAATGTTCATGTTGTCTTTTTTTTTATATATAGTTTTAAGGCAGCAGACAATGACAAATCATCAGCCGACATTGAGCCTTACCTGCACTACAGGTGGACTTTGAACGGACAGCGTGGGCGACCTCCATTGCGACCACTTACTAGTGGGCTTTTCTAATATGATGCGCATCTATTTACTGTTTCATGATACACCTGTGAAAACAGCTCTGCGCGTACAAACACAGATGTTTGACATGTCTCTGGTACAACCAAACTCCATAACTTCTCAGCTGTGTTTTGTTGTTGAATCCATCTTGGATTGTTTTGCTCTTGCTTGGAGTTGCAGCACCACCTTCTGGTCAAAAAGAGAGGGTGTTCCTTAGCAAATCTGTGTCCGAAACACCGGAAGTACATTATGATTTAAGTACATGTGAAGTTGTTATTGTAATTGTTAACACGGCTGATAATGTAAGTGCCTCTAATAAGGTCTTCGGTGCGACAATGTCCTATGCATTGATGAGGCCGACGCGACGTGTCCTCGCTCACCTGTCGCCGTCTCGTCTCATGCAGTATCGCAATGTAAAGAATGATCATGCAACAGTAAGTATGCTGCACGTAGCAGCCATCTGTAGGCTACAGTACATTTACTATCACTGACCTTCATAATAAACATTATTATATATGTCTATAACTATGGTGTCATATACTGTAGAGATCAATTTGGTACCAACTACCAAGACCAAAGAGGATAATACAGATCACCCCCCTACAATACCTTTATAACAAATCTGTTTTTTATGAAGAAAATAATTACAATAATAATACAAACACATTGAATAAAACTAGGTTGTTATTCTTCTAAATGTTCAGCTTTTCTATATCTATCTATCTATCTATCTATCTATCTATCTATCTATCTATCTATCTATCTATCTATCTATCTATCTATCTATATATCTACCTTTATATCTATATTTACTTATCTATATATAAAATACATGATATGCTATGGATACGGTAGAAAAGCAGAACATTGTGTGTGTGTTCCTGTACAGAGCGGTGGTCTGGAGAGGGTGGTCTCTTCGTTCAGAGCGGTGTGTGGAGAGGACAGTGTGTCTCTGGGAGAGGCTGTGAGAGAGCAGCACGGCAGAGACGAGTCTATTCACAGGTCACTCTTTCTCTCTGTCTCTCTTTCTGTCTCTTTTTTCACCCTCTCCTCATAAATCCTCACACAGTGGCTCGTAAATGTCCATGCACCATGGGGAGTATCCTGCTGTGTGGCAACGCACTTCTACACAGTGTTGTAGTCGAGTCACTAAATCTCAAGTCCAAGTCGAGTCTCGAGTCCCCAGTGTTTGAGTCCAAGTCCGAGTGACCAAAGAGGAGCCAGAGTCGAGTCCCCATTACCCTAGTCCAAGTCCGAGTCCAAGTCATCAAGGTTGTGTCCACTCCACTCTGGCAGTCAAAGAGCTGACATACAAATAAAAAAATGTCTACATTAAACATAAAATGACACAGCGGTCACCATTTCAAAGGGAGTTCATTTACTTTGTGACACAATAGCCAAACAAATGCACTAGCCATCAATATCGTATGTCAAATGATTAGGGCATATTACAAAAAAAATTCAAACTATTTTATCAATTAACAAGTCAGAGTCCTCCTCTGCACCTTCCGAGTCCGAATGCAGTCGATGCTCGAGTCCAAAAAGATGACTGAAAATCAGTCCAGAACTCGGACTTGAGTACTACAACACTGCTTCTACACAGCTTTTGCCTTTTCACACCACCGAACGATGACTTTACACAGTTACTTAACGGTGCTGTAAGTGGTATTTTTCTGTTAAAATAAGTGGCCTACATGTTAAAATAATATCTCTACATTCCAATAGCCATCACTGATATATTTACATTTACATTTTGTCATTTAGCTGAACGCTTTTATCCAAAACGACTTACAAGTTCTGTACGACAAATCAGCAGGAAGGGTACAATTATTTCAGCTGAGTTTACAATGTTCATCAGTGCTGGAACTTGGGTGCTGCAGTGTATGTTGAGTGCATAGTAGTAAAGACATATTAGTATAGTAGGAAGAGTGCATGATAGTATAAGACGGTTAGTTTATTTTTTTCGTACAGATATTGATTGAAGAAGTGTGTTTTTAGTCAACGGCGAAAGATTGGTTGGGTTTCCTAACTGGTGGGAAGTTCATTCCACCATTGTGGAGCGAGGACCGGCTTCTCTTTGATGACCCTCCCGGAGCTCGGATAGGAGTAGGTCTGAGGCGGCCAGAGGATGTAGAGTGGAGGGGTCTTGAGGGTGTGTAGTTAGAGACCACTGACCGGAGGTAGGCGGGAGCCGTTCCCTTTGCTGTGCGATATGCCAGGTCAAGGACCTTAGGTTAGTGTTTTTGTCAGTAACATGGGTCTCCGAGTCCCTCCGCTCTGCAGTAAACAGAAAATAAATGTTCTGGTATCTCATTCTCACTTTATCCAATCAGGAGAGAGAACTCTTTCACATCAGTGACGGCGACCGACATGACTCATATGATAAATGCCTTCACAAAGCATCATTACCCTGCTGGCCTGAATTAGCCTTTTAGTCATCCCCCCTGCCGGGTGTGAGATAATGAAAGTAGAGTTTAAAGAGCCAACTCACATTAAGTTTGAAACAAGCTGGATTCCCCCGTGAGAAATCGGGAGAGGCCTCTGGTCGGCTGCGGTCAGCTGTTTGGTCTTGGCACCACTCCAGGTCCTGCTCTGCACCTCCCGACTTCCACTCTGGCTTGGCTCTCACCAGAATCTTGAAGCCTCCATACAAAACTCAACACTTTGATGAACATTGTTGCTCAGCTGATAGAGTTGTGCCCTTCCTGATGGCTTGTCGTACAGAACATGTAAGTCGCTTTGGATAAAAGCGTCAGCTAAATGACTAAATGTAAATGTAAAATGTAAAATAGGCATTTTGTTTCCCTCCCAATTAGATAGAATAATATAGGTTTACTTTAAGTGTTTCATTGAGGAATAATAGAACTGTACTTTTTCAAACGGGTCACAAGTAAAAAATATAATTCATACAGCCTGAATACAGACGTAAGTAGATGTTGTGATATCAATATCGGGGGGGGGGGGGGTGGGGAGGAGGGACTTGTGATTATTATTGATATAAATGTCTTGCTCTTCAACCAGCTGTGATCCTTACCGCCTGGCTGTGCTGTCTCCCTCAGCTGTCGCCCCCCAGACGTAGTGGTGTTTCCTCACTCAGTGGAGGAGGTCAGCGCCCTCGCCAAGATCTGCCATCACCACCGCCTCCCCATCATCCCTTTTGGCACAGGGACTGGCCTAGAGGGAGGGGTGGGAGCCCTGAAGGTGAGAGAGAGATACAAGATTTATTCGTCACATACATACACAAGACATGTAGTGAAATGAAGGTGGCCATGCCCGCCTTGATTGTGCAAAAAAAAAAAAATACAATAATAGTAGAATAAAATAGAATAGATAATAAAATATTCATGATAAAAGGTACTAAGATAAAATACAATACAATGCTATAAGCTTACGAATGAAAGGTAATGAGTCCTATATACACAACTATACAATATACAGTTATACTATATGTACTATATACTATACCAACTATACAAAAACATACAGTTATGTTTTTTAAAGTGACCGTTGCTTGTTCCTAAAGTGTTTGTGTGTGAGAGAGGGCAGGATGTGAGGTGTGTTCAGTTCAGTTCAGTTATTTCTTTTTTCGGGCTTTGGACACATAACAACGGTCATTCCATTAATCGTCAACGTTTTACCAGCTGCTATTGCAGCATTGTCCAATTGTCCGAAAAGGGCTAGGGAGAAGCACTAGGCTTGTCGGGCCCTACCCCTGAAGACTTACGTTTCTTTTCTTTTTGTTTTTTCATTTACATACATACATAGTACATACATATAGGACACATTACAGTACACACATATAGTACACATTACAGTACACATTACAGTATACTGCAGTATATAATAGTATATAGTACATAATAGTGTATACAACACATATATAATGTGATGTGAGATATATAGTACATGATATATACAATATAGTACCATAATATAATAGCATATACTGCAAATATAGTTCAATATAATATAAAAATTTATTATAATATGATTATATAATGTAATATGATATAACGTACAATACAGTATCATACGTATTTCTTTTTTTATTAATATGCAATTAAAGCTCTTCCCTTCTGTACCTATCAAAAATAGATTTTTTTAGTCTAGATTTGAATTGATTTATGTTTTCACAATATTTTTGTTCATCCTCTGAGTCTAGCCCATTCCACAGGGTGGCTCCGTAAGAGGAGATACACATTATTTTCAGGTTGGTTTTCATCACAGGTTTTTTGAAGTTCAATGGTCCTCTTTATCCAGAAATTTGCTTCTTACATTTACCGGTAATTGTCAGGATCCTAGGCCCGGTCCTGGCTGGACTGGGCAGGATGGTAACATTGGGCAGTACTCTCCACCTAACTTTGGGCAATGCCCTCTATCTGACATTGGCCCTCGGCCTGACATTGGCGCCCTACCACCCTCTAGTGGTGACAAACAATCGGTGCGCTCCAGTACACTGGACATCCTGACTACTGTGATAACAATAATTAATAGTATGATTAATGTGGTGTCATGGTGTGTACTGTTGTTGTCTTTCCCTTCCCTGGTGTGATGTCATGCACTGTTTTGGGTTGTTAGGAGTTGCTTTTGTGTTTAGTTGTGTTTAGTTGTTCTTTGCTTATTGTCTAGGTGTTGTTTGTGATTCTGTGTTGGCCAGGTGTTCTTAATTGTTAATTAGTCAGGGTATTTAGGTGTCTGTCTGTCTCCCCTTCGTTGTGGCGACATTCCTCCAGTTTCCCCCTGTTCCTCCACGTCGTGTCGCACCGTTCTCCCTCTAGTAAGTCTTAGTGTTTGTTGTTTTTGTATTGTGAAGTTTGTTATTTAGTTTCTGTATTCTCCTTGTATTGCACTGGATTCTACAGTAAACACCCTTCTCCAAGCTTCACTCCTCGCCTCTGCCTCCTCCATTCCTTCCCTTTCTGTATTATTGCATTCAACCTAACCCCATCGTGACAGAATGTCGCCACCAACATTAACGAATGCAGCAGGAAAGGCAAGCGATACCATCACCGTTGTCCTGGCCCTGATGGCCGGTGACATGAAGAGTTACTCACTGGCCAAATGGGGGTTCCTACTCCGGAAGATCGACCAGGTCGCCACTGAGAATCCGACACTGCAGACGGCGATGTGGGAGATGGCTGGACATGTTGCTGTCCTCATGGAGAAGCATAAGCCAAAGGCTAGTGTAGCTAGCCTGCCGACTGTTCTCAGGCTTACGGTCAGCCTAGATCCTCCCACAGCCGCTGAGGTTGCTCGGATGTCCATCGCCGGTCGGACATCCACAGCTAACCTAGCTCCGCCGGTTAGCTTAGTGTCAAGAGCTAACCAGCCACTCCCAGCTAACCTAGCTCCGCCCGTTAGCTTCATGCCAATAGCTAACCAGCCACTCCCAGCTAACCTAGCTCCGCCCGTTAGCTTCGTGCCAATTGCTGACCGGCTGTTCCCCGTTAGCACAGCTCCTCCTGTTAGCTCCGCCACTATAGATGGCCAGACGTCCCCAGTTGGTACAGCTCTACCCGTTAGCTCCGCTCATACAGCTAACCAGACGTCCACAGCTAACATAGCTCCGCCGGTTAGCTTAGTGTCAAGAGCTAACCAGCCACTCCCAGCTAACCTAGCTCCGCCCGTTAGCTCCGTTTCAATAGCTAACCGGCCGTTTCAAGCTAGCACAGTCTCCACTGCCAGACTAGGCTCCAGGTTCAGGGTGAGCCTAGTATCTGAGACAGACCAGATGTCTCCAGCTAGCACAGTCTCCACTGCCAGACTAGGCTCCAGGTTCAGGGGGAGCCTAGTACCGGAGACGGACCAGATGTCCCAAGCTAGCCAGGCATCCCCAGCTAACATAGCTCCGCCCGTTAGCCCCGTCCCAATAGCTAACCGGCCGTCCCCAGTTAGCACAGCCCCGCCTGTTAGCCCCGCTACAGTAGCTAACCAGACGCCCACTGCCAACCTAGGCTCCAGGTTCAGGGTGAGCCTGGTAGCGGAGACAGACCAGATGTCTCCAGCTAGCACAGTCTCCACTGCCAGACTAGGCTCCAGGTTCAGGGTGAGCCTAGTACCTGAGACGGACCAGATGTCCCAAGCTAGCCAGGCATTTTCAGCTAGCACAGTTCCCACAGTGAGTCCAGGGCCCACAGTTAGCCTAGCCCCCGAGGCTAGTATGGCTAGTAAGGCCTCCACAGCTGGTCCAGCTTCCACGCCCAGTCCAGCCTCAGCTCTGGGTCCTGGCTCCTCATCCCCGGATCCTACACCACGCCTCGCCGCCGAGACCGATCCGGTCTCCACGCCCTGCCCGGCCTCTCCACCTGGTCCGGCTGCCGTGCCGGCTCCCGGCTCTTCGACGGATCCTGGCTCCCCGTCTGGTCCAGCTCTGCGCCGTGATCGGCGTCCTGGTCCTCGCCGTGGTCTCCGCCGGGGTCTTCGCCGTGGTCTTCGCCGGGGCCTGCGTGGGATCCTGCTCCGGGGGTCGTCGCCGCCGCACCTCCATTCCGGCTCTCCTGAACCGGTCCCTAGTCCGGCGGCTGGAGGGCCTCTCGTCCGGGATCCGGCTCCAGGGTCCAGCTCCCCTTCCCGGGCTTCTAGACCTGTACCCACCCCCCCTCGTCGGGCCTCGCTTCCCAGGTCCAGCCCTCCTCGTCGGGCCTCGGTTCTCAGGTTCTGCCCCCCTCCCCGGGTCTCGGTGCCCATCCCCACCCCCCCTCGTCGGACCTCTGTTCCCAGGTCCAGTCCTCCTCCCCGGGCCTCTGTTCCCGTCCCCGCCCCCCCTCTCCGGGCATCTGCGCCCGTTTTCTACCCCCCTGGCTGCTATGCCCCTCCTGGGTTTTTCGTTCAGCCTCCTGGTCCCTCGTCTTCGGGTCCTCTCCCTGGGTCCTCTCCGGGGTTCCGGCTTCCTCCCTCACCTGCTTATGGACGTTGTTTTCGGGTGTCTGGAAGCCACCCGTTGAGGGGGGGGCACTGTCAGGATCCTAGGCCCGGTCCTGGCTGACTGGGCAGGATGGTAACATTGGGCAGTACTCTCCACCTAACTTTGGGCAATGCCCTCTATCTGACATTGGCCCTCGGCCTGACATTGGCGCCCTACCACCCTCTAGTGGTGACAAACAATCGGTGCGCTCCAGTACACTGGACATTCTGACTACTGTGATAACAATAATTAATAGTATGATTAATGTGGTGTCATGGTGTGTACTGTTGTTGTCTTTCCCTTCCCTGGTGTGATGTCATGCACTGTTGTTAGGAGTTGCTTTTGTGTTTAGTTGTGTTTAGTTGTTCTTTGCTTATTGTCTAGGTGTTGTTTGTGATTCTGTGTTGGCCAGGTGTTCTTAATTGTTAATTAGTCGGGGTATTTAGGTGTCTGTCTGTCTCCCCTTCGTTGTGGCGACATTCCTCCAGTTTCCCCCTGTTCCTCCACGTCGTGTCGCACCGTTCTCCCTCTAGTAAGTCTTAGTGTTTGTTGTTTTTGTATTGTGAAGTTTGTTATTTAGTTTCTGTATTCTCCTTGTATTGCACTGGATTCTACAGTAAACACCCTTCTCCAAGCTTCACTCCTCGCCTCTGCCTCCTCCATTCCTTCCCTTTCTGTATTATTGCATTCAACCTAACCCCATCGTGACAGGTAATTGGTTATTTCTTGCTTTGTACATAACTTGCAGAGTTTTAAAGTTTACCATATCAATGAACTTCAAAATGTGTGATTGTAGAAACAGTTTGTGTGTGTGGTCCCGATATCCTGCATTGTTTATTACTCTTATTGCTCTTTTTTGTAGGATAGTCAATGTATTTATGGTTGTTTTGTATGTGTTACCCCATACCTCTGTGCAGTAATGCAGGTAAGGCAAGATCATTGCACAGTACAGAGTGTGCAATGAGTTGGGATTGAGTACATGTCTCACCTTACTAATAATTGAGATGCTCTTTGCCATCTTAGCCCTCATATTATTCTATATGGGGTTTCCAGCAGAGTTTATGGTCTAAAATCACTCACAGGAATTTATTTTCATATACTCGTTCTATTCTATTATTATCTATTATCAACTGAATGTCTGTTCTTATCTGGCGGTTTCCAAACACCATACATTTTGTTTTATTTAGATTTAAAGATAATTTATTTATATCAAACCAGAGTTTGTATTTATTAATTTCTATTGTTAAGACCGTCATAAGCTGCTGGATGTCCTCCCCAGTACAGAACATGTTAGTATCATCAGCAAATAGTACACACTTCAATACATTTGACACCGAGCATAAATCATTAATATATAGATTAAACAGTGTGGGTCCCAGAACCGAGCCTTGAGGGACTCCACAGGATGTGTGTGTGTGTGTGTTCATTCATGTGTGCTTGTGTGTGGAGAGATCAGTGTTTGTTCAGTGTTCTGGTGGCCTGGGGGAAGAAGCTGAGTCTTGCTGCATGTATGCGGAGGCACTTGCCTGACCGCAGCAGCTTGAACAGGCTATTGTTGGGGTGATGAGAGATAGATAGAGAGAAGCGTTTTCTGGCCTATCCAATCTCTTCACACTTGGCTGAGTGCGTTAATTACCCACTTTGGTGACGTATTGCGAGGTGGAACCTAATTTTGCCTATAGTGTGCAAGTAGGTATCAAGTGCGTGGGGATATTTAAAACAATTGGAACACACTCTTGCCCACTTTCCTCGGAGGACCCACCAGCAGTTCAAGGCTTAGGTTTGAGAGCGGAATTCAAAAACTTTGATAACCGGGATGTTTTGCTGCTCCCACATAAACTTCAAATATCACTGCACGTTTTATTTCTTGTCTTTAAACTGCTCTTCACGCACACGTCGCCCCACGCACACAGACCAGCCAGAACAAACCTGTAATATTACATGAGAGGCTCTTCTTTCATTTTATTATTGGCTATCACTGGCTCATCACCAGCCACCAGCCACTCAGCATTTTCACCAGCCAAAAATCACACACACACACGCATGCACACTCTATCCAAATATCCAGTTTGTTTTTATAGTGTAAGGTTTGGCGAGAGAGAGAGAGAGAGAGAGAGAGACGCCACTGCCGAATTCTACCTGCATTTGGCGGTGTTAATGTCAACTTCATGCCCTGCTGGTATCCATCAGTTGCAGTATTCTTAGCACCGGTAAACAGGTTGTTGTTCTCGGCTCTCAATTTGATGAATTAGAACATTTGTTCCATGGTGCCTACAGTATGTCAAATAAATGTATTGTAGCAACAGTGCTATTAATAGCTGTGCAAAGCTTGATGTGGGCTTGCTAACTGTAGACAAATCAACAGAGCTTGCTGACATAGGTCCTTTCCAAAAAGAGGAGATCAGGCTGACCCAAATTGTTACAGACCCATCTCAATACTCAATACTTACTGATTTTCTGAATGCTTACAATATTTTGTCTCGTGATCAGTCTGGTTTCCGTTGTGGTTTTGGCTGTTTAACTGGAACTCATAAAGTCATCAATGATGTTTCATCTGCCCTCGACTGTAAACAACACTGTGCAGCTATATTCATCGACTTAGGCCGACAAGGCCTTTGACACAGTAGATCACCCCATCCTTGTAGACAGGCTTAGAAGTATCGTGGGGTCTCTGGTCACTCCCATGAATGGTTTTCTAACTACCTCTCTGATAGGGTGCAAAGTGTTAATTCAGATCAACTCCTGTCACAGCTCCTCCCTGTCACTAAGGTTGTGCCCCCAGGGCTCCAGATTAGGTCCAACACTATTTTCCATATTATATAAACAACGTAGCCGGCTTTGTTGGGGACTCTTCCATTCATCTTTATGCTGACGACACTATTCTGTACGCCACTGGCCCCTCTCCAGATGCAGTACTTATGCTGCTACAATCTAGTTTCAACAGCATCCAACAGGCCTTCTCCTCCTTACGTCTTATGTTGAAAACCTCCAAGACCAAGATCATGTGGTAAAAAGGGCTCTGTGCCCATTTCACCTCCCCATATAAAAACTCAACGGAATTCTTCTCAAGCTGATTGAGGACTTTGGAGATCTATCGGGATTTAGGATAAATTGGCCGAAGTCGGCCTTCCTCCCACTTAACGCTCCTGCAAAAAGAAATATAACCCTCCCAAAAGAGATACAGATGGTAAAACACTTTAGATGTTTGGGAGTTGAAATATTCCCTACCATAAGCCAAACGGTGAAACACAATTACATAAAAATCCAAAACAAAATCAAAGACGACCTTGTCAGGTGGTCAAAACTTAAAAACTCAGTACAGGCACGGATATCAATAGTTAAGATGGACGTCCTACCTAGAATCAACTTCTTCAGCTCAATGCTACCGTTACCCCCTCCAAAGGGTTACTGGAAAGAATTACACTCCTCCACATACAAATTTATTTGGAATAACAAACCACCACGTATAAAAAGATCCACCGCACAGAGAAACAAAGCAGACGGAGGTATGGCATTCCCAGATTTCTACCACTACTTTAAGGCGTACACTTTAAGACCACTAACAACTTGGTTTGATCCCCAAGCATCAATATCCTGGAGAAATTTAGAAGAAAATATAGTAGCTCCACATAGGCTGAAGGGCATAGTATACACCAAATTATCAATTAAGCAATGCGAACGGAAATTTGGCCCCATAATCACTCATGCGATCAGGACATGGCGTGAAACACAAAAAAAAAATTCTATCCCACATAAATGGCATAATCATACTCCCTTATACAATAACAATGCACTCTTGATTGGAAAACAACCTATAAGATTCCCTAGATGGGAAAAGCAAGGCATACACTCATTAGGAGACGTTTTCAACAAACAGAGTTTTTGTAGTTTCAATGAAATACGCAAAAAATGTAATCTCACCAAGTCCACATACTATTATTACGCACAGTTATTGGCATGTTTGAAAGCTCACGGTGTTCCATTAAAGATACCAATTGTACACCACAGATACCACAAATTTTTTCTATGAAAGAGAGACATCGAGAGGTTTTGTTTCAGATTTTTATCATCAATTACTAACGGCCTCGTATGAAACCCTCCATCTAGACTCAGTCTGGAGGAGGGATATACCAGACCTGGAGACAGACTTTGACTGGCAAGAGGCCTGGGTAAATGTACGACTTGCATCAAGGAACCCGGACCATCAACAAATGAATCTTAACTATATTCACAGGACATACTTAACTCCTATAAGACTGAACAAAATGAGTCTTAAACAAGACTCCAAATGCTCCCTATGTACAAATGGGGACGAAGGGACATTTATGCACATGTACTGGGACTGCCCACCAGTTAAGATATTTTGGAAAGAAGTGACCCAGCAATTATCAAATCTCTTGGATCTGGATATACCTGTACACCCCTCTGTATTACTGCTGAATGATGTCTTTGAACATGCAGTACCTCCACAGCTAAAGAGATTGGTTTTATCCGGTATCACAGTGGCTAAAAAGCTGATAGCATCACAATGGTTTCAACCGGAAAAAATGTGCCGGAAGGTCTGGACTCTTACATATCTCGATGTGATTTATCAAGAAATATCTACAGCAAGAATTTTGGGTCTCAATGAATCCAAAATGACTATGTGGTTTGAAGTGGTGGAGAGAATAAAAGCTAGCATATAATGGTAATGTCTGGTTAGGAACAAGTTATAATGGTTGGATTATCCAATGGGGGGTCCGGGAGGGGGGGGGGGGGGTACGAGCTAGAGCATATGTGTGTAGGTTTTTAGATAACAGGTATTAGGGGTATATCCTGTATAAGACATTTGACTAAATGGTAATTTCATTGGATATGCACTGTAATTAATGCTTGTATATCTTATCGTGTGTTGTCATGTTTGTTTATATGTTTGTTTAAAAAATAATAAAAAAAAGAAAAAAACTCAACGGAATGATCCTAGAGTAGATCTCTGAATATAAACACCTCTGTATATGGCTGGATAACACTTCCCATCATATTAACAAGTTGGAAGAAAAGGTCAAATCAAAAATTGGTTTTCTGTACAGGATGCTCTCTTCTTTCACATTTTCTGCTTGACTCACTCTGGTTAAAATGACAATTCTTCCCATGCTAGACTATGGTGACACCATCTACCGATCTGCTTGCAAAACTACTCTGCAGAAACTTGATGTTCTCTATCACTCTGCCATCCCTTTTGCTAAAAATGACCCTTTCAGAACTCACCACTGCACTTTATATTCCTCTCTAAACTGGCCATCCTTACACACCCTTTCAGAACTCACCACTGCACTTTATATTCCTCTCTAAACTGGCCATCCCTATAAAACTGTGTAGTTTGTTGAAATTGCTGAAAATCCCCAAAACACACTCAGTAATTGGTCAATCAGCATTTCAGTCTGCCGTGCCCACAGACTGGAACAAGTTACAAAAGATGTCATCTCCAAATCAGCTTTTAAGGTTTGTCTTACCATGTTTTAACTTGTTTTAATCTTGTTCTGTTTTAACTTTGTATTTATTTTACCCCCTGCCCCCTATCCCTCAAAAGGCTGTGCCTTTTGCCAGGTCGCCATTGTAAATAAGAATTTGTTCTTAATGACTTACCTGGTTAAATAAAGGTTAAATAAAAAATTAAATAAAACATTATATTCACATTAACACTACCAATCGTGATATTACGATATCATGAACATGAGAACATTTGCATCTTTGCATTGACATTTCTGCATGTCATGTGGGTTCCATCAAGTGCACTGTACTTTTGATTATTAGGGAAGTGGAATAGGTCTACACATGCGCACTTACACTAAGCACATGAACACACATGCCAAGTGCCGCAAGCATGTAAGTGTGATCAATTGTGCACATTGGGACAGCCCCTTCCTCTTTGTTGTGGGCAGGGGTGGGTGTGAGTGTGATGATGATCAATGTTTTCATGGGGTCCTCATAAACACACAGCTGCTAGCTACCTTTATCTTCAACAGCTTAATACTATCTTTAATATCAAATATGCAAACTTGAATTAAAATAATATCAATGCTTGTCAAGCGTTGAAGATTGTTGTCTGGGCCTCATTAGTAAAGGGGCTATCTTTAGGTTTAGTTATCTAAAGGTCCAATCCGTAAGCCAAATGTAAACAAACTGACAGCACCAACACACACACACGCACACGCAGACGCACACACACACACACACACACACACACACACACACACACACACACACACACACACACACACACACACACACACACACACACACACACACACACACACACACACACACACACTAAATAAATAAATGAGTAACAACAACAACAACTTATATAGATGTACTGTACATATATGAATACTAGACATGTTTCTTTATGCATGTCTCTTATGCCAATGTTTGTAAATACTGGCATAAGACAAACCTATACTGTAATTTACACTGGGTTTAGCTTGGCAAAATGAGTGTAGGTGAATGTGAGTGCTTTTGTGTTAGCCCACACAAAACTACACTACATAGTTCTTCTGCACGGGATGTGTTACTTTAGTTGTTGACTATTGTTGATTGGATATTTTCTGTTATTTTATTGTTTAATTGTTTCTACTGTCGTCCTGGCCTCGTAAATTCAATTAAAATAAATGCAATTAAATTGAACAGAACTTAACTCAAATTGAATAGAATTGAACAGCAGTCATAGCGTGAGCCCACGTCTCTGTTCCAGGGCGGTGTGTGTTTCAGTCTGAGGAAGATGGACCAGGTGCTGGATGTCCACGAGGAGGACTTTGATGTGACAGTGGAGCCTGGGGTGACACGCAAGGCCATCAACGCCTACCTGCGAGACACCGGCCTCTGGTTTCCTGTTGGTCAGTCACTCAACATTTTTGTATAGATATCACTATGAAACTTTCCCAGTTTGTTAAGTAAAATGTATTATAATTGTTATATTTTTGTTTCATTATGTTGACACATAACACAATGAACTTTTGTCCAGAAAGATTTTTCGCCAAGTCTTTTGGTATAAATGTACTATAAATCAGGCTATGAATGATATATCAACAAACCCCTCTGTAAAAAGAAGCAGGGTATAGATAGGAAGAAATGTGGAAATTATGGTGTGTGTAAGTGCTAGGGAAATGGATATTTCATCTCTTGCATCTAAGAAAAACACATAAAAACTAAATTTTGAGAAAACGCCCTCCAATTTCTGTATTTTAATTGTGATTTATGGACACAATCGGACAGAATTAAGTAAAATAAACAACTAATTGTGTGTTTTCGATATTTTATTGCTACTAGTTTGAAATAAGACACCCTTTGGAGGCCAACCCCGAGATTTCTGGGGTTAACTCGCCATGCTCTGGGCGCCAAGACCCGAGATATCTCGGGTTTTAATCGATATTTATTTTATTAGCTATATCCATTCATTTTTTATCCATCCAGCCTGCCGTTATCATTGGGAATGGGTCTGAGCTCGCAAAGGGCAAATACCGCCGCCTAACGTCTCCCGGATGGTATTGCACATCATTGGAATCCCTCTGGCTGGGGCTGTGCATTGATCTAAGAAGTCCGGTCTAGATTTGACTTCTCGGGCATGCAGTATCGTTATAACAGATGGACTGGAGACACTCAGAGCAGCGTGGATTATGTGTTTTGGACATATAACGTTGGATCAATAAAGGCGATCAATATTTGGAATGGTGATCAGGAATTGGATTAATCTTTTTGCACTACATCAGATGTGAGGTAAGGACTTTATGTTACGAATCTTGGGTTAATCAGATGTTTCTTTCACCGCCATCGGAGCGTGTGTGTGTGTGTGTGAGGTTCGCGCCGACCAAAGTACAGAGAAGCGATTTTTCAGACCCTGCTTCTGTTCGCGCATGAGGACCAGTGTTCGGCAAGTTACTTTTAAAAAGTAACTAGTTACAGTTACTAGTTACTTCTTCAAAAAAGTAACTAAATTACTTACTCAGTTACAAATTATAAAAGTAACTAGTTACTTCAGAAAGTAACTATTGCGTTACTTTCAAGTACATTTTTTACATAAACAACATACACAAATCTAAACTATTTTAATGTTGCTGTGGGACAAAGTGAGACTAGCCTCCAATCAAATGCAATGTATATGTAGATATTATAATTACTATGTTTATATAGTGGATCATACAAATACAAACACAATAGATTAGGGGTGTAACGGTACACAGAAGCCACGGTTCGGTACGTACCTCGGTATTGGGGTCACGGTTCGGTACAAGTTCGGTACAACAGAAAAAAATTATTTATAATAATTATTATTAATATAATACATTTTTGTAATTACTTTTTTAAAATATATTATATTTATGATCATTATTATTATAATTATTATTATTAAATAGAATCATTTTCTATAGGCTTGCCGTGGTAGTCAGTGATTCTGGTGTCATTCTGTGTTCAGGCATCCAGAGTAAATGAATTGCCTACTGCCCCTTTAACAATTTATAGGCTTGATAAATTTCACTTTCCCTTCTAGAGAGGATTTAACTGCACAAGACTAAATAGTAAATACTAGAGAACAGATGACATATTACAACAATGGCAGAGGATTATTTGGATTTAACTGGAGAAGAGCTCAGATGATCAGTCCGAAAAAGTATGTTTCTTTTTTTTATTTGATCAGCGGGGAGAATGTTGTTGTTGTTTGTTGGCGATGTGTGTGTGTGTGTGTGTGTTTCTGCGATGCGCGGCGTGTGTGTGTTTCTGCGATGCGCGGCGTGTGTGTGTGTCTGCGATGCGCGTGTGTGTGTGTGTGTTGGCGATGCGCGGCGTGTGTGTGTGTTGGCGCAGAGATCTGTCTGATGAAAACTGCTTCAATCATAGTAACGCGCGGCATTTTTTGGCAGTAATGGTAACGGCGTTATTAAGATTGGAAGAGTAATCCGTTCGATTACTTGTTACTGAAAAAAGAACGCCGTTAGTAACGCCGTTATTTATAACGCCGTTATTCCCATCACTGATGAGGACACATATAATATCGATAATCTAGCGTTTATTTGAAACTGATTCATAAATCAAGCGACAAATGGCACGATTTCTAACTAAATACATTGAAGCTCGATTTGCTGGAGTTTATTGAGATGAGACAGAACGCTCTAGAAATATATTCATATTCATCACGGTATAAAACGGAAATGTATGTATGAAAAAACTATCTGTTTCGTGCATGTTGACTGGAGGCAACTCACTGACGATCAACGTGTTATTTAGATCTATTGCTATTATATTTGATATATTTTAAGCACTCGCAAGTAAGTCCTATCCTACGTTGGATAAAGCACTGGCGCTGTTGGCCCCCAATGAGTTAAGGAAGCAATATATAAAAAAATCTCAAAATTGCCATAAAATCCTAAAATAATGTTCTTCCCGCAGACCCGGGTGCAGATGCGTCTCTGTGTGGGATGGCCGCGACCAGCGCGTCCGGCACCAACGCGGTGCGTTATGGCACCATGAGAGAAAACGTCCTGAACCTGGAGGTGGTGCTGGCCGACGGAACCATCATACACACTGCCGGCAAGGGCCGGCGACCCCGGTAGGACCGCAGAACAACAAGCACCACACAGTGACATTGGAGAAGTCCTCCGTCTTGCGTTTATGTGTCTTTTGACAGCGGAGGAGAGAATAGAATGTCACCTCTACTTGGATGGAGGAACACTGAGGCGGCAGCACAGCTATCTGTCCATTTTTCGCACAGTATAGAAACAAGTAGGGCTGGGACTTTATTGCATTAATTTCGATTATTTTTAAATAAGAGAAATTTAGATCAATCAAGAGTTTTCTTTTTCCAATGGTCAACTGTTCTGGAATGTACTTGAAAGTACTGGGTTTTGCTTTTACCTCGAAAGTGCTTGAGTTTACAAAAGGTCCTTTGCACTATATATATTATTCCTAAAATTGCTGCACTTTGTTAAAATTGCATTCATCTGTTGGTCTGCGTAGTAGCTAATACAGGATTTTGCTGCTTACACATATGTATAATGTATATTCATTGATTCACTCGTATACCAAAATTCATTTGAATTGAACAATTTAGCTTTTCGCATCAAATATTGATATGCGATTAAAATGTGATTAATTTAGATTAATTAACTATAAAGTCTCAAATTAATTCGATAAAAAAAATGTATCGAGTCCCACCACTAGAAACAAGATAAAGAAAGACAACAACACAATAACTACAACTGTAAAGTACAAAATATATACAGTGCAGGAAGAGCAAGTTGGAAAACAAGATCAATGTAAGGACCTTGTGGGAGTGTGTGAGAGTAAGAAGTAAGTATGAGGAAGTGTGTGTGTGAGAGTGAGAGTGTGTGAAAGTAAATACATGAGTGCACAAGTACCGGTAGTTATAATACAATACACTGATTACAATACACAAGCTACAATACACTGTTACAATATAGTAATCAGATGTTCCTTCAAACCTTTTTTGTACGTTTTTGAAATACGATTTTTTTTGTCAGGTGTATACAATATAATAGAATATAAATACTTTATTCATCCCGAGGGAAATTTGGCACTAACAATCGCTCACAGTAAACAGTAAACATTTAGGGAGACAGAAAAAAAAGTCACGAATGAAGAATAAAATAAGCCTAAGAATAAAAATACCCAGCTCCGGGATATACATTTCCTATGTTATGTTTATACATTCTAATATAAAATATACAGTAAAATATACAGAAATATACAGTAAGTGTACAGGAAGTGTAGTATTGAACAGTGTTGTTATACACATTCTAATATAAAATATACAGAAGTCTACAGTAAGTGTACAGTAAGTGTAATGGTAAATATTGTAAAATATACAGTAACATATACAGAAGTCTACACTAAGTGTAATATTGAACAGTGTTGTTTTAAAAGTAAAAGTCCAGGAAGATGGTAACTGTCACCCTGTGCTCAGTGATGCAGTGAGGCACAGTGATGCATTGTATAGTCTGATGGCTGTCGGAATGAAGGACTTCCTGTGCCGTTCAGTGCTACTGTACATCTCAGGAGTGTTAGTCTAGCACTGAACATGCTCATCCTGTCAGCCAAGTCTGTGTATACTGGGTGGGAGGGGTTGTCCCTGATGGCCTGGAGCTTAGCAAGGCTCGTCCTCTCCGCCACCCTCGCTAGAGAGTCCAGCTCCACCCCTACCACGTTACAGGCCTTCCTGACCAGCTCATCCAGCCTGGTTGTGCCCCCCGCTCTCAGTCCGCTGCCCCAGCAGGCCACAGCGTACAAGAAGGCGCCCGCCACCAGCGACTCTTAGAACGTCCTCGACATCCTTGTACAGACGTTGAAGGATCTCAGCCTTCTGAGGAAGTCTGTATACATACCGTATGAGATTAGAATTTTGCGAACTGGACATTTTTTTCTTTTTCTTTTTTTAATCTTTTTCTTAATCTTTTTAATCTAATCTAATCTAATCCTTTTTCCTCCGATTTTCTCCCATCCCAATGTTAGTCGTTATGCCAATTCCCAATCCCCTTCCTGGTCGCTGCGCACTTACCCCCTACAGTCGGTCTGGGAGAGTGGAGGCTATCACGACGTGCTTCCTCCGACACACGTCTAGCCAATCAACTGCTTCTTTTCACCTGGCAGCGCGGACTCTCACTGAGAGGGTGCAACGTGTGGAAGGGTCACACTACCCCCCTTAGATCCTATCCGCGCTGAGCAGGAGCCCCGACCGAACTGTAGGAGTCGCTGTTTACAACGACCCGGACCCACCCACCAGCTTTCCCACCCCTAACACTGCCAATTGTGTTAGTATGAACGACCAGCCAAGCTGGTAGCAATGCCGAGAGCTGGGCTCGAACCCAGCATCTCCTGCACTAGTGGAGAGCGCCTTGCCCACTGCGCCACTTAGCCGCCCTGAACTGGACATTCTAATAATAATGTCACAATGGCTACTGAAAGAGAGAGAAAAAAGAAAACACTGAATGGCACAGGAAGTCTTTCATTCCAACAGCCATCAGATTATATAACGCCTCACTGAGCACAGTGACAGTACAAACTCTGGCATATCTTCCTGGACTTTTTACTCTTTACTTTTTACATCAACATTTTACTTTATTTATTACTGTACATTTTACTATATTTTTGGCTGTACATTTTAGAATGTATATCCCTGACTGTATTTGTATTGTTATTAGGGATGCTCGATATTGGCTTTTTTACCGATACCGATATACCGATATTGTCCAACTCTTAATTTCCGATACCGATATCAACCGATATCAACCGATATCAACCGATACCGATATATGCAGGGTTTCCCCCCCCAAAAAACTGAATAATTTCAGGTAATTAACATTACATATGTCTTGTTGTGGAATTAACACAACATTATGCATACTTTTGACAATAAATAAAATCAGAATTTGTTCTTACTTGCTTGCCTGGGTAAATAAAGGTTATAGAAATGTAAAAAAAAAAAAATACTGATATACTATACTGATAAAATACTGATATTTTCAGATATCACATTTTAATGCCAATATCGGCCGATAATATCGGTAGGCAGATAATATCGGACATCCCTAATTGTTATTCTTATTTGTGATTTTTGACTACCTAAATGTTTATTGTGATCGATCTGTAGTGCTGAATTTCCCCCGGGATCAATGAAGTACTTCTATTCTATTCTATTTGAAAATGTCGAAAGAACTAACACCTGGAAGGCTTAATAATAATGATTCTTGATTCAAGGTTGTATTAGCTTTTATTTAGCTTATATGAGGTTTAGTTTCTCAAGTTGATGTAGGATCTAAGAGGTCAGACAACTTACAGGAAAAACACAATCGTAGATCAGCGCTGCATACTTTATATCCATAACATATCCCTATATCCATTTATTCTATTGAACCTGGATTAACCTTCTGTAGTGTGGTGGTGAAAGGGTTAAAACATGTCTATAAACAACCGCTTCTTACATCACGGCAGCTTCACTGTCCTTCTTCAGGAAGACGTCAGCGGGCTACAACCTGACCAACCTGTTCGTGGGGTCAGAGGGCACGCTGGGGGTCATCACCAAGACGACCCTGCGGCTGTACGGCGTCCCGGAGGCCATGGTGTCCGCCGTCTGCTCCTTCCCTTGTGTGCAGGCGGCCGTGGACAGCACGGTGCAGGTCCTCCAGGCCGGGGTGCCCATCGCCCGCATCGGTGAGGAGGGGGGAGGAGGGGAGGGGGGGAGAGGGGGGGTGGACAGCACCGTGCATGTCCTCCAGGCCGGCGTGCCCATCGCCCGCATCGGTGAGGGGGAGAGGAGAGGAGGGGAGGGGAGGAGGAGGAGAGGCGAGGAGGGGGGGAGGAGGGGAGGAGGCGGACAGCACCATGCAGGTCCTCCAGGCCGGGGTGCCCATCGCCCGCATCGGTGAGGAGGGAGGAGGAGGGCAGGGGAGGAGGGGAGAAGGAGGGAGGAGAGGGGAGGAGGAGGAGGAGGGGGGGTGGACAGCACGGTGAAGGTCCTCTGGGCTGGGGTGTCCATCGCCCGCATCCAGGGCTTGACGTTAACTTTTTGGCTCACTAGCCACTGTGGCTAGTGGTTTTCCAAAGTCACTAGCCACTCAGCATTTTCACTAGCCAAAAATCCCAGCACTCGCGCCCCCACCCAAAAAGTAATAAATATAGGTAATTTCTTCTTCACTAACCCCTGCTGGGGACAGTATCATTGTAATCATACTGCTACACGCCAACTGTACAACTGTGCTTCTGACTGTTGCCTCCATTGTTTACTACTGCCTGCGACCAGTGACTCAGCCGCAAAAGGAGCTCCAGTTGGGGCAACGGCTGACTGGGACAAGATGGAGGGTGTAGATGTGGAAGAGTTGTGTTGAACCTAGCAATTACATTGTTGCTCCAAACGCCGTGAACATTATCATTGACACACCTATGCAGGGCTTGACGTTAACTTTTTGGCTCACTAGCCACTGTGGCTAGTGGTTTTCCAAAGTCACTAGCCACTCAGCATTTTCACTAGCCCTGGGCAGGTGGGCAGGTGTCAACGTCAACGCATCGGTGAGGGGAGGAGGATGGGAGGGGGGGAGGAAGGGAGGGGAGGAGGGCGGGGGGGGGTGGACAGCACGGTGCAGGTCCTCCAGGCCGGGGTGTCCATCGCCCGCATCGGTGAGGGGGGAGGAGGGGAGGAAGGGAGGAGGAGGGGGGGTGGAGGATGAGGGGAGGAGGTGGGGGCAGCTTAGCGGGTGGAACACAGGGCCGACGCTACAAGGATTAGGGGGTTGATTGGGGATTCAACCTAATCTCACAATTAGATGGCAAATGGTAAATGGCTGCATTTATATAGCAGCTTTTATCCAAAGCGCTTTACAATTTTTCCCTCACATTTTGACCCAATCACTCACACATTCACACACCGACGGCAGAGGCGACCATGCAACTGCTCATCTGGAGCAGTTAGGGGTTAAGTGTCTTGCTCAAGGACACTTCGACGCGTTGCCCGGGAGGAGCGGGAATCGAACCGGGAACCTCCGGATTACCAGACGACTGCTCTACCTCCCGAGCCACTGTCGTAAAGTTAGATGCGGGTGGGGCCACTGGGAGGTTTTAGGTCAAACCAGTGACATGTACTGTAGCAGCAGAGCAGAACAGGTCCTGTAGCAGGTCAGGGGGCTGCAGCAGGTCAGGGTCCTGCAGCAGGTCAGGGGGCTGCAGCAGGTCAGGGTCCTGCAGCAGGTCAGGGGGCTGCAGCAGGTCAGGGGGTTGCAGTAGGTCAGGGGGCTGCAGCAGGTCAGGGGGCTGCAGTAGGTCAGGGGGCTGCAGCAGGTCAGGGGGCTGCAGTAGGTCAGTAGGTCAGGGGGCTGCAGCAGGTCAGGGGGCTGCAGCAGGTCAGGGGGCTGCAGTAGGTCAGGGGGCTGCAGTAGGTCAGGGGGCTGCAGCAGGTCAGGGGGCAGGTCAGGGGGCTGCAGCAGGTCAGGGGGCTGCAGTAGGTCAGTAGGTCAGGGGGCTGCAGCAGGTCAGGGGGCTGCAGCAGGTCAGGGGGCTGCAGCAGGTCAGGGGGCTGCAGTAGGTCAGGGGGACCTTTGACCTCTTAACCGGTGGTGGCTGGCCCAGAGAGGTTAGAGGAGCAGGCGTGTGTGACCTTTGACCTCTTAACCGGTGGTGGCTGGCCCAGAGAGGTCAGAGAAGCAGGCGTGTGTGACCTTTAAGTTTCGCCTGTTTGAACCCCCGGACTGGGGGGCGGGAAAACTGGGGTGTTGCTCTCTCCTCAACAAACTGCCGTTGAGGTGCCCTTGCGCAAGGCATTCCACCCCCACTCAGTGGCTCTGACTGTGTGTGTGTGTGTGTGTTTCCAGAGTTCCTGGATGATGTGATGATCGATGCGTGCAACAGGTACAACTCTCTGTCTTATCCTGTGACTCCAACGCTCTTCCTGGAGTTCCACGGCACAGAGCGGAGTGTAGAGGAGCAGGTCAATACCACAGGTAAGAAGGTGTGTGTGTGCCCTTGTTTTCCTACCGTTGTGGGGACCAAATGTCCCCACAAGTGATGTGATACATTTAGTTGTTGTGGGGACTTTGGTCGATCCCCATGAGATAAAGGAGGTATGTTGGGGTTAATGGTTATGGTTAGGTAAGGGTTATAGTGTTAGGCATGTGATCGTTATGGTTAAGGTTTAAGTAAGGGATTAATCTATGGAATGTCCCCACAACGCATGAAAACATTGCTGCGTGTGTGTGTGTGCGCGCGCGCGTGTGTGTGCGTGCATGTGTGTGTGTGTGTGTGCGTGTGTGTGTGCGTGTGTGTGTGTGTGTGTGTGTGTGTGTTAATTAATGCAGTAGAGGTTTCACAACATCTTTTAGCTTGATCTCCTCTGTAATGGGTCGTCATTCAGTGTGGCGGAGAGGAGACACCGGCCTCTTTACCCATAAGCTCAAAAGCATATCAATCCTCTGTTAATGAATCCTGTGTATGTGTGACACTAATCTGATATGAGGGCTGCGTCTAAATAAACATTGAATGAATGAATATGTGGGTTCAAAACAAGTGAAATCACGAGTCACAAGTCACAAGTCCTCTATTTCTTTGTGTGTTTCCATAGAGGAGATCACGCGGGGGAACGGTGGTTCTGACTTCCAGTGGGCGCGGGACGCAGAGACGCGTGGTCGTCTGTGGCAGGCCCGCCATGACGCCTGGTACGCCGCTCTGGCCCTCAGACCAGGCTGCAAGGTGAGCAACACTGGACAGTCTTTCATAGAGAAGTTTGTATTCTAATTCCACTACATTTCGAAAGGAAATGTTGTACTTTTTACCCCAACCACATTTATCTGAACCCTGCAGTTACTAGTTACTTTAAAGGGGGGGGGGGGGGGGAATTGCATCCAAAATAAGGATGGATGACTATGTGTGTGTGTGTGTGTGTCTCCAGAGAATTTGAAGTGAGCCAAGTTCAAGTGGATGTAATCAGAGCCGGCGCAACTGGACCACATAACACTTTAACAATTTAGAGGTCAATGGGTCGAGGATTGAATGTACTGAAATACAAGAACGTCACATATAATTGATACTTATGTACCTAAGTATCAGTAATTCAGAAAGTTTCAAATGGAGGACTATTTTCACATTACATTTCACATTCACATTTTGTCAGAGTACTCTTTTTTTTCTGGCCATTTCTACTTTTACTTGAGTAAAGAAACTGTGTACTTCTGATGATACCGTAGATGCAAATTGCAAAGGAATCGGTGACGTTCTGTGCCGTCTAGGAGAGTTTGTAATGATCACATTTCCGCAGTGGCACAGTCACAGTAGGTGTGCCGCAGACTACCAGTTGAGTGCAATGTGGCTCCATGAGAGAACAGGCCTGCCAAAACCAGCAGTCTCAGAGGACCGGCGCTGAGAACCACTGGCCTCGAGCAAACTATGCAGCATATCAGAAACTGATGAATACACAGATTCAGGCCTCGCAGATTGGTTGTAAGCAGTGCTTAAAAAAGTGACGATGGAATCCCTCCCCCATCTTTCTCCCTGCTCCCGCAATGATGACGATGGTGCATTCTTGTGGCCAGAATGGTATAAGTAGCTTTGAAATGCTGCTGTAATAGACCTGTTCGCTGTCCACGTCAGACTCGGTGTGCGTGCGCATCAAGGTGGGCAAAAAGGAACGTAATCCTGGTCAGAACGACGTGGGCAGACTACAATATATTTGCATTTGTTAGCCGTGCTAGCGATATAAACAATCAATCCATGCCAAAGCTAGATAATGTAAAAGGTGAAAGACATTTGATTTGACAAAATGACATCCAGCCGTTTTCGTTTGAAACAACCTTTATTCAGGGGAGTGTCATGCTTTCTCCATAGAGCCCTGTCATACTTTTTTAGCACAGCAGCTTGCGCAGGTAAGGGGGCAACTTAGTCACGTGACTCAGTTGGTATTTCTGATTGGCTGGAACACTGTATGTTTGTAAACATCGAACAGGTCTATTGGGACATCGTCTATAGCCCAGTGGGTTCAAAGGTGTGAACTAGAAAGCCTCGCCTAATGAGTCCAGATCAGGATACGTGCTGATTATGTATTTTTTTTCATTTTCTGTGTACAATGTTCCGTATGTATTTATAAATATTCATATTCACTTGATTGCATTGCAACCAAACTCAAAACCAGACAAACGGCTGCATTTATATAAATGGCTGCATTTATATAGCGCTTTTATTCAAAGCGCTTTACAATTTGTTCCTCACATTTGATCCATTCACTCCTTCACATACCGACAGCGGAGGCAACCATGCAAGGTGCCAACCTGCTCATCGGGAGCAATCATGGGTTAAGTGTCTTGCTCAAGGACACTTTGACACGCTGCCCGGGAGGAGTGGGAATTACCAGATGACTGCTCTACCTCCCGAGCCACTGTCACCCCAAACTCTCTAGTCCCTCTGGGAAATGCATTGGAATGTGTGGGCAGATCAGTTATCATTATTATCATGTTAATATAATATAACACAAATACAATATACTATATGGCAATTGTAAAGCCTGCGGCCTGGCAATCTGAAATAAAATCATAATAAAAAAACAATTGTGTATTTCTTCGTGTTTGTTTGTCTTCACGCTGTCTGCCTCGCTCCATCGAGTGGCATTTCAGAAGTCGAGAGTTGAGTCTCGGGTCAGAGAGAGAGCGAGAGCTGCAGCGCTTCATTAAGCCTGTTGGGAAAAAAGTGAATAGTTTTGACTGAATGCCAACGCTTTCAGCATTACAATATTACCACTAACCGCGTTTCTCTCTCTGAGTGCAGTCTGGAACATTCCATTCCGTTCCAGGGTTTACAAGCCCTCATGGTGCTCTTCAGGTCCTTCTTCAACTGCTCTTTAATGGTGAACGACTATTATGGATAGTTTCAGAACCATTAGAGAGCGTGGAGAAGGGTGAATGACAAGTGAAGGAGCCTCCTTGTGGAATTTGAATTGGATTGTGTCCTTAACAAGGTCTGTGTGTGTGTGTCTGTGTCTGTGTCTGTGTGTGTGTGTGTGTGTGTGTGTGTGTGTGTGTGTGTGTGTGTGTGTGTGTGTGTGTGTGTGTGTGTGTGTGTGTGTGTGTGTGTGTGTGTGTGTGTGTGTGTGTGTGTGCGTGAGCGCACGTGTGTGCCATCTGCAGGCCTATGCCACAGATGTGTGTGTCCCCCTCTCTCGTCTGCCTCAGATCATAGTGGAGACCAAACAAGACCTGATAAAGAGCAGGATCACAGGTGAGGAGATGCACAAAATAGAACCACAGTTTCCAGATAGATTCGGTTTGTGGAGAGACATTTGTTTACATTTGCAGAGCCTACATTTCTTTGACTATACATAAGCACGCCTTCTTTCTTACGCCATCATAAATCAAAACAAAATAATTTTTAGGCACTGTGAACCAAATGTAAGCCTAGAAGATACTCCTTTAATAATAATAATAACTGTATTTGTATAGCATCTTTCATACAGGGAATTGCAGTTCAAAGTGCTTCACATCAGTAAGAAATAAGACATAAAATCTGTGTAAAACAAGCAGCAAGAGCAAAGCATAAAGTGGGATAAAATAATGCAGGTATATTAATCAAAATCATATCAGAACCTCACGTTCCAATAGGCTTCTTGAATATCTGTAATCTGTTACAAAACATGATAAAGGTCATAGTATGCACCCAGCGGATAGTGGGGCGTAGAAATAGAAATAAAAAATAAGTAAAATAATAGCATGGGTAAGACAGGGGAATAAAATTATAATATTGAGAAATGTAATTACGTCTCTCACCCTTTGTCACTTCAGCAACTTCAAAAGCGCTTTACCAACCTTCTTGGACTAAAGTTTCTCAAAGAGGGGAACAAATATGTATTTTCCCCCAATTTAAACTGGACTTTAACCACATTTGCTGGTCCACGGTAGATGTTTAACACTCTCTTGGCCGTATGTTTTAATCATATACTGTTTGTAAACTAAATTGCAAGAGATGCTATTGTAAACCAGCATTCGGAGATGTCTGGCTTACTTGTTGTTCGAGCAGAATGGATTCAGGAAGCACATCTATACAGTAACCGCAGTTATTGGAGCAAGAATTCAGGAGGGAAAATCTACTTGTGCTTGCTTTATAGATTTCCAGAAGGCTTTTGATTGGGTTAACGGAGATTTGCTTTTCTTTAAACTAATCCAGGGCGGTGTGTTGATGGTAAATTCTACAAAGCTATCAAAGCATTATATCGGGCTCCTGTAGCGTGTGTCCAAGTGGATGATTTGATTACTGGTGTGGTTAGGCAGGTGGAGTGAAGCAGGTTTTATCTCCCAGGCTGTGGAATGCTCTCCCTGATCATCTGAGAGCACCACAGACCGTGGATGCTTTTACAAAGGGCCTCAAAACACATATTTTTAATAGAGCCTTTTGTTGATCTTTATCTAGTTTTAGCTCCACACATTTTATGTTCTTTTACTCTTTTACTAGTTTTAGCCCTTCACATTTCATGTTCTTTTGACTCTTTTACTAGTTTTAGCCCTCCACATTTCATGTTCTTTTTACTCTTTTACTAGTTTTAGCCCTTCACATTTCATGTTCTTTTTACTCTTTTACTAGTTTTAGCCCTACTTGTTTTATGTTACAGTATTAAACTTTTTCTAGTTTTAGCCCTTCTTATTTTTTGTTCTTTTTACTCTCTTACTAGTTTTTATGTCTACACCGTAGCACCTTGAGATTTGTTCCACAAACATAAAGCGCCCCTACAAATTGAATATATTATTATTATTACCCTCTTTGCCATGTGTGCCCCAGGAGATGGAACAGCTCTGGTCTAGGTGTCCAGGTCATTGGATCTCATTCACTAACATTCTCGTAAGTTTCCTCGTAAATAATCATGTAAGAAGTTCGTAAGAGGAAACCTACGATAGATTCCTGAACGAGTGGAGAGGTGCTCTTAAGTGGCCAAAATGATCACAACTGAATAAAGAACGTCACTCATTCTTAAACTGAAAGCGTGTTCTTGCACACCTCAATTTGCATACAGAAATGCCCCGCCAGCTCCTTATAATGTATATGTATTTATTCACTGTCATTTGCAGTATTTGTAGGGCTTTTATTTCTTTTCAGACATCACAATGCCTCGTTGAGGCATGACTATACATTTTTAATGATACAAATATTGTCGTATTTATTATTATTATAATTATGTAATTCTGAGGATGTCTGTAGAATCGACGTGAACACAATCACCATGATTTCTCCCAAATAAAGAACACGGCACACACCAGTCTGTCCGACTTACGACTTCGTAAATCCTGCTCTTAGCTACAAATGAATCTCTGAGGAGGAACCGTTAGAGAATGCCAAAATCGGCCCAAAAAGCATGTAAGTGGAGCTACGATGAAATTTGCTCGTAACCTTTCTTGTAAGTCCGTTGGTGAATTGACATAGGACTGTTCACAGCTATGCCGGAAGAGAATAGGATATGTAATGTTTGTGATCTAAAAGATGAAAATGAATTCCATTGCATGTTCTATTGTACATTATATGACAATGTCCGGCAGCGTGGCTACATGAGTAGAGCTCCGGACTTGGGGAGCATTCTGTCCTCTGGACTTGTCCGTAACAATGTCCCTCTTACGGTGATAGGGACACCGTACAGCTGCGAGTGCCGTCCTTCGGTTGATATGTTAAACCGAGGTCCTGACTGAATTTGGTCATTAAAGAACCCAGGGCATCTATCGCAAAGAGTAGGGGGTTCCCTGATGTTCCTGGCCAAATTCCCAATCAGGTCTCTGACATCAAGGCCACCTAATCATCCCTCCCGCCTTAATTGGCTGACATCAATCCCTGTCTCCTGAGCCGTTCAGCCATTGTGTAGTGTGATGTGTGCCTGGTGCTAGTGTATGGCAGCCATTGAGCCTGCGTAGCGTGGCACTTTATAAATGTAATGATCATTCATTAATTTTTTCGTTTGAATTATTTAGAACTGCCCATTTTTATTTCTAAGGTCTGGAATAGGAGTCAATCTCAGCTTTTTATGTAAGATATGTTTTATTTTGTTTGTATTTATCCATTCCTGTTGCTGGCTCTCCTGACATGATACGTGTGAGTTCACAGGCTTAATTATGTGGTTTTGTGAGTCTTATATTTTATTATAGATACCTTGTTTGTATTTTGGTTATTTATTTTAAATGTATATTGATCAATGTTTATGAAGACTGTAAACCTAAAGTGTCTTATAAGCCTGTATGGGCTGGGCTTCATTTGAATCATGACATGAAATAAAGGAATACATCAATCAATCAATCAATCAATCAATCAATCAATCAATCAATCAATCAATCAATCAATCATCAACAAAGTGAAACAGTAACTTTTCAGCTAGCTTTCTAGCTTACCAGGGACCCAAATTTCCTCTGAGGAAAGATTGTTTATTCAGCTATGCTAGGCTCTAGTCTAGAGGCTGTACTCTCATCATAGAAAGATTGTTTATTAAGTTATGCTAGGCTAGAGACTGTACTCGGCACAGGAAGATTGCTTAATCAGTTATGCTAAACTATAGTACTCTCAACATGGGAAATGTGTGTGTTAAGTGTGTTGATGTGTTATTTTATTTGTAAGGGGAATCACTTTGTGATGGGCGCCGCCACCACAAATTATTCATTGTCGGTGAACGATTGCAATTTGCTTAATTTTTATGGGTGATAAAGATACTGAAACTCAACAGACCATTCTGTTATATTGTACTATATTGTTTACAATAATTTACAATAAGACTCTATATGTCTTTGTGTCTCTGTGTCAACGATTTAGGCACTATCTCTCTCTCAATCGTATCCCTCTCTCTCAATCGTATCCCTCTCTCTCTCTCTCTCTCTCTCTCGCTCTCTCTCTCTCTCTCTCTCTCTCTCTCTCTCTCTCTCTCTCTCTCTCTGTCTGTCTGTCTGTCTGTCTGTCTGTCTGCCTATCTCTCTCTCTCTCTCTCTCTCTCTCTCTCTCTCTCTCTCTCTCTCTCTCTCTCTCTCTCTCTCTCTCTCTCTCTCTCTCCCCCCTCAGGTCCCATAGCTGGTCATGTAGGTGATGGTAACTTCCACTGTATCATAGTGTTGGACCCCAACGACCCGGACGAGGGCCAGAGAGTCCATGCCTTCACAGAGAGACTGGCCAGGTAGCGTGTCACAACCCCTGACCCCTCTTTCCTTTCTCTTGGGATGAACTGCTGCCATTGTTGACTGACTAAAAACGTGGCATCTCATACAGGCATCATGCACCATGTGCAATGGGCAGTTAAGGTAGGGCGTGAGGTACAATATATCAATATATATATTATATATATATATATATTTTTACGTTTATTTCAGGGACAACATAAAAAAGAGAAAAGATGCATTGCACTAGATTATAGCTTTTGCTATTTTACATCTCCAGTCCCTTGTATACAATATAAAACAATGCAATAAAAACATACAATGTAAAACAATACAATAAAAACATACAATAACATATCACAAGAAAACCAGACTGTCAATGAGCCTACTTACACAGAAGCCAGGGACCCCAGTGGTTGATTCTTGTCATGCCCCCCCCCCCCCCCCTTGAGGGTACCCTACTGAAAGGTTAATGAGGTTAAGGTTATGGTGGGTGGGGTGGATACCAAGGTATGCATACCAGGTTATACATGAAATACCAAGTTTTTAGTCCCTCTACAATTGTTTTCACTGCTCACCTCATGTATGGGACAATAATCCAAATTCAATATATCGCAACACAGAAAAGCTCAATTTTATTCTGCCATAGTAGTGATCATAAACGTGATCATTTGCACTTTTACAAGCCCTCCATCGACCACTACAACCTCGACTTCTTTAGACATGGCAGCAGGCTGTAGTCCAACGTCTGTCAAACCTGAGGCGGAGAAACACTCCATCTACACTGAGATCGTCAGAGTGGCCACGCTTCAGCTTTCCTGTCAAGGCATTGTGGTTGTATTGCATTGTGAACCCTGTATGACATGTTCAGTTCAGTTCATTTTTATTTCGGATATTGGACACATAGTCATTCCATAAATCGCCAACGTTTTACCAGCTGCTATTGCAGCATTGTCCAATTGTCAGAAAAGGGCTAGGGAGAAGCACTAGTCTTGTCGCGCCTTACCTCTGAAGACGTTTATTTTATTTTATTTTTTTAAGTTTACATACATGCATTACTATACACTATACACATATATACCTGCACTTGTCTACATAAATACACACCTACCCATATCCATACATGATGTCTATAGCATTGCTCAGTATATATACATATATACAGTACACATACACACATATATATAATATACATACATACATACATACATACATACATACATACATACATACATACATACATACATACATACATACATACATACATACATACATACATACATACATACATACATACATACATACATACATACATACATACATACATACATACATACATACATATCCATACACACATACGTGGCAAAGAGCATCCCATAGTTGGTATACACAGCTTATTATTTATAATATGATACAGTATTTATGGGATAAATATGATGATTCATACATTAGTGTTATATGGCATGTATATAAAGTGATATACAGTATATAGTACACATTACAGTATAGTATACCTGCAGTATATAATAGTGTACTGTATATACAATATAATATAGTACCATAATATAATAGTATATAGTGTAAATATAGTTGAATATAATAATGTATTCTAATATGATTATATAATGTAATATAATATAACGTATAATACAATATCATATGTATTTTTTTTATTAATGAAATGCAATTAAAGCTCATGTTGAATCGTATCGTGAGAGCAGCACATCTTCCCTACAAACCCATCCATTACTCTCACTGAACAGAACTGGTTGATGGATACAGGCGATGCCTTGTCTCCATGAGATATATAACATCCATCTATGTGTAAGAAAAAACATTACATGATGTTGGTTATTTTTAGATGCGAAGCGCCTCATAGACCAACAGTGAGTCAGTGTGTCAATTAATCATTCAGTCATCCAGTCACCCAGTCACTCACTCACTCACTCACTCACTCACTCACTCACTCACTCACTCACTCACTCACTCACTCACTCACTCACTCACTCACTCACTCACTCACTCACTCACTCACTCACTCACTCACTCACTCACTCACTCACTCACAGTGTGGTAAGATAAGATAAGATATTCCTTTATTGATCCCCTTGGGGAAATTCTGGCAGCATGGGTTGCAATGCTGAGACATTGGTTGATACTGTGCCAATGATTGTTGGGCCTCCAAGAGTAGCTGAATTTCTCTCCCTCGCTAGTCGTTATGCAGTTATGCGTTTTTGATCCAACAGCAAGGGTGTCGTTCTCCTTTATCGCAAAGCACCACATTCTCCCTCGTGTCTTCTCAGTCTCTCGTGCACTTTCTTCCGTTATCCTCTCACCCTCCTCTCTCTCTCTCTCTCTCTCTCTCTCTCTCTCTCTCTCTCTCTCTCTCTCTCTCTCTCTCTCTCTCTCTCTCTCTCTCTCTCTCTCTCTCTCTCTCTCTCTCTCTCTCTCTCTCTCTCTCTCTCTCCTTCTTGAAAGATGGGTGACCAGACCACACCATCTCCTGCTTACCTCTGTAATATTTCGGTCGTTTTCAGCCCAGTCGTCGTTATCAGCCCTCATCGCCTCTCCTGGCCATCTCTGCGTTGTGTATTGTTTCGTTTCATGGAGGCAATCATTCGGTGAAATTTCTGACTTTCGTTTCACCTGCCTTCTTGTTATCGTTCCCCTCTCTCCTGTACTTCCTCCCATACTGCCATCCTTCATGTTAGGACCTGACCTATAGAGGGAACCCGGGCGCAACAAGAAGGTGTATTTGATGTAGCTTCAGGGTGTTGAAGCCCTTCAGAAGGTGTATTTGATGTAGCTTTAGGGTGGCCTAACAGCACAATAAGAAACAAAATAACCTAAAGCTAAGCAACCTAAGATGAACTACTCATTAACCTAACCTCCTGACTGAACAAAAACAGGAGAATGAGGAGTTGAACACAAATGCTACCCATCCCTACCAAACCTGGGCTGTTATTATTGAATACATCTAATTCCAACCATTTCCTCAGAACCTGCTGGTTGGAAGTGGAGAGAGGAGCGGCCACAGGAGCTAGTGGAAGCCAGGCCGCGTCTATATTTATCACAGCCGAAGAGTGCGTCGCGTTTCTCTGATTGGCCATGACGCCCATGTGACCGCGGCAGCGCGAGAGAGCGGCAGTGCGGAAATAGGCTGCATCCTCCACGTCAAGAAAGACAGACAGGCATTCTCTGTGACAAACCCTAACCTTAACCAACTCCGAAATAATGCCTAACCTTAACCCTCCCTAACCTTAACTTAACCCTAACCTTAACCAACTCCGAAATAATGCCTAACCTTAACTTAACCCTAACCTTAACCAACTCCGAAAGAATGCCTAACCTTAACCCTCCTTATTACATGGCGTTTTCACATTCGCCGAAATGCTTGCTTGTGATTGGTCAATAGCCCCCCGACTGCGGTCATTATTTTTCAATAATGACCGCAGATTTTTCAATAATGACCGCAGAGCGCAGCTGTTCGCAATCAAGCCCACTGACACACTGTTTCAGTGCAATTAGACACTGCCGTGCCGGCGATGACGGGGGCGGAGCGACGAGCGGAGCCTGAACACAGCGGAGCCAGAACACAGAGGCTGCCCGCGATAATAATAATCACTTTATTTGGGCTGACAGAGCCACAGAACAACTGCGATTTGTCAAATGAATTAGGTATATTGTTAGTAAGTTAGCCATGTAATAAGCGGGATAATGTATAGCGCTGCACTGACAGCGGAGCCAGAGGCTGCCCGCGATAATAATAATCACTTTCTTTGGGCTGACAGAGCCACAGAACAACTGCGATTTGTCAAATGAATTAGGTATATTGTTAGTAAGTTAGCCATGTAATAAGCAGGATAATGTATAGCCTACCCGGTCATTGTCGCAAAATAATTGACCTTCACTACGTTTAAAACACCTCGGCGCGGCGCCTCGGTATTTTAAACTCCGTGTCGGTCAATTATTTTGCGACAATGACCTCGTAGGCATACATTATCCCTTACCTAACCTTAACTTAACCCTAACCTTAACCAACTCCGAAATAATGCCTAACCTTAACTTAACCCTAACCTTAACCAACTCCAAAAGAATGCCTAAACTTAACCAGCGGAAGAATGCACGTTTATAGCGAGAGATGATAAACGTAAAAAAGAAAAAAGAAAAAATTTAAGTGATTCGAACTTGTGACCAACCGCACCGCAGGCTCCACAGCACGGCGGCGTACCAGTTGAGCTAAGCGTCGATGGAAAAACATCTGGGATTACGGCTACATAATGGCGCAAGCTCTGCCGCTCCGCTCGCTCCGCCCTGCGGCTGCCGCGCTGCCGCGGGGCGTGTCGCAGCCAATCAGGGAAAACGCGGAAGCACTCGGCAGCACTCTTCGGCTCCAATTAAAGAATAGGCAGCCAGGCCTTAAACCACAGGTCTGGAGGCTGGAACTAATCAGCTCCCCTGGGACAACCTACTGTGGCAATTCCAGGTGTAGGGGTGGCAGAATAAACAACACACAGACAGGTTGCAGTTCCCAAAATTATACTCTTTATTTTCTATTTAAATAATGATCGCTTGCTGGCGGTAATCTGTCGGCCGGGCGGCATCTCCGCTCTGTGGCCTCTCGCCTTGCGCTGCTACGGGGGACTGAGAGGAGGCTCCTCGGCTCCATTAAGTCCCCCCTCCCCAACAGGCGCACGCGCCGTGATTCGATAATCACATAATCACTCCTGATGGGTCTCTAGTGACAGGTGCGTGCGGAAGCGGACGCCCAAACATGGGCAGTGCCCAGCCATTGGGTCGCCACGTAGCGCCCATCAATCACCAAGCCCAGGGGTGGCTTGGGGTTGCCACAGTACCCCCCCTCCAGCTCCGACCGTCGGGGAAGAGCGTCCGACACCCAACAGGCATCCTTCCTGGAGAGGCCGTCTGCGTTGCCATGCGCCACCCCGGACCTGTGGATGACAGAAAAGTTAAACGATTGCAACTCCAGAAACCATCGAGTCACCCTGGCATTGGTCCCCTTTGTCTTGGCCATCCAGACGAGGGGGGCGTGATCCGTCACCAGTGTGAAGCGCCTCCCCAGCAGATAATAACGGAGCGTCTCCAGTGCCCACTTAATTGCCAGACCTTCGCGCTCCACCGCAGAATAGTTGCGCTTGTGTGGCAGCAGCTTCCTGCTCACATATAAGATTGGATGTTCCTCACCCTCCAGTTGCTGGGAGAGGACCGCTCCCAGTCCCACCTCTGATGCATCTGTCTTTACCGTCATCTCCTTGTCGAAGTTCGGGGAGACCAGCACCGGTCCCGAACAGAGGGCCGTCTTGAGGTCCTCGAACGCCGCCTCCGCCTCCGGTGTCCACTTCACCGTGAACGGCCACCGTGCCTGGGTCAGATCTGTGAGGGGAGCAGCGCGAGCAGCGAAGTTAGGGATAAACCTCCTATAATAGCTCGCTAGCCCATTAAATGTCCTGACCTGCTTCTTGGTTAAAGGGCGAGGCCACTCCCTTATCGCATCAATTTTCCTCTTCTGCGGTTTTACATTGCCCCGGCCTATTGTGAACCCCAGGTACTCTGCCTCTTCTAGTCCCAGCCTGCATTTCTTTGGGTTGGCGGTGAGACCCGCCTCCCGGAGGGCACCCAACACCGCTCTCACCTTTTGGAGGTGGGAGTCCCAATCTGATGAATGAATGATAATGTCATCGAGATATGCGGCTGCATAATCCCGATGGGGCCGTAGTACTCTGTCCATCAGCCTCTGAAAGGTAGATGGCGCCCCATGCAGGCCAAACGGGAGAACTTTATAGTGAAACAGCCCGTCTGGGGTGGAGAAAGCCGTCTTCTCCCTCGAGGCGGGGGCCAGAGGGACTTGCCAATAACCCTTTGTTAGATCTAGTGTTGTGATAAACCTGGCCAGGCCCAGTCTATCAATGAGCTCATCCACTCTAGGCATGGGATAGGCGTCAAACTTTGAAATGTCATTAAGCTTCCTGAAATCATTACAGAACCTGGTTGTTGAGTCGGGTTTCGGCACTAAAACAATAGGACTGGACCACCTGCTATGAGACTCCTCAATCACTCCCATCTCCAGCATGACCTGCACTTCTCTTCGTACGGCCTCTCTTTTTGCCTCTGGGATACGATAGGGCTTCAGCTTTACCTTGTCTCCCGGGCTGGTAATGATGTGGTGCTGGGCCAATGTGGTGCGGCCCGGCGTGGCCGAAAACACGTCCCGGTTCTGTTGGACCAGCTCCCGAAGCTCCTGCCGTTGGGTCGGGGACAACTGTTCCCCGATGGGAACATCGGCCGCCTCTGCCACCTGCTGCGCAAAAGGGGGGAGAGGGGGGTGCGAGAGCAACACATCCCGGGCATGCCATTTCTTCAACAGGTTAACATGGTATAACTGTCGATGCTTCCTACGGTCGGGCTGGTGGACCTTGTAGTTGACGGGACCCACTTTTTCGATTATGTCGTAGGGTCCCTGCCATTTGGCTAGGAATTTGAACTCTGCTGTCGGAACCAGTACGAGGACCCGGTCCCCCACATTAAACTCCCGTGGCTGTGCGCCCCGGTCATAAATGCGCTTCTGTGCATCTTGGGCCTGTTGCATATGTTCTCTCACCACTGGCCAGAGCGCCGTCATCCTGTCTCTCATTACCTGCACATGCTCTATGAGAGACCGGTGGGGCGACGGCTGTTCCTCCCAAATCTCCTTTGCGATGTCCAGGAGACCCCGCGGCTTGCGGGCGTAGAGCAGCTCAAACGGCGAGAAGCCAGTGGAAGCCTGTGGTACCTCACGCACAGAGAACATCAGAAAGGGCAACAACTGATCCCAATTCTTCCCATCCTTCTCCATCACCTTTCTTAGCATGCTTTTCAGTGTTTTGTTGAAGCGTTCGCACAGCCCATCCGTCTGTGGATGGTATATGGAGGTTCGCAGCTGTTCCACTTTCATTAGTTTGCACATTTCTTTCATGACCCGCGACATAAAGCACAAGCCCTGATCAGTGAGAATGGAGTCGGCAATTCCCACCCGACTAAACAAATGAAAGAGCTCCCGTGCCACAATTTTGGCCGTCACCGTGCGTAACGGGATGGCTTCGGGGTAACGTGTTGCATAATCTATGATTACCAGTATATACTGGTGGCCTCGGGACGATTTGACTAGAGGGCCCACCACGTCGAGGGCAATTCTTGAGAATGGGGTCTCAATGATGGGCAGTGGGATCAGAGGATTCTTATAGTGTACCTTTGGTGCTGCGCGTTGACACTCTGGGCAGCTCCTGCAGTAGTCCTCTACCGCTCTCTTCATGCCCGGCCAATGGAAACGCGCCTTTATGCGCTCCATGGTTTTGTCCACGCCCAGGTGCGCTCCGAGGATATGTGAATGCGCTAGCTGGAGTACAGTGGGAATAAAGAATTTCGGCACCAGCAATAGATCTTTAACCTCATCATTCTTTTTTACGACTTGGTACAGCAGTTGTCTTTTTATTGCAAAGTGAGGATATGACAGGTTACTCACCCCCTCCACTGGATTTCCATCTACGGTTTTGATATTCGCCCGGGCCTGCGTTAGGTTTGGGTCTTCCAGCTGGGCCGTTCCGAACTGACCCGCCAGGTCCCTCCCCACCTCGTCCGCCTGGGGGAACTCCGCGAATGGGTCCTCGTCGCTGCTATCCGTCTCGGGGCCCGCTTGGGGCGCTGGCGCGTCGTCACCCACACCTGATGCCGTCTCCGTCTCACTCCCCGTTATATTCAGGGTCTCCGGCGCGTCGTCACCCACATCTGATGCCGTCTCAGTCTCACTCCCCGTTACATTCAGAGCACACACCTTCGGCTGACGTAATCCTTTCCTCTTCCTCGGTTTACCCGTGGAGGGTGGGGTGCACGGGGAGATGACGGCTGAGCACAGCTGGCGATACAGGGGGCAGTCTCGACCAATCAGCAGCGCTACCGGCAGGTTGGGTATCACGCCGGCTGTCATCGAGCAGACCCCCTTGGTGGTTGTCAGGGTGATCTGCGCTGTGGGATACAACTTTGTGTCCCCGTGCACACAGGACACTGACACTTGCGGAGCCTCTGCGTCGCAGTGTGCCAAATGGGGCTGAACCAGCGTTATGACACTACCCGAGTCCAGGAGCGCTACTGCATCTTCGTCGTTGACGCGCACGGGTAAAAGTGTTGCTGATGTTTCCTTATGGGCCCAACAGGCTGCGCCATAATTGCACGTCTTTCCGCGGGGGTCTGAAGCTGCCGCCGATGGCATGGACACATCCCGGCCTGGGCAGTTCCACGAGAGATGCCCTGGCTCGCCGCAGTCATAGCAGCGTCTTTGGTCCTGGTCGAACAGCGGTCTTCTTCGGGGTAGTTCGGGATCACCTGCGTTCCCTACCCGGCCCCTTGGGCTGGGCTCGTCGGGACCCCTCCTCGTTCTTAGCCGCTCTGGCTTTTCCCCTCGCCCCCCTTTGAGTAAGTCCCGCGTTACCTGGTGGGCCTCCACAATATTCACTAGCTGCTCCACGGAGCGGGGGTCCGCTTGACTCGCCTGCTTCTTCGTGTCATAAGGGAGGGCTCTGACAAAGCGGTCCATAACAATCCGTTCCAAGACCGTGGGCCCTCCGGGGTCGGTCATTAGCCAGGCTCGGCTTATGCGGACTAGGCCGTGCATCTGGGAGCGCGGGGAGGCCTGTGCGTCATACACCCAGTCATGGAACCGCTGCGCACGGGACTGCAGACTATGGCCGTAACGGGACAAAATCTCCTGCTTTAGCCGAGTGTAGTTCTCGGCTTGCTCCGGTGGCAGGTCCTGGTAGGCCTTTTTGCGCATTACCCGACAGGAAGGGGGCCAGCAGTCCCCCCCAGTCGTCCTCTGGCCAGCCCTCCCGGCCGGCGGTGCGCTCAAACGCTAGGAGATAGGCTTCTACATCCTCCTGCTCCGTCAGCTTGGGGATGAAGTGCCCGGGGTTAGGCCGCGTCCCTGCGGGCCCTTCGTCCCGCCGGTGAGAGGCCATCCGCTGGAGCTCCGCGTGGATCATCCCCGTCTGTTTCCTCTGTTCCTGCAGGGCCTCTTCGTGCCGGGCTTGTTGTTCCAGGTTCGCCTGTACGAGCTGCTGCACCAGCGCGTCCATGCTTCTTTTCGTTATTTATTATATATATATATATATATATTTTTTTTTTTTTTATTCTACTTCGATAAAGTCTATTGTTGTTTATTCTGCACCCCTTATTGCCAGTAGACTATGCCCGCATTCTCCACCACTGTGGCAATTCCAGGTGTAGGGGTGGCAGAATAAACAACACACAGACAGGTTGCACTTCCCAAAATCATACTCTTTATTTTCTATTTAAATAATGATCGCTTGCTGGCGGTAATCTGTCGGCCGGGCGGCGTCTCCGCTCTGTGGCCTCTCGCCTTGCGCTGCTACGGGGGACTGAGAGGAGGCTCCTCGGCTCCATTAAGTCCCCCCTCCCCAACAGGCGCACCGCGCCGTGATTCAATAATCACATATTCACTCCTGATGGGTCTCTAGTGACAGGTGCGTCCGGAAGCGGACGCCCAAACATGGGCAGCGCCCAGCCATTGGGTCGCCACGTAGCGCCCATCAATCACCAAGCCCAGGGGTGGCTTGGGGTTGCCACACTACACACTCACACAGTCACAATCATTCACTCAACCAATCAACCAAGCTCACACAAAGCCTGTCACACAGCCACCACAACAGGCTTGCAGAGAGAGAGAGAAAGAGAGACATCCACAAACACAGGCACAGGCACAGGGAGGATTAAAGCACACAAATACACAATGCCTTGTTTACATCATGAAGGTTCAGTGAACTAGACCAGGGGTTCTCAAACTTTTTTATACTACGACCCCATTTTATTTAGGATTTTTTTTCGGGACCCCACACTTAACTCAATCAGCGCCAGACCCGAGGATAGTTGGGTTATCTCGCCACCCGTTCAGTGCCAGACCCGAGTATAGTCGGGTTTTCATTGTTATTTATTTTATTCGATATTTCTATTCATTACAGGCATGCAGACTCTGGGTTAACATGGGGAATCATCCTGAGAATGCCTAAGTGCAATACCGGCCACATCCTCCCAGGTGGCAGTATCGAGCACCCTTTGAAACCTTATATCTTGGCCTGAGCAACGTTCAAATGTCTCCGGGCGCACTTTTCTTTGTCAGGCGAGTCGAGCGGGTATCCCGATCGCATTGAGAAGCGTCAAATGCCCCCGATGCATCTGTTGTGGTGGATTATGTTGGCGACACGATGGACATCAATACTTGGACTCGGGATCAGACAATTGGAATATTCTTTTTGGGGTACCTCCTAGTGAAGGTAAGGACTAAATTATATCAATCCTGCTTTGATCCAACCATGATTTCACCTTGATCGCAACGTGTGTGTGTAACGTTACTCCACATCCCCCCCCTTTCATGCATTCATGATGAAACATAATACCTATTATATACATTTGTTTTGGAAATAGTAGCGTGTCCAGGCGAGAAACGGCAACGCTTTTAGTGAAATTCATGTTTTGTTGCATATCGTCGTTTTCTGGGATTAGACAGGATCACTCTAAAACTATACTTATTTTCACCATGGTATAACGGACGTATTGATTAATTTTATCTTCTTTTTCACATATTGAACGATAGATAGTTGATGTCAAATGGGCCATAGTATTGTATCCATAGCTATAATATAGAATATATATATAGCCCTGCAAACACCGCCACTTATTCCTATCTTTTATTTAGACCATTGGCGTGGTAGGAACAAACAATGCTCAAGTCAGTGGTGTCCAAAGAGTTAATGTATGTATAATTTAAACTTTGAATTAAGGAATATCAAAATAAAAGCACATGTTATTGAACTTGATCATGCATATTTATTAGAACATTTAATTACAGCACTATGTTATCAATACACTTTTATAAAACGAGGCATATTTAGCCAAAATATGTTGCCAAAAAGATTTAAAAAATAAAAATGTATTTCCTTTATTTGCCAATGTCACCTACCCGCGACCCCACTTTGGGTCGCAACCCGTAGTAGAACCACTGAACTAGACTGAACAGGATACGGTATGTCGCCCCAGCTTGAGTGATCCCGACAGGAGCCGCCAGAACGCAGCATGAGAACCACGCCGAGGCGGCACGCGCTCTCTCGTACCTACCTTACCTTTCTATCCTCTCTTCCCTCCTGCACTTTTAACTTCTCCTAATGAATGAATGAATGAAAAAGTTTATTTTTGAACATGTAATTCTCCATATTCCTCCAAACAAGTTGTTTTAGTAAAAAACATAAAAAAAAGAAAAAGGGAATTATAAATAAAAGGTCAAGAGCAATGTGTTTGGTTAGCAGACATGTCCAAAAAAGGAGTAGAGGGAAGCTAAGCTTATTGATCCCTACCCCCTTACATTTATATTTGTTCTTCCATTAATTTGTAACCTGAGTACACTCATTTGAGTAGTGGAAAAGGGGTAGGATTAAATAAGTGTATACTTCTTCCTACTCCTTTTCGAACATGTAGATTGAGTTGTGTTTTGCTTTTGTTATTGTTTGTTTGTATTCATTGCTTGTTCGAAATAAAGATTTCAAATCAAATCAAATCAAATTTGACTAGATATAACATAATTTAGTATATTACAATATAGAATATACTTTTACTTATAATACGGGGAAAATATTAGTACAGCACTACATAACACAATATAACATAACTTTGTTTATCCTCATTACTCATTTCTGTATTTCTCTAATGTGTATTTTTCTTGCTGCTTTTTAAATTGTGCCATACGTTTACTCAGTTTGATGTATTCAGGTAAATTATTCCACAACTTCACTCCACACACCGATATGCACATGCTTTTCAGCGTAGTGTGTACCATTGGTTGTTTAAGATTCCCTCTCCCTCTTAAGTTATATTCTCCTTCCCTGTCTCTGAACCATTTTTGAATGTTGCCTGGGATTAGTTTGTATCTGGCTTTGTATACAATGAGGGCAGTTTTGAAATCCACTAGGTCCATACATTTCAATGCTTGTAGCTTTATAAATAAGTTATTGGTGTGTTCATAATATCCTACATTGTTGATTATTCTTATTGCTTTTTTTGCATGGTGCATATTGGCTGTAGAGTGCTTTTGTAGGTATTACCCCACACCTCCGCACAGTAGCTCATATATGGTAGGAAGAGTGTACAGTACAGTGTATACAGTGTTTTTTGGTTTAGAATGTGTCTCTTGCATAAAACACCAACACTCCGTGCCAATTTAGTCCTGACATATTTGACTTGAGGTTTCCAGTTGAGTTTGTGGTCTATTATTACACCCAGAAATGTATTCTCAAATACCCTCTCCAGTTTAATACTATCAATCATTAGTTCAACCGGTGTATTTACTTGTATATCACGTTTACCAAATATCATGAATTTGTTTTTTTTTTATATTTAATGATAATAAAATATCCCCACTCTCTGCCTAATCCTCCCCAACCCTCATGATACCCCCTTCAGACACTTTCATCGCACCTCCTTGACTCAGAGATGTCTGACATCAAAGGGGATGTATTTTAGGCCCTTTCAACAAGTTACTATAGGTCTTTGAGGTCCCCTAAACATGTCTTTAATGTTTTTGGCTGAAAGAACCACTCGGTTCTAGCGGCCCCCATACGTCTGTTTCAGTCCTGTTCTCACAGGGCTGTTTCTGTGCCTGTAATGACCGAGCGAGCCGCTCGTGCACCATCTAGCACTGGAACGAAATTCTGATTAAACTGTCAGACTAGACGATGCAGATCAAAGACCAAAGATCAAGCAATAGCATAGCAATCTTACAGTTAGAAATGTTGTCAGAAACATATTTTAGATTCAACTTGTTTACATCTTGTACACACACATTTTATCAAGATCTCTTCACATGCATATACAAAGTCTTACTAACTATGGTGATTATGTCTGCAATTCAGAATGACTCGTTTCAAGAGGGATGGTTCTGCAGAAGATCAATGGACATATTTAACATTGTCTGGTTTGGGACAACCCCACAATGGGTCCCCATTAAAGTAATATATATCCACTTATCCTTTTTCTCTTTGGATTATCTCCCTCCGGTCTAGTCTGGACCAGCGACTCTTCCACCCAGGACTTTCAGAACCTGTGACTTTATTACAGGGTTCCTATAGTCCAATCAGGGAAAGTCACCCAAACCTGATTTGAAAACTGTGTTTTCCAGGATTGGAATAGTTACGGGGAAATTATACATATCGACAATTATAAATTTCGGAAATGTCATAGATGCTATCTTTCTTTTTAAAATGTTCTCTTTCAAGCGGTGAAGTGTTTAAAATCAAGCTTGAAGATCTGTTTATCATTTGAAGGGATAACCTTAAAGAGGACCTATTACTGTATGTATCTTTTCAACAATTGTATGACTTCCTTGAATCTGTGGAAGTTAAGTTGTTAAGTTCCCACATTTGTAATTGATAATTCACTTCCCTGCCTGGCTACCCCACACCCAAGATTGAAAGACCTTTAAAAACTGGGCAGTACATTAGGTAGGCGGTGTTCCTGGCTCCCAATAGCACAGCTAATTGATCAATTAAAGCTAATTCATTGTCTGTGTCCTGTTTCTGATATCACCAAGGGCAATAATTGTGAACAGCTTGTTCATTTGAAAATGTCAAACCCTGACCAAAATGTTCCCCATCGCCTGAATAACTCCTCCGATTCCCAATTTAATGATGGCTGTAGCCAAAACAAGAGCCTGGACATTCAGGTCAGCTGTTCAGTGGGCACGAGTGACAATCACATTTGAACATGGATGCTGACAAATATTGCTTGTGGAAATTCTGTTAGGCTATTATGTCATGGGGAAGCTACAGTAACATGCAGGATCCCTGTTATTGGTCATATTCACACAGTGGCCATTTTGCTCGTATGCCATGCTCAAGTTCGGCTTCCTTTCCAGCCAACAGGGTGGAAAGGAATCCCAACCTGAGCCAGACATAAGGGCAAAATGGCAGCCGTTTTGAATATGGTCAATTACTGCTTGCTGCCACTTCCCACTTATACCTCACCATCACTGTGACATCACTCCTTTTCTCTCTCTTTACCTCACCATCACTGTGACATCACTTCTTTTCTCTCTCTTTACCTCACCATCACTGTGACATCACTCCTTTTCTCTCTCTTTACCTCACCATCACTGTGACATCACTCCTTTTCTCTTTACCTCACCATCACTGTGACATCACTCCTTTTCTCTTTCTTTACCTCACCATCACTGTGACATCACTCCTTTTCTCTTTACCTCACCATCACTGTGACATCACTCCTTTTCTCTTTACCTCACCATCACCGTGACATCACTCCTTTTCTCTCTCTTTACCTCACCATCACTGTGACATCACTCCTTTTCTCTTTCTTTACCTCACCATCACTGTGACATCACTTATTTTCTCTTTACCTCACCATCACTGTGACATCACTCTTTTTCTCTTTACCTCACCATCACTGTGACATCACTCCTTTTCTCTTTACCTCACCATCACTGTGACATCACTCCTTTTCTCTCTCTTTACCTCACCATCACTGTGACATCACTCCTTTTCTCTCTCTTTACCTCACCATCACTGTGACATCACTCCTTTTCTCTTTACCTCACCATTACTGTGACATCACTCCTTTTCTCTTTCTTTACCTCACCATCACTGTGACATCACTTATTTTCTCTTTACCTCACCATCACTGTGACATCACTCCTTTTCTCTTTACCTCACCATCACTGTGACATCACTTCTTTTCTCTCTCTTTACCTCACCATCACTGACATCACTTCTTTTCTCTCTCTTTACCTCACCATCACTGTGACATCACTCCTTTTCTCTCTCTTTACCTCACCATCACTGTGACATCACTCCTTTTCTCTTTACCTCACCATCACTGTGACATCACTCCTTTTCTCTTTACCTCACCATCACTGTGACATCACTCATTTTCTCTCTCTTTACCTCACCATCACTGTGACATCACTCCTTTTCTCTTTACCTCACCATCACTGTGACATCACTCCTTTTCTCTTTACCTCACCATCACCGTGACATCACTCCTTTTCTCTCTCTTTACCTCACCATCACTGTGACATCACTCCTTTTCTCTTTACCTCACCATCACTGTGACATCACTCCTTTTCTCTTTACCTCACCATCACTGTGACATCACTCCTTTTCTCTTTCTTTACCTCACCATCACTGTGACATCACTCCTTTTCTCTTTCTTTACCTCACCGTCACTGTGACATCACTTATTTTCTCTTTACCTCACCATCACTGTGACATCACTCCTTTTCTCTTTACCTCACCATCACTGTGACATCACTCCTTTTCTCTTTACCTCACCATCACTGTGACATCACTCCTTTTCTCTCTCTTTACCTCACCGTCACTGTGACATCACTCCTTTTCTCTTTACCTCACCATCACTGTGACATCACTTCTTTTCTCTTTACCTCACCATCACTGTGACATCACTCCTTTTCTCTTTACCTCACCATCACTGTGACATCACTCCTTTTCTCTTCACCTCACCATCACCGTGACATCACTCCTTTTCTCTCTCTTTACCTCACCATCACTGTGACATCACTCCTTTTCTCTCTCTTTACCTCACCATCACTGTGACATCACTCCTTTCTCTTTACCTCACCATTACCGTGACACCACTCTTCTCTTTCTTTTTTCCTTCCTTTCCACCTCTTTCATTCTTCTGTTTCAGAGCTAATATTTGTAGCTTTGTTTTTCCCCCATTGTATTTTAATTGTATTTTATTTAATTTTGTGGATTTTTGTCGTGTATTTAATTCGTTTCGTATTGAAGTCTGGAGTGTTTGAAATCCCGCCACCACCGAATGCATTATTGTACGTCTTTGCCGCAAGTGGGAAATTAAAGCAATATATTTCACTTTGGTAGGACAGTTGTCCTATTTCACTATTCCGTTGCTATGGAAACATCTAAACATCAGGGTGCAGAGTGCAGGCGGCCCTGATGAATGAACTGCAACGCGCCGTCGCGGTTTTTATTCCGTGCTAAATGCATTAGCCGTTCCAGTAAAGCCTTTTAAATCTCGGGGGGCCAGAGAGAGTAACCTTGGATTTTCTCGAAATGATGTTCAGCCTCCGAGACGAGCCAAGAAGTCCCACCGAGCACCTTTCTGGTGAAGAGAAACATGAAAGTCGCTACGGGGTTGCACAATGGAGCTGTTTAGGTCCATTACTCTTTTCTCTCTATATGCTACCGCTCTGCGACATCATCAGAGAGTATGGTATAGATTTCCACAGCTATGCAGATGATACACAATTGTACATATCCGCTGAACCAAATGATGCAACAGCCATAAACTCCATTACCAACTGCCTGTCAGCAATAAACAAATGGATGAACGATAACTTTCTCAAATTGAATGAGGACAAAACTGAAGTCCTACTTGTTGGCCCCAAATCAAAAAGAGAGATGCTAACAAATAATCTAGGAACCTTAACCACTTGGATTAAACCGGAGGTGACAAGTCTCTGTGTCATCCTGGACTCAGATATGAACTTCAATGCCCATGTAAACAAAGTGACCAAAATACTGTAGCTTTCTTTCATCTCAGAAACATAGCGAAGGTACGACCATTCATAAATCAAAATTATGCAGAGAAGCTAATTCATACTTTTATATCTAGCCCACTAGACTACTGCAATGCACTATTCACTGGTCTCCCCAAGAAAACTACTGAAAGACTCCAGCTCATTCAAAACTCTGCAGCTAGACTACTAACCAATACCAAAAGGAGGGAACATATTAGTCCTGTCTTAGCTACTCTACACTGGCTTTGTGTAACTTTTAGAATTGATTTGAAGGTGCTTCTCCTCACATACAAAGCTCTAAAGGGACAAAGACCCAGCTACATTGCTGACTCTCTAATAAACTGGATGTTTTGGGACCGTGAGCAGGAAATGTGAAAGGCTTTACAGACCAAGTATTGGTGTCTTTATTATTTATTATAATTTTTATTCCCTCTGTTTTATTCTCTTATTACTTTATTTTATTATTCATATTATTTGACTGTCTATTCTATTGTACAATTTTATTGCACTGCACTATTTTACTCTTTATAGTCCTTGGGCCAAGTGCCCAGATATGACATGTCGGTACCGGTGAGGCGGCAAAGTTTAGTTGTGATTTTTTTATTCCTATACATCCCTAGATTAGGTTTTGATATGATAGACCTTGCTGACTGGCAGCTTTTTAGTGGTTATCACCTCAAACCCCCCTTTTTGGTATATGGCTCTGGCGAAATTGTGTAAAGGCATACATTAATTCACTAAAATTCCAAAAATCGACTTGGTAGTCTAAAATTTGTCATGTAGTATCTTGACACATAGGGGTAAGTAGCAGAATAGTATTTTGGGGCATGCTACCATTGTATTGTTAAATATGACCTGCATCATCCACAGAAACACAAAGAAATATACTGTCCGCTTAACAAATAACAACAAAGATGGTTATTTTCCAGCACATTACGGTGAATATCACTGCCTCACTTGTATATAGAAAACTTCCCATATCCCTAAGCTTCAATTTAAGCCCAAGATGACCTTTCTATCTTGAAAATGACTCTTTCTGTAGCCAAAATTCTGCACTATACCTCAAATCTGTGAAAATTGTATATTCAAAACACTAAAAAGTGCCTTCCCTGGAAATCATCTTCTTTCATTATATCATCTCATGTGTTGAACTATTAGCCAGCCACAGATACTTGTAATAAACCCTTAAGTACTAAATAATTGCAATGTATATTGTCTAATTAAGGAACCTTTTTGACAAATTATATTGTTCTTCTCAATACCTTATTCAATTGGTTTTAGAGTTAGATAGATAGATAGATAGATAGATAGATAGATAGATAGATAGATAGATAGATAGATAGATAGATAGATAGATAGATAGATAGATAGATAGATAGATAGATAGATAGATAGATAGATAGATAGATAGATAGATAGATACCTTCATTGATCCCACAGGGATACAGATACAGGACATAGAAGTAGTATAGTAATTTCAGACGAATAGCAGCACAAGACAACTTTAATATGATACAAAAATAATGTAAAATAATCTGCTGCAGAGCAAGGAGCCAACACAGTCAACAAAATAAAATAAAGTATACAGATGTATACACTCTATACAATCATCCTGTGTAAAGTAGACCGTAAAAAGGCAATCCTAGTTATGACATCAGCACAAACCAAAACACAGGTGACATACAGTATCAGCTATAACAGAAATATGTTACAATGTCACATAACATCACTGAGTCACAGAGGTTCAATTACCTAGCCCCTTGTTATCATTACTTTAAAGGAAAGGAAACAGTTGTGCATATTTTACTTTTTTCTTTCTTTTTTTGAGTGGTGCAACCACTCCAAGGAACACCAATGTCCGTCCCTCCTTATGTCCATCTTTATGTATATGTCCCTATGTTTAGGGTACCAACAGGGTACTTCAGATTTTTTTTTAATCATCATCAGTATCTGAGTGTCAGCTGTGCAGGGGTCTCCTCCTCACTGCATTGGTTGGCACAGGTTTGTAATTTACACAGGTTTGTGCATTTCAGCCCATTCTTGAGACATGTGCACTCAGGTAGTTTGCATGACCTCACACACTTGCAGGATAGCAACTGCAAGACAGCATCTGGTGCTGGGGAACCACGCATCCACTGCATTTCCAGCTGCCCTTCATCATTTGTGGTCCACCCATGGTCCACAGGGCTGGGTTTGAAGAGACCGTCTCCAGATAGCAGCCTGATAGTTGGCACGAATTGAATGCATAAACAGGCAATCCTGACATGGTGGAAGCTGGCTGGACTCTACCTCTCCACGCCTAGGGTTGGGCACCGAAAACCGGTTCTAATAGGAACCGGTTCCTAACTTCCGGTTCTGGAACCGGAAGTAACATATTTGAATTTCGATTCTAAATTTCGATTTATTTTTTTTTTACTTTTTTTTTTTTTTTTTTTTTTTTTTACTTTAATACCCTAGTTACAGTACAGCAACCAAATTAAACTGTATCAAGTCAACTGAAAATGTGAATAGTATGATTTTCTTTTTGAAAAAAAAAAAAAAAAAAAATCTCCTTCGAAATAAGCTGTGACCTGGTTTGACCTGCACCTCAAAGAATCGGAATCGAGAATCGTTTAGAACAGGAATCGATATGGAGAATCGGAATCGGAACCGGAATCGTTCAAATCCAAACGATGCCCAACCCTATCCACGCCTGGTGCAGAAAAGTTGGTAGCGAAGAAGATTGACTTCTGTAGTGTGTGTAGAGGGTACATACATGCGGCAAGTGATTTCCTCCAGCTTCTTGGAGAGCTCATCAGAGAGAGTCCAAGCACGGCCCAGCTCAAGGAAGGCTTCTTGGTATGCCCTGTCTGACTTCAATTGTTTGAAGGTGCCCATTTTCCCACGTCCTGCAAATGCACTTATAGTGTCACAACCGGTGAACGCATGCATGCCAATCAAGGCATCAGCAACACTTTCACAGAGTGATTGGCAAAGTTTAGTGATGTCCACATGTGACTGCAAAGACCAAGTCACTACCAAAGGAGGTGACAAGTCGTTTTACTCTTTCAGACGGGCTGTTGCAGTTTCCACTCAGTAGTGTTTGCAAGAACTGAGTGATGGATTCAGGAATTAAGAATTCACCTTGTTCTACATCAGGTGGCCACACTTGTTTGGTGTCTTGTTTTTTAATAGCATTTCTCATCAGCAAAGCTGCCTTTGTTACAGCATCATCAGGGTTCACTGATCTGATATGTTGCAGTTCTATTTTCAAGGACAATACTGTTTTGACAAGCTCAGTCCTTGATAGGCTGTCTGGGTATAGAAGAAGCTTTCCATTTTCATCAGGAAAGATATGGATGGATCCGCCAAGCTCGTCTTCCATCCTACGGCGGATATGTTTCTTAGTTGAGTCCTTGATCTGGCTGACACCAAGAGAATTCATGGATGATTCTAGTCTTGATGAGAAGTTTGTCATGGGTATTACTTCTGGATTGGGAAAGAGTTCATTCCTAATGTATGAAAACACTTCGTCATAGGCTTTTTTTTCTGCTACCTCATACTGTTTTTCTGCATCTCCACTTTCTTTCCTTGACTTAGAGCAGGTAGCAGGCTTCCCAGATGTAATATGAGATGTGTATGCATGGTAGCAAGACCTATGATATTGGCCCTCAGCAGCAACAAGCTCTCTACTAGTGATAGCAAGCATTCTCTGGTCCAGTTTGATGACTGCTGCTTTTCTGATCATGTCACTGCGCGCAACTCTGAACATTGTATGAGAGGTTCCCTCGTGTTTTGGCCCTACATATACTTGCTTGATTTTTCGCAGAAGATACACTTCACTTCATACACTATTGATTTGCTTGGTGCATCTCTAGATGGTCTTCTAGAAGTTTCTTCTGCTGCTACAGAGGCAGATGCTGTTTTTGAGGCAGATGCTGTTTTTAGAGTGATAGTGTCTAGTGATTTTTTTCAATGTGAAGATGCTACGGCATCGGCGATGATACAGTACTTTTGGAATTTCTCCTTCACACAAGTCTTTGGCTATGTCGAAAATTGGGATATGATGTCTGATTTCTGCTGCCCTCAGCAAGGACTTCCATGAGTCCATGTTTTGGGGTGACACCAGGTTTGAGTCAGAAATCCCGTCAGAGCAGTGGATGATGCATACCTTGCTGCTGCCTACGACTGAAGTTGGATTAATTTTTTCACGAGGACGTGACACTCTGAAATAGACAAATTAATATTTAGTTTTTACATTAATTAGCTTGAAATCTGACGCTAATGCACTTCTAAAGTAGCACTAAACAAACAAAAGTCTCTAAACAAACAAATATATATATATATATTTGTTTAAACCCAAGAATAAAAAGTTAGATTTGTCTTACCAGTCAGCTGTGTCACATTCAGCTTTGATTCATGTAAGAACTGCTCTATGATGGCGTGACTCTCTGAAATAGATAAATCAATATTTTGTTTTTACATTAGCTTGTAGATCGGCTATTCAGGGCTAATGTTCAAATTCACTTTTAGGACCCCTGCATGATGCCTTACGACTATTGCCCTTATGCAATGAAACATACAGTTAGTAACAAAATATGTCTCTAAACAATCAAATATTCTTCTTAAATTCTCATGCACATGTGTATACATAATATTGTATATGTGTTTTCATAACCCTTAACATGTAGTAACATTTAAAGTTGGATTTATCTTACCAGTCAGCTGTGACAGCTGTGTCCCATTCAGCTTTGATTCCTGAAAGAACTGCTCCACCACCAAATAATAGGCCACACCCACTTCATCAACTAATTTAATTGGACACAGGTTTGTTTAATTTATAAAAAGGAATGTCCAAAAAGAGTGTTATAGAAATTTTAATGTGCTATTGGCTGTCTGTGTTCTTTTTGGAACTGATGAAAATCCGCCTATAGAGGAAAATAACAAACAGTCAAAAAATATAAAGAGCTGCTCCTATGGAAAGTCTATCATATTTTAATTAACTTATATTGACCCTATGAACACTTTAAAATAGGTATGGTTTTGCCGCCTTTTCGGTACCGATATCTCGTCCGGCCCAAGGACTATTAGTCTCTTTAGTCTTTTTATTACAGGTTCAAAACTGTCAGGTATTAAACTGTGTGGGTATCAAGCAAGCAAGACTGTCAGGCTTTAGAACTGTGTATTCAATTCAATTCAATTAAAAAATTACTTTATTAGTCCCGCAAGGGGCAATTTAAGGCATGATATCACAAACAGCTGCATATACATTCAAGACAAAACAGGACAAAACAGGGACAAGAGACATACATGACACTTCAAAGTATAAAAGACATGACACTGCCAGAATGGGATCCCTACATTGTTGATCTGTCAGTCCAATAGATAAATAAATAAATAAATAGATTTGGTCATTATAAAAAGTGCACTTTCGTCAAAGATATTAAAAATATTAAAATCAAGGGGTCAAAGGATGCACGTTTGTAAACTGACTTTTCCTTGTACTGTGGCCATTCACCAGTCGTAGGACCCAGGCCTATAGAACTGCGCCCTGAGAGAGGGAACTGCGCCCTGAGAGGGAGGTTTGCCCTGAGTGAGAGGTTCAAAGGGTCAAAGATTACAGAAAATGCAAGAAACCTATTGGAACGTGAGGTTCTGATATGATTTTGATTAATATATCTGCATTATTTTATCCCACATTATGCTTTTCTCTTGCTGCTTGTTTTACACTGATTTGATGTCTTATTTCTGTGTCTTACTGATGTAAAACACTTTGAACGGCAATCCCCTGTATGAAAGGTGCTATACAAATAAAGTTATTATTATTATTATTATAATATAAAAAAGACACAGAGTAGTCAGACAAGCGAGAGGTCATAGACGAGGCCGGGTACTCAGACGGTGCACGGGACAATCCAGGAGAAGAGATTCATTGATTGATTGAAAACTTTATTAACAGATTGCAGAATGGGTACAATACAGTACGGCTCAATACAAACAATTGTTAAGAGGATGCAGACCAGAGAAAGTCTTTCATCTCGTTTACATCAGGGTCCCCCATTTTCAATTCATCAAGACATTTATGACATACAAGACATACAAATATACAGTACTGATTCATCAAGACATTTGTGACATGCAAGATATACAAATATACAGTACTGTTTAAAGGATAACTCCACTATTTTGGGAAATTAGCTTATTTAACATCTTCCCTGGAGTTAGACAAGAAGATACATACCTTTTTTGTCTCTGTGCGTGCATTTTAGCTTTGGGAATAGACGCTCCGTTAGCATAGCTTAGCTTCATCACTGGAAGTGAGGCAGGACAGTAGCCTTACAGTGCCTTACAGTGTATTGCAAGGTCTGACATTGACCAAACTTGATATGCATGACCTTGGTGGGCTCTAGGTCAACTCCTGCAAAGGGGGTCAATGTCAGACTTTGCAATCAAAAGTTAGGGGGCTAATAACCCTTGCCATAATTTCAGTGCGCCCCCTAACTTTTGATTGCAAGGTCTGACATTGACCCCCTTTTCAGGAGTTGACCTAGAGCCCACCAAGGTCATGCATATCAAATTTAGTCAATGTCAGACCTTGCAATACACTGTAAGGCACTGTAAGGCTACTGTCCTGCCTCACTTCCAGTGATGAAGCTAAGCTATGCTAACGGAGCGTCTATTCCCAAAGCTAAAATGCACGCACAGAGACAAAAAAGGTATGTATCTTCTTGTCTAACTCCAGGGAAGATGTTAAATAAGCTAATTTCCCAAAATAGTGGAGTTCCCCTTTAAGAGAAAGAGTAGTCAGATAAGCGGGGGGTCGTAGACGGGCAACTCAGACAGTCCAAGGGGGGGTGATCCAGGAGAAGAGTAGTCAGACGAGCGATAGTCATACACAGGATCCAGAACGAGTGCAGGGAGGGGACAGGCAGGACGGGTACGGGGATAAACAGGAGACAAGCTAAAACGATGACTGACTGGGTTAGCTGAGAATACAATCTGGCGTCGTCTTGCAGTATGAGGGTATTAGTAGTCGGGTGATTGCCGATCGCCAGCAGCTGTGGATGCCTTGGGGCCTTCCTCCACGCCAGGTTCTAATCCTGCATTTACTCCCACATACCCACACCCACACGGAGACAACAACACTAGGAGACCGGGGACATGACATGTGAATTCTTAAGATTATGTTTAGTTCTCCTTTAACTTCTGTACCATCTATGGGCACAACAGGAGTAGGGTTGGGTACCGTTCACATCTGAACCGATACCGGTACCGGTACCTGTGAATCGATACCGGTACACGAAAAACACTTCATAGGTTTCGTTTTGCGGTAAACGAAACGTTGACATCATCGGACAAAAAATAAATAAAACGCATTACCTAAATGTGGCACCGGTGGATCTCACTGAATCGGTGATTCGGTCGATACCCTTAAAAGTACCTGATTCTGTACCCATCCCTAAACAGGAGTTATTATTTATTTAGAACAATTTGTTAATATATATATAATATTGCAGCGAGCGTTGTCTGCATCTGGCTTTTTAAAGTGTAACCACACTTGCAACCGTTTTCGGCTTGTCATTGCCCCGACTGCCCCACACTTAATGTATTGCGTAATTTCAATGTGGAATTAAGGAATATAAAAAACACATTGTTGAACTTGATCATGCATATTTATTAGAACATGTAATTACAGCACTATGTTATCAATACACATTTATAAAACTAGGCATATTTAGCCAAAATATGTTGGCAGAACATAAAAAAAGAAAAGTATAGATTTAGTTTTTGTATTATTTTTCTTTTTACTTGCCAATGTCACTGTCACCTTACCCACAACCCCACTTTGGGTCGCGACCCGTAGTTTGAGAACCGCTGATCTATGGGCACAACAGGAGTAGACTAGTCTTTTAAAGGTCTCTCTCTCTCTTGCCTTGCAGGCGAGCCCTGGCTCTGGACGGCACCTGCACAGGAGAGCACGGCGTGGGCCTGGGGAAGAGGGCGCTGCTCCGGGAGGAGATGGGACCCACGGCCATCGAGGTGATGCAGGGACTGAAGGCCACCCTCGACCCCAAGAACCTGATGAACCCTGGGAAGGTTTTGTAGCGCAGAGGTGGAGAGTAAACACCACTATAGGAAGGACTGGCTGTTGAAATATGAAACGTGAATTTTAAGTATCAGAAGAACTGGTATTGGTAACAACGTTTTTTTTCCAAAGATACCCAGCCGTGGACAATCGGTGAAAACTGACAACACTGACAACTAACAGCAAAGGAAACCAATCAGTGGAAAGTTACTCCATAATGGAACGGGTGTGTGTGTGGGAGGGGGGTGGAACCACACAACATCAAAAGGGAAAGTTTATTTATATAGAAGATTTTCAAAGTGCTCCACGTAGAGTAGATCAAAGAGTCAAAGTCAAAGATTTTTTATTGCCATGTATGAACGAATCCACATTGGAATACGGGTACATGAGCAAACACTGTGTAAACAGTACAGGAAAAATATGTAAAAACACAGACAGTATAAAATGCTAAAATTGATATTGAACATCCTCTAAAAGTGCATATCATAGTTAAAACAGCGCTTCCACAAACCTGACTAATAACACTAATAAAAACACAGAAACAAAATAGGATAAAATACAAAACTAGCCTTTGGAGCCATTCAGGCTCTGCACAGCACTGGGGAAAAAGCTCTTTGTAAACCGAGAGGTAGAGCATGTGATAGAGCGGTAACGTCTGCCTGAGGGGAGGGGGACAAAGAGGCCTGCGGCTGGGTGACCAGAGGGGTCGTTGATAATGCCAGAGGCACGGGAAAGCAGCCTGGCACCATAGATCTCTTCTAGAGCTGGCAGGCTAGACCCGATTGTCTTGCGTGCAAGACGCACAATTCTATTCAGAGATTTCTTCTCCTGGTCTGTGATGTTACCAAACCATATTGTACAGGAGGAAGTAAGGGCGCTCTCGATCACACATCGATAGAAGTTGTGTAGAATCACCCTGTTATTTGTGCACTCTTTCAGTTTCCTGAGAAAGAAAAGACATTGCTGGGACTTTTTAACAATGGTTCTGGTATTGGAGTGCCAGCTCAGGTCATTTGAAATAGTGACCCAGAGAAATTTAAAACTGCTCACCATCTCCACCTCTGAGCCATTTATGGTGATGGGGAGATGGGATACCTTGCTATGTCTAAAATCGATGACTAGCTCCTTCGTTTTGGAAGCATTCAGGGTGAGGTTATTGGTCTCACTCCACCTAACTAGGTTCTGTACCTCTGATCTATAAAATGATTCGCTGTTTGAGTTTATACGCCCAATGACCGTGGTATCATCAGCATACTTTACTATCAGATTGTTATCATAGGAAGCAGTACAGTCATGAGTGCAGAGAGAGAACAGTAAAGTACTTAAAACAAGTTCATCAGACATATTGTTTCCAATCCTGACTCTTTGAGGTCTCAAAATTAAAAAGCTAAGAATCCATTCACAGATAGCGTCGCATAGACCCAGACACTGAAGTTTGTGGATCAGATTAGATGGAATAAGCGTATTAAAAGCAGAGCTATAATCGATAAAAAGCATTCTAACATAGGAGTTTTCAAAAAGAATAATAATAAATAAATTAAAACAATTTTAACTCATTCACGGCCAGCTGTTTTATCCATCCTTGTACTCAATGGGCCACGCTTTAACACTTTCAATGCCCAAAACGTGATAAGACGTTTTATCAGCCCAATGCCTGAATGCCCATGACGACAATTATCGTTTTATTTTTTTATTAGCGATTTAATTTTTTTATTAGCGATCTGAATTCATATTTCATCAACCGAGTCTCCCGTTGGTATGCAGCCCCTGTAGGAGCTCAGATGTGAAAAAACCGCCCCCTATCGTCTCCCAGATGGTAATGCACCCTTTTGGAATGGACTCAATGAAAATGGATGAGAAAAGAAAAATCCGGAATCCACATTTTACTTCTCAGGCATGTAACCCGAGCCGATCGGATTCATTGTGGAGCCTCAGAACAGCGTGGAATACATATGTACAGTATGTAGCGTTGGATCAATAAAAGCGATAGATTTTTGGAATGGCGATCAGGAATTTGGAGAACATCTGATCTGAGGTAAGGAGTCTATTTTACAAGTCTTGGGATAATCAGAGTTGTATTTGCTGAGATCTCAGCATTCGCCCTATGTGTGATGTGGCTGTTTGTGCGCGATCGCTTTGAGGAAATCAGAGAATCGATTTTTCAGATCGCCTATATAGCGTGCATACGTACACATACTATCGTTAATCTTGCGCTTATTTGAAAACGATTCATAAATAGGCCGAAAAATGACAACGTTTTTGTGTATTCTAGAATATTCCAGTAAAGGGCGATTATCATGGAATATTTATATTTTCCTTGAAAACGAGGGCTTTTCAAAATGCTATAAAACGAAAATGAACCGATAAAAAAACAATCCGCTTTGACAATGTTGACTGGAAAACGAGTCATTGATAAGCGACGGGCAGATTAGACACATAGCCATAATTTATAACATAGATTAGGCGTTATTAACGCTAACATTGAAGTGGTTGGTGGGCATTCAAACAGTAAATCAAGATTAAGCTTGGGCTCTGAAAGTGTTAAGAGATAGGGATTTCCACTGTGCGTCGCGGTGTTTGCAGGGCTATATCTATATTCTATATTATAGCTATGGAGACAATACAATGGCTCATTTGACAGTAACTATCCCTCGTCCAACATGGTAAAAATTTCCAAATCAAAGGTATATAATAGGTATTATGTTTCATAGGGATACACCGAATATTCGACCACCGAAAATTATCGGCCGAAAATTGTTAAAAAGGTCACTTTCGGCTTTCGGCCGAAAGGGTTTTAGCACCGAAAATATATCACAGAATGTCAAATTTGTAACCTAACGTGTTGTTGTGATGACGTAATCAAAACGCGGCTACAGACATAGCATGCGCAACGTGTAACGTGAGCAGCTTGGCAGCTCTTCCTGCGTTCTACAGCCTGTGATAACTCCTCTTGTCTTGGGAGTCGCGCTGTTTCTATGTAAACTCCGCGAGCAACACATTCAATAAATGCGTCTTTAACATGCTTTATATCCTCGCCATTACTATATGCCCGTTGCGGTTAAAAACCTTTTTAACTAGCGTTAGCGTTAAGCTAGCTAACACTAGTATCTCTTAACACATTGTGCGCCAAAAACGGCGTAAGTCGTTATTGCCCGCCATGCGTTGAATGCCAACAACGTCGTAAATCGTTATTGGGATCAATATTTAATTTTTTCGCCATGGCATTCATAATTCATCCAGCCTCCCTCCGGACTGCAGCGGCACCCTGTCTGAGATTGCAACGCCTCAATACCGCCGCCTGGTGGATGGTCGGGCGAGTTACACTCACGCCAAACCGGAAGTGGCGATTGGTGCATCGAGGAAATTCCTCTGCCAGAGATATATTGTGGCGTGGATCAATATACACACTCGAGTGCATTTGGATCGCTTTTGAAACGCAATAATCGATATGATTTACAAACCGGAAATGGATCTAGGAGATCGACGTCAAATAATTGGGATCTTTTTCCTCCAGTCTCATCGGCGAACGGTAAGAGGACACTAACGTTATTTTCAGCCCGATTGTCCATTTCTTTGTTTGCAATCAGTCTGATCAATATATCAACCCATACTAAATAAAGCCGTTACTGACTATCAAGGAATTATAAATGACCCCCCCCCCCTTTCCTTCACGCATGATGAAGCATAATGTATACCGATCATATACATTTGAATTTTTTAATATAGCGTGTATAGGAAAGAAACGTCAATCGATAATCTATCATATACGTCAGGGCCTATAACTAGCGTTTTTGGAATTACAGCAGAAAAGCTTAAAAACATACTTATATTCTCGACGGTATTAACACAACAATGTATGAATGAAAAAATATAACGTTCCCACATACGGAACGATAGATAATTGATGTTGAATGGGCCATAGTAATGCAGATACAGCTACTATAATATTTAAAAAGTTATAGCCCTGCAAAGAAGGTAAACATCTCCATAGGCTTACAGCGGTGGCAGACTGGGTATAATGATGGGCATACTGCATGGCAATCAATGTGTTAAGCTACGTCATCCCCCGCTAATAGTTACGGGAGATGTAGTAAATACAACAGTCCTTCCATGTAGGCTAGAACGCCGTGAATTATGACTCAGTAACCACTACAGTAACATCATTAACCCTTTAATCGCCAATGACGTGTTTAGACGTCATTCCTCGCCATGCGTAATCTGCCAATGACGTTTTACAGCGTCTTTGAGATCAATATTTCAAAAATCTGTCATGGCAATCATATTTCACCCACAGAGATTTGACGGGTGCTGTAGATCTCCTCTCAACTCTCCAACGGTTCAAGACCGCCACCTGGTGGCCGATCGGCGAGTTGCCAAAACCGGAAGTGATCGGCCGGAAGTGGTGCTCACCCATATTTCGGACTCCATCTCGACACACTGGATAATCGATCGGTTGCCATAACTCAATAAACAACGTTATTTGGACGTATATAGTATTATACAACCTGGAAATGGATCGCATATATCAACATCCCATAATAGCAATCTTTTTGCTCCATGCTCATCACTCAACGCTACGAGGAGACTGGGGTGAGTTTCAGCCTGTTTGTTTACCATTTTCGATACAAACTGCTATGATCAATATATCACCCATACTACATGATTCATTTAACGTCGGTCATTGCATTATAAATGACCCCCCCCCCCCCCCCTCCGGTCAACATCAGATGATGAGTCATGACGTTTAGGACCTTGTACAATTGAAATTTTTTATCTGACGTCAATCGGTATCGAACTACATTTTATGATCTAATATATGTTTTTATGGCTATAACTCACGTTCTATGGAATGCTGCAGAAAACGATAAAAACATATTTATACTTTAGACCGTATTTTAGTATGAATGTGTGAATGAAAAAGTAGAACGTTGCTACATCCTAAACGATAGATACTTGATGTTGAATGGGCCATAGTAATGTCAATTTAGCAATACAATTTAAAAAGTTATAGCGCTGCAAAGAAGGGGAACATCTCCATAGACTTACAGTACTGGCAGAGAAGGGATTAAGATGAGAATAATCTCCGGCAGATAAAGGGTTAAGTCTGCTATAAACTATTCTCCCTCTCGTGTGTGTGTGTGTGTGTGTGTGTGTGTGTGTGTGTGTGTGTGTGTGTGTATTTATGCAGATCTTTATGCAGTTTTAAAGCACCTTGGCTTTGTTCTGAATGCACTTTGTTGTAGTTATCCTACAGAGAAAAGAAAATGCACTTGACTTTAATGCACATTTTGTTGTATGCTAAGAGAAAATGTTTAAATTGTACAATCTTTCAGCAGTCAGTCTGGAATTAATGTATGCATTCAAAAGTGCTGAATAAATGTTTTATGGGCCCATAATAGTGATTATTAATATTATTTAAGTTAAGTTTTGCTATAATTATGTCTTTTGCCATAATCAGGTAGCTGAAAAAAAATATATACATTATATATATATTTATATTAATCATTTTCGGCCTTTCGGCATTCGGTTTTCGGCCAACTGTTTCCTATTTTCGGTATTCGGTTTTGGCATTCGTTGCATCCCTAATGTTTCATCATGAATGCATGAAAGGGGGGGAGGGTTCGTTTTTTTATGCTTTGATCGCCAGCAATGGCATTCGTTTTGAATACTACATACGTTGATCGGCTGGATCGATATGAAATCATTGTAGGATCAAGGTGGAATTGACGTCAGATAGTCCTTACCTTTGATCGGGGTTATTCCAAAAAGAATATTCCAATTGTCTGATCGCAATTTTCAGTATTGATGTTGATCGGGTCCCTGACATGAAGTGGCACAAGATATGCCTCAAGTGTGCTGAACGAGTTTAAAAGTGCTCGGATGAAGCGATTTACTTGGCTTGGTCTAAATTCTCCGCCCGGACGACATTAGATGTGACACACAGTGTGAAATAAGGTTTCAAAGGTATTGCACTCTCAGGGTCTCAGAATGAGTTCCAATGGTAACACTGAGGTCCGTGAGCCTGTAATGAATAAAAAAAATCGAATAAAAGAAAAAACGGCCAAAACCTGACTATACTCTGGTATGGTGCTCAACCGCTGGTGAGATAACCCGACTTTACTCGGGTATGGCGCTGAATGAGTTAATGGAGAATAAAAGTCAAAGTGCAATTATCAGTGGGCTGCCCTCACTGTCATTGCATTTTATTTAAAGGCAATGGTGAACATGAACATTTTTTGACTGTTAAGAGTGAGAGCTGTGGCAGATCTGAGATTCTAACTGAATGCTGCTTCGCCATGTTTTGTTTTAATTCTATATATCAAAAAGCAGGGTAGCCGGACCAGCACTCACAGGTTCAATGTTTTTTTATTCTAGGAACGGATAGGATTTGAACCAATCTAGAACTGTGCTGTAAAGTTCAACCGAGTTCTTCAGTCTGTCTAGTAGTATCGAATGGTCGACGGTGTTGGACCGATTTAACACTAGGATTGAAATTTAGCGTGGAATCGGTGGGGTCGAAATCCAATCTCTTAAGAAACAGTTTGAGGTTAAACAGTTGCTAAGTTGTCGGCAGAAGACTTCTTTGATTATTCTACTCATGAAGGGTAGATTCCATACAGCTCTGTAGTTACTAATTACAGAATTGTAGAGGCTTAATAACTGCGGCTTCCACAGAAAGAGGTGCTAAAAAGTGATGATCAGCCTTGGAAAAGGAGAAGCATTCAGGTCTCATCTGACATCCGCAGATCTGTCACACATTACTCTGTTCAGCCACCGGGTTTAACCCTTTCACTACCACACTGCCAAAGGGTTAACCCTTTCACTGCCACACTACAGAAGGTTAACCTTTCACTACCACACTATACAGATGCTTAACCTTCTGTAGTGTGGTTGTGAAAGGGTCAACCCTTTGTCGTGTGGCAGTGAAAGGGTTAACATGCTGTATTGTCACGGTGAAAGGGTTAACCATTTGGTAGTGTGGCAGTGAAAGGGTTAACGTGTGGATCTTCAAGATGAACGGAACGTGGGTGTAAACGGACGGACGCACCCAGTTGTTTATTCACACCAATGACCGGTTTCCGCTCCGCTGGACTTTACACATGCATCCTTTTGGCTTGGCTCGCACCGTTCGGTGAGGGGTGGACCTGACGGCTCAACCACACGTGTTATTTCAATGGGTGAGAGTCTCTCCCAACAATATTTTAGTTAAAAACCGTCATTACCACAGGACATAGTCTGAAGGCTTCACTGTAAGAAAAAAAGCTGCAAAAAAACGGTAAATGTCTGGCATCAATGGTTGCCAAATACTTACTGTCAAATTACAGTAAAATCAAATACATTTACAGATTACAACCTTTATTTAATATTTTGATAAAAGGTAATTTACTGTATTTTTATGGCATTTACACTTAAAGTAGAAAAACAAAAGTAATCTGTAAAATAATACAGTGAATTTCCTGTGAAAAAACATTTATTTTTTACAGTGTTGGCTATGAAACTATTCCCATTCTTTATTATAAGACTGTATTCCTTATTCACACACGCATGTCAGCAGACATTTAGGTTAGTAATTCTATCTATCTGTTTGTGAAGTTTTCAGCTCTCATCCCTCCACAATCCATCTCTGTAGGTTTTTTTAACATCTCAGTAGCCCCCCCCCCCCCCCCCCCCCCCCACGGTCCTCGCTCAGGGCGTTCAAAGTCCCTTTGAGTGCCCTTCATGAAATACAAATACATCTGGCCAAGAGTCCCTCTGTTGTGGTTTCTTGGTTAAATTGGTGTCTTTTTAGGCTTCCCTTTCAGCCAGGAAAGTGACGCCTGCAATGTGTGGTGCCAAATTTTACTTCAGTTTCTCAATCTGAAAACGGCCGCTCTGTGAAAAAGGGCAAGAGCAGTTGGCCCCTCTAGACCCCCCCCCCCCTCTACAACCCCCCTCTACACCCCCCCCCCCCTCTACAGTCCCTCCCCAACCCCCCCTCCCCCGTTTATCTCCCCCATGCGCACCGCTGGCTGTGCTCCATGGTTTAAAACAACGCCTGGGATGGATTTCTTCCAACTCGAATAACTCTAAAACTGTTTGGAATGGGCACTTTAAAAAATAAACAGGAACTTTAAAAAGAAATACTGGGCTGAGTATCTATAATTTATAATTATAATTTAGGACCTGCTCCGAGGTCTTTGCCTGTAGCTGCCAGTAGTTCCTCAAAGGACGCTGATTGGTCCTAACCACTGTGGTCCTGGTACAAGTGCATAATTTAAAGCCTGACGAGATGGATTCTCGCAAGGTTCTCACGATGGATCTCGCAAAGCCAGATGCCGTGCAAAGCTATAGGTGTGCTCCCCCCACTTACACTACAACACTGGTCCTGACCAGTGGTGCAGTGGCAAATTGACAGTAGGTCAAACGCTCCACGCGCGTGCGCGTGCGCGCGCATGCACAGTTTTTTTTGGCTGCTCTCGTCCTGCAGCTGGATACTATTGCCTCACAGCGCGGCCGTCAGCGCGCGGCCCAGAGAGCGCCGCTGGCTCTGCGGCTCTGCAGCTGCATGCTTCTCCGGGAGTCCGGTTGGATAATGCCATGTAAAAAGCGATTGCGCGTACTTCAGCCTCAGTGACCGAGGTATAACACCGTTATACCGAGTTATACCAGCACTGCACCACTGGTCCTGACTTACTAAGGTCACGACCCACAGGGTGTCCGTCGTAAAGGGTAGGGGGTTCCCTCAACGTTCCTGGCCACATTCCCATTGCAGTCTCTTGACAACGAGGTCACCTAATCATCCTTCTCCTTAGTTTGCTGATATCAAACCTATGTGGACCCCAGGAAGAATAGTGACAGTATCTCAATAACACTACCGTTCTCCGAGGTTTAATGAATCCCAATGTACTGGGCACTAAAGTCACGGAGGATTTGCACTTATTGTGTGGGTGAAATTGAATGTGCAATACATCTGTCTGCAACCAGGTGGCAGCAGCGTGGCATGTTGTTTCAGGAGGCGGACGGGTCTGTTGAACTTGTGTTTTCAGTCAGTCAGTCACGTGAATCACGTTAGATAGAAGATTGAGAGAATGAAAATGCTGCTAATTCAATTCCATCTTGATTTTGTTTTACATTTCAGTCAAATGATTGATTCATCCCTTTTGTTATACTTGTAATGAGATTGGTGTGTTGATTCCTATGAAATCCCCTATTACATGATTGATGTCCATAGCACAATGACCTGTGGGCCTTATTCAAGCTGTGATTGATTGCAAAATGACTCTGAATGTAAACTACGGGGAAATAATTTTAATAAATAAATAAACCCTCCCGGTGTTGCTTTGTGGAGTTACTTCTCTTGATCTGCAGATTATTTATTTTCTTCTAATTCATAGTATTCTTCTTTCTTTTACAGTTCTAGCAGGTCATTTGGGAAATGAAACAGGGAAGCCACTGATACTGCAGGTTATATGGCAGCGGATCGATGATGTTCTTTTAATTTACTGTACAGGAAGTGGACAGTTCAGCCAGCCATTTAATTAACAGTTTGCTCTACACTTTCCTGAAACACTCTGCATCCAACACGTTCCATTAAATCAGTGTGTAGCCTGTTTGACTCATGAGAACATTTGATACCAGCTTGATGTGTGTAGATCCAGTCAGTCCAGGTGAGAGGAAGGTGGCCCCGCCTAACATACATAACCCATGAGCAATGCTGTTCATACAAGGTATACATTTCAAAGACAACCGGTAATATTGATTATGTATTAGATGAACCAGTACCAATAACAACAGCTTGTTTGTTGCAGTCACTCAGAGTCACTGACAGGAAAACGCATATTATGGGTTGAATAAAGCTGTGTGTGTGTGTGTGCAGTGATGATGAAGTACAGTTTCTTTACTTAAGTAAAAGTTGAAATACCCAGATAAAATAGTACTCTGGTAAAAGTAAAAGCATTCAAAATCATACTCAAGTAAAAGTAGAGAGTGAGACGTATTTGATAATAAATGTACTTTAGTATCAAATGTAAAATAATGCATAGGATGTTTGTGCATTATACAGTGCTTGGCACTGCCTCCAACCATTGACCTCTACAGGATATGTCAAAGTGGTATGTGGTCCAGTTATTCTGGCTCTGATGATTACGTCCTCTTGAAGTTGGCAGGCTTGAAAGTACATCATCTTCATCCATTTTTGCCACGTTTTCTATCCAAAATCTTAAAAAGTGCAACATTTCCTTTGTACTTTTACTCCACTACATTTCAAAGTTCCCTAAAGTGTAAATACTCTAGTAAAGTACAGAATTTGTACTTAAGTACAGTGCTTGAGTACAAATACTTTGTTACTTTGTGTTTGTGTGCCAGTGAGAGAAAAAGACAATATTATTTATAGGCTATTGTTATAACCATGATGCGTTTATAGTTTTAGTAAAGTTATGGCTTTAGTCAGACTTTGCCTTATTCTGTAACGCGGCCAAGCCGCCAAGTCTGTTTGGGAGACAAGAGGAGCACCGCTCAACTGCTAATAAAGGCCAACCAACCTAATTATTAGATACACACACGTCACACACACACACACACAGGGGATTAGACCAAGTAATCCCACACGAAATATGTGAGCGCGTAATCTCAATTATTCAACATATGGTGAAAAATCTGCGCTCTGTGTGTGTGTGCAGTGTGCATTACTTGTTAATGACAACACCAACCAGGCCTTGCTTTCTTGTCGGGGTCGGGGTACGACAACAAGAACATAATTTATAAAAATAAAGATCATGTCTGTCCATTCCTCGGATTTCCTCCTCATTAAGGATTAAACAAACTGTATGCCCTTATCTCCTCACACTGTCTCCGTCCTGTCTGTATTGTTTGGTAATAATCCGAGTTTGCGCACTGGCCGCCTCCATTGTCGCGCCAGCGGCAGCAGCAGCGATATGAGCGCGCAGAGGAGCGGCAGCGGCACACCGTGACCCGAATCTCCGGGAGAAGAATCCGGCGGCGGCGGCGGCGGCGGGGACTGGGAGGGAAACCGAGCGACAGACAGACGAGCGGCGGGGACGACAACAACACGACGTCGTCTGTGGAGAGAAAGACAGACCGTCATCGGTGGCCACTGACTGGCCAGACAGACGGCAACAGTTGTCATAATGGCTGAGATCAGCTGAGGCGATAGAAAATAATATATAGGCGCGCGGCGCGAGAGAGAGGAGAGTGCATACGGTGCGGAGCGCTGCGCTGCGCGGCTATTGCTGGATGTGCTGTTTTCGTGCCGCGTTCTGCTTGTCATCCTCCTCGCTTGCTGTTTGAGATTTGGGGCAGGCTGTGTCCTCGCTGTCCTCCTGTCACCGGGCTGTGTCCTCGCTGTCCTGTCACCGGGCTGTAGTGTCCCCGACACCGGACTGTGTCCTGTCACTCAGGACAGGAGGGGAGGAGGACGTGTTGCTGGCTGCGTCCTGGCTATAACGGCTATACGCCTCTAATTATCGGGAGATCAAAGGAATACATCAGTTTTAATATTTTTTTGTCATTGCCTTTTTTTTTTTATATTGCCCAACTTATCATTTCGCCTTATTATCTCGTGGTTTATTATTTCTCGAGTGAGGCGGTGAATCGAGAGACATGTTCCGTTCCGCGGAGGAGAAACGGGCTGTTGCGTCTGCCGGCGAGATCCACAGCTGCTGTAGTCAGACTTGACAAGCCCGGGTTGGAAGCAGCTATAGAGGGGCGAGAAGAAGAGAAGACCACACTGCGGGCAGACGGGCAGACAGACAGACAGACAGACAGGCGTGCCGGGGGAGGGAGGGGAGGGTGGGTGGGGGGGGGCGATCGTCCGTGACGGCTCTCTCGACCCCTTGAGCCCCATTTCAACGAGAACCCCCACCCATTTCCACTCAGGGGGGGTGCGCTTTGGATGGGGGGCAAGCAGAGCACGGCCGGGCGGCCCCGGGGCACCTTATTCCCCGGCGTCTCTACGGATGACAGCGCGGTGCCACCCTCCTCGGCCCACTTCACCCACTACCGACCCAACAACGGCACCACCATGGGCCTGCGAAGCCGCTCGGTGAGCTCCGTGGCCGGGATGGGCATCGAGCACAATCATCCCGCCGTGCCCTTCGGGTTCTACACCCCCAGCAGGGGCACGGACTCGGACATGAGAGCCGGAGCGGGGTCTGGCCCTAACGCTCATGCCCCCCTGCTGCACGGTAACGGCTTCCAGGACACGGGGGGCGGAGGGCACCACCACCACCACACGGACGGTATGCTCTACCTGGGGTCCCGGGGGTCGCTGGCGGACACCTTGCCCCTGCACATCGCACCCCGCTGGTTCAGCGCGCACAGTGGTAAGTGGCAACAAACTTGCGCACGCACGCACGCACACACACACACTCACTCACTCACTCACTCACACCTGCGCAATTGCCTACATGTTTTACCATCAGGAGCTACTGTATTGGCTGCTGATGAATGACATCAATGCAGGTGTCATTAAACTTGACCTCTCATCCAAGAAACTGCACTCTGCCGCCCTATGATAGAGGGAGGGAGAGTGCTCGCGCTTGAGCGCGCACGCGGGTGTGAGCCTGTGCATAAATCCATGTGTGCTTGTTATAAGTGTGCGCGCGTGCGCTTATTATGTGCATGCTCTCACGGGAGAGAGGCGAGAGACAGAGAGCTGACAGTATAGGAGGTATACAGAGAAATGAAATGAATCGGTGCACTCCGCCGGTGGACCTCGCTGTGCGCATGCTGGATACTGGAGGTCATTCCTGCCTTGTTGTGAGAAACGACACTAATAAGCCATGCTGCCAAATCTGGCTCAACCAATTAGCCTGCTGATTAGAGAGAGAGAGAGCGAGAGAGAGAGAGAGAGAGAGAGAGAGAGAGAGAGAGAGAGAGAGAGAGAGAGAGAGAGAGAGAGAGAGAGAGAGAGAGAGAGAGAGAGAGTGAGAGAGAGAGAGTGAAGGAGGGAGAGAGATGGAGTGAAGGGGGGAGAGGTGGGAGAGGGAGGGAAGGAGAAAAGGGGAGGTAGGAAGAGAGAGAGAGGATAGAGGATGGAGAGGGAAGGAGGAGAAGAGGGAAGGAGGGAGGGAGAGGAGAGGGAGAAGAGAGCGTGGAATAACAGACAGAGGGGAAAGTGGGGGGACGTCAGGCGGGAGCCGGGGGAGGAGAACGGAGGGGAGGAGAGAGGAGGGGAGGAGAGAGGAATGGAAGGAGAGAGGAATGGAAGGAGAGAGGATTGGAAGGAGACGGCATGGATGGAGGGAGTGGAACAGAGAGAGGGTTGGAGGAGTTTAGGATGGAGAGGGACGGAGGGATATGATAGAGAACGGGGGAGAAGGAAGAGAGGCAACGATGGAGTGAGCGAAGGAGGAGGATGGGGGGCTGGGAAGGATGGAGGCAGGGGAGTTGGAGAGAGGGATGGATTGAAAAAGGAGAGAAAGAGAGAGACCCAAGTAAAAGTCATGTATTTGAGAAAATTCTCAGATTTCTTTACACAGATATTTCATACGAGTGTTTCGCAAACTATGGGTCGAGACCAAGAATGAGTCACAGGCCTGTGTCTAGTGGGTCTCCCTCATGACAAGAGTACACAGTGTGATTGAATGAACACGGGTCCCAGGAGGACTATACACTAAATTTAGTTAATTTAGCCTACTATGTTTGGGTCTGGGAGACATGCCGATATCCGTCATTGTCTGTGTGATTGTATTGCGAGAGCGCTCCTGTCCGTGTGTCTGTGTCTCTGTCCACACTAGACATCATGCCTACAGTTCTGATCCATTCTGGACAATACCGTACACATATAGGTTGACAGCTGACAGCATGGACCCTGGATTCTTGAATATTTTTCTCATCGCTCAACGACAAGTATTTTATTTGAAATTAATTACCACTATTGTCCATTGAAATCCGTATTGAGGTGGGGGACAGCAGCACTCGCAGGCCTTCCCCCGCAGGAAGCACAGGGTGTAGGCATCTCTCTTCTCGTTTCCATATTGTGAGCTGTGATACACACTTACAGCCAGTGGTGCATTGGTGATGTCATACCTGGTTGCACTGTGTTTTAATGACGCCACGTGCACGCGCGCTCCCGCGCATGCGCATACATGTTCCCTCGCGTGCGCACAGACTAAAGACAATGCCTAATTGCCTCTAGGAATGGAATGTAACACATTTCATTCACAAGTTTTGTGTGAATGTATCTGAGGACGTATTTGAACACACCTGACGACCTGAGCTATTGTTATGCAAAGTAGCCAGGTGGGTACTTGGCGAGTTGGCACATCAGTCGAGTGCAGCACATTCTGGTGTGCACACGCGTGCACATCCGTGCATGTGCTTGCGCATGCTTCTGCTCACAGAGCCGGTTGCTTGGTAACTGCGTGCAACCCCGTCCCATGACCAATGCACCCCTGCTTACAGCGTGCCGTCTAAATGAAAGAGAAAAGGTAAACGTTACGTCCGATTTCCTCACAGTAGTTCGATTGTGATCCTGTTCCACACATCCTGTTACCACGCAGAAATGGATTACTTAACCCTTTCACAACCACACTACATACAGTTAACCATCTGTAGTGTGGTAGTGAAAGGGTTAACCTTATTTAGTGTGGCAGTGAAATGGTTAACATATGATGAACACATTACATAACACATGATGGACATCAACTGGATTACTTAAAGGATTCGGTACAATGGAAATCATGTCTTTCAATCTCATAATTTGATTTGTTGATGTAACATCACCCCAAATGTGAGTGATGAGTAAAGCCCTTTGATGCCTACCCCCCTGGATATCAACAGAATCAAGCCGTTTCAGATATCCAATCTGCTTCCTTGAAGATATTGCATATTATACTGTACAACGGCATGCAAATTTCTCGATTCTGAGTATGTATAGGTCACAATCCACGCTCCTGGTCCCAGGACCCGCCCACAACCGAATCACATCACTCCGCCGTGCGGATTCTTCGGAGAAAACAAGATGGCGGACAATAATCTTTAACAAATGGATATGTTGATAGCGTCATAACGACTAAATATAAAGCGATTCTGTCACGGCGAATGTCTTAGTCCTTTAAACAATGTTGGATGATGTAATTGATGGGTCATGAGTCATTGTAGAACAAAAGAAAAATCGCGGATTGATTGATTGATTATTTGCAATTTTATTTAAAATTTCTTCTTCCTTCCCCCTGACTGCAGAGCTCACTCTCACTCTCACACTGTCTGGCACACCCACACACACCCACACACACACAGACACCCACCCACACACACACACACACACACACACACACACACACACACACACACACACACACACACACACACACACACACACACACACACACACACACACACACACACACACACACACACACGCACACACACACATACACACTCATATACACACACACACACACACACACACACTCCTGTCTGCAACGGCGGAGGAGAGTCAGACTGAGAGAGAGCTGGGTGTTGCAATGTTTTAAGTGAGCATGGCCTATTGAATTGCTTGATTGGTTGATTGCTAATTTTATTACTGTACGCCTGGTTTCCAACTGGTTAAGTTTAGGCCCTCTAAAGTAGGTTTAAAAAAATAAATAAAAAAATAGGGCGAAGAAAACTTTTTTTCCTATAGGGCAAAGAAAACATTTTAATTTGTTTTACCTACTTTCTATAGAAGCATCTAAGAATGAAGTTATATAGAAAGTAGGTCTGCATCCCCTTAACAATTGTGTGTATTGAGCCGTACTGTATTGTACCCATTCTGCATCTGGTAATAAAATGTTCAATCAATCATTCCAATAACACACAGTTGGATGTGTTAGTTTGTTGGATCCGTTGGATGCACTTCCGAGCTGCTTCCACATGGAGGCAACTTCTCTCAATCATTCCAATAACACACAGTTGGATGTGTTAGTTGGTTGGATGCACGTCCGAGCTGCTTCCACATGGAGGCAACTTCTCTCAATCATTCCAATAACACACAGTTGGATGTGTTAGTTGGTTGGATGCACTTCCGAGCTGCTTCCACATGGAGGCAACTTGTCTTTTTTGTTGTTGTGGGAACTACTTTTTCTGGCGGATGGTTTTTTCAATAAATCTTTGATTAATGTGTGTTTATTGTATAGCAATAAGATTGGATGAATGTGGCAGTTGTATAAAAGCATTACACCACTTGCAGTCGTGATTTGTGAACAATAAACCATGCCTAGGAGGGTCTAACAACCCTCGGCTGCGCCTCGGGCCTAACGACCACCCCTAGGCATGGTTTATTGTTCACAAACCACTCCTGCGCGTGATGTAATGCTTAAATATACTCTGGTTACTCGGATTGGCCCATCAGTCACATAGCTGAGTGGTGTAAGGTCCTTTATAGTGTCTAGTGAACAGAAGGCCACGCCCCAAGCCTACTGAGGGTTGGCTGTGCTCAGAGAGGGTGACCTAAAACACTTAAAACAAATCAAATGATATATCTGAAGCTGAAAAGAGAATACAAAAAATATATATATTTATGATATATATTTTTTCCCCATATGGTCCAGCGAACCCTAGTCCTGGACTTTATGTTTCAGAATCCCTGCTTTACTTCAACTTGAATTGAAAGCCATACTGTATTGTACCCATTCTGCAACCTGCGCGGTGATTGATTGAATGACAATTTTATTAACAGATTGCAGAATGGGTACAATACAGTACGGCTCAATACACACAATTGTTAAGGTTATGCAGACCAGAGAAAGACTTTCGTCTTGTTTACATCAGGGTCCCCCATTTTCAATTCATAATGAATTGTAAGTAAGGGTGCAATTAGCACCATGCAATCCATTCTTTGTGGATCTAGCCCAAAGTGTCCTTGAGCAAGACACTTAACCCCTAATTGCTCCCGATGTGCAGGTCGGCACCTTGCATGGTTGCCTCCACCGTCGGTGTGTGAATGTGTGAGTGAATGGGTCAAAATGTGAGGAACAAATTGTAAAGCGCTTTGGATAAAAGATGCTATATAAATGCAGCCATTTACCATTTACTTGATCATTTCCAGCAGCCAGCGTCTTCTCAGATGGGGGTCTTTAGACAATATTCTAACCAATGGGAGTCTGTGGCCTGATGTGTCTCGATTAGGGCTGACCTCGATTAGTTGAATAGTTCAGGGGTTCCCAAAGTGGGGGTCGCCAGATGATTAAAAAAAACGATATATATTTTTATTTTTTTATTTTTTTATTTTATGCAGTCAGGCCACTGAACTTAGAAGCAGGCCAGGCCAGTGTTTCTAGTTGCAGCAGCGCAATAGTTAGATAACCTAGGTGGGGAACAACCAGGAGATCACTGCAACTCACACAAGTTGGAGAACTATCTCTCTCTCTCTCTCTTGCTCTTACACACACACAAAGGGAGCCGCATGTGATTGGTGGAGGCGGGACCCTTACAAAAAACTGTTGCTAATCATTGACACATGCTAGCCTGTAATAATCCCCCCAGAAAAATCTACTTTGCATTTGATATATTGCAAATATATGCCATCACACACACTGGCATTTAAAGGGTTAGAATTATAAAATGAATATGTGGTGTTATGATCAGGGCTGAAGTTGAATAAAATATTGTATTTTTTTCAATCTGACATTACAAAAAAACAGAAAATCCATCAAAATCAGTGTTGTTGCTAATCATACATAATTATGCTAGCCTGTTTTTTAACAATAATTTGTGATGCCATCACAAACACTGGCATTTAAAGGGTACAAATAAAAAAAATCCTGCACCAGAATGCAGGAAATTAAGTCTTTGTAACAAAACATTTCCTGGTGGGGGACCCCCAGACCCCCTGCTTAAAAAGTGGCCTGACTGGGGCTATATTTTGCACTATATTTCCTGGCCTGAATGATTTCCCCAGTCCGGCCCTGGTTAAAAGCCTCCAATGCTTATTAGTGTGTGTGCGTTTCAACGTTTGCATGTTTCAACTAGGGCTGGGCGATATGGCCAAAATTTTTATCGCGATATCACTCGATATCGATAATTATCGTCGATATAATTTCTGTCAAGTTTAATTAACTTCTTATGCCCGGCGCCGATGGACGGGCTATTAATAGACTCACTTGTTTTGCTGCTGCGAATGTCTCGAGTTGATGTCGTCATCAGTCCGCACACGTTCTTCTACGCACCAGTGCCTAGATTATTATATTCCACCAGGGGGCAACCTACCGCCACTGGATCATATGCATTATAAGAATGGAACTAACAGTTAGCCAGAGCAAGCGGTGTATCCCATGACAATGTACTAACTATCACCCTAAAATACTCCGTTCCGCCCCAATACATTGCAACGACGTCCACCGCATACCCCACACTACTCTAACCGTGGCCTCAGAATTCACGCCACACACCCACTCCGCACGTAAACTATAAAATAACGGCGTGCAAGCTATCACCCTAAAATACTCCGTTCCGCCCCAATACATTGCAACGACGTCCACTGCATACCCCACACTACTCTAACCGTGGCCTCAGAATTCATGCCACACAAATAGCGGCGTGCAAGCTAATGATCCTAGCCAGCCTTGTTTACTACCCAGAGGTGCACCGCGGATCTCCTTCGCTGTCGCCATCTCCTTCACTGATTGGTTGTTAGTGCGTGTGCTCATATCCAAGCTTGGAAAATCGATATATGGAAACTTTGCGACCACGTTTTATCGCGATAGTTATCGTTATCATTTTATCGCTCAGCCCTAGTTTCAACCATACATTTCCATTTATAAAAAAATATATATAATAATAATAATTATAATTTCTTTTTTCTTTTTTCTTTTTTTACCTCCTATAATAGTGGGGGTCGCGGCTCTCTGACACCGTTATTTGGGGGTCACGGCCTGAAAAGTTTGGGAACCCCCAATAGTTGACTAATCGATCGAAAGGAGCCGTAGTCGACTGCCAACCTCTTAGTCGAATATATATATTTTTTTATCATTCTTTCCAAAAGCAAAGAGGCCTAGAAGCGTGGCTAACGCTAATGGCGCGCATACCAGTGACGCTAACTGCCTACGAAAACGGGCACAGAGGCACTGAAACAGTATTTCACACACTTTCTTTTTTCTATCAGTCACAGCACCCCTGTGCCGGTGTGTTTATAGGCCCCACCCTCTGGCCTCTGAAGTTAATGTCTTTTTTATTTGGGCCTCACAGGGTTAAAAGTACCATGTGAGACCCATGGTTGCAAAATTACAACAACAACAAAAAAATTATATATATATATTTTTTTATCAATGGATTGAGGAGCCGCACATTGATGGGCAAAGAGCCGCATGCGGCTCGCGAGCCGCGGGTTGGCCACCCCTGCACTAGACATATCAAGATGTATCCATCAGTGGACCAATTGCATGCTTTCACAGAGGACAAGAAGCCTTCAGTCGACTCCTTCAGACATTAAGCACCCGCCACAGCCGATATGGAGGGATACATTTTTTTTAAATTATATATATATTTTCCTTGCATTCACGGGGGTAGTCGACTACCAGTCTACTATCGGCAAATTTCGGCCAATCAAAGTCGACTATATAAATCCTTAGTCGGCGACAGCCCTAGTCTCGATTGTGTTCGTCCTTGACATGAAGACGCCTGAGAACGACTACCTCACGTTATCCATTTTAATTTATGCTCCTGGCACATATATATGACATACTTTATCATATTATTTCTCCATAACCCCGAGCATATGATGCATGAATTAAAGACCCTGTGGATTTCTCTGAAGAGATTTCTTCCTGGGAAAGGAGAGACTGATGGAAAGAGGGATGATAAGGAAGAGAGAGGGAGGGGGGCGGGGGGGGGGGGGGGTGTTGCCACGGTTATCATCGGCTTACCTTGGTCCACAATAATGTCTCATGTGACTTGGCTTGTCAGGGCCTGGGAATCAGACAGCACCACACACACACACACACACACACACACACACGCACACACACACACACACGCACACACACACACACACACACACACACACACACACACACACACACACACACACACACACACACACACACATGTGCATGATTGTACACACACTAGCATGCATGTACACGTACAGTACACGTGCACAAGAATGTGAAACGTGTGCCCGTATACACCTAAATGCACACAAGAAGCTTGCACACTGACACACGAGCACAAAGGTACACACACACACACACACACACACACACACATACACACAGACAGTGTGTACAGTGTGCACATGTACACCTACTGTACAAACACACCCTAGAGTTAAACTCCGAGAGACATATATAGACACACAGTCCTCTCTTATCACACACACACACACACACACACATTGCACACGCACACATGCACACACACACACACACACACACACACACACACACACACACACACACACACACACACACACACACACACACCACACACCACACACCACACACCACACACACACACACACACACACACACACACACACACACACACACACACACACACACACACACACACACACACACACACACACACAGGCTCAGAATGGTCCCCAGGCTCTCATTACCAAAGCCCAAACCAGCACACAGCAGGAGAATAGCGAGTCAGATGTCAACATCCCGACTATTTTTCCTTTCCTTTATCACCTAGCGACCCTGATGTGATGTAATAGTAGGTGAAGATAACACCTAGTGACCCTGATGTGATGTAATAGTAGGAGAATATAACACCTAGTGACCCAGATGTGATGTAATAGTAGGTGAAGATAACACCTAGTGACCCTGATGTGATGTAATAGTAGGAGAATATAACACCTAGTGACCCAGATGTGATGTAATAGTAGGTGAAGAAGATAATACTGTGGGGATGTATTGTGGAAATTCAATATTTTGTCTAATAAGATGTGAGTCTAAAAAAAACATTACCCTTAAGTTTAAAGCTTTTAATAATATTTGCACATATGGATCCAGCACCAAGTACAGAGACAATGGGATTGAAATGAAGAATAATCACTTACTCATTATATAGACAGTCCCATAGGAAGGGGTGCATGTTAAAATAGTCATGTAAGCTGTAAACAGATCTTTTGATTGGTAGATTTGCGTTTATTCAGCAATACATGTCTAAGTATGGACAAACAATATTCTCTCTGTCTTCCTTCCTGTCGGTCCAACTATTAACCTGACCCGTCAGACGGCCTGTTCTGTTCTTTTAGCAGGTTTTGAGAAGAACCTACCACCTGGGAGTTAAGCCAGGCTGTGATTACCTTTTTTAGTATTTATTTGGGAACAAAACCTCAAATATGTTCCAACTTCTTGCCCGTTTGAGTATGGTGTCCACTGTCTAGTTAAGAACAAAAAAAAGGTTCTTAACCTTTAGTTAAGAACTCAAAGGTTTAGCCGTCATACTCGTCCCAGTTCTATGCAAACAGACATATTCAATTATCAGCAGTTTTAACTCTTAGTGTACAGTATATGCAGTAAAGAAAAAGTAAACATTTTGTATATTTCCATCAAAGACGCCAGGGCCAGAGAAGACAGGCTCTGTGATGGTGGTGATGATGATGGTGATGGTGGTGGTAGTGATGGTGGTGCTGATGATGGTGGTGATGATGATGGTGGTGGTGATGATGGTGGTGATGATGGTGGTGGTGATGATGGTGGTGGTGATGATGATGATGATGATGATGTTGATGGTGGTGGTAGTGATGGTGGTGCTGATGATGGTGGTGGTGATGATGGTGGTGGTGATGATGGTGGTGGTGATGATGGTGGTGATGATGGTGGTGGTGATGATGATGATGATGATGGTGATGATGGTGGTGGTGATGATGGTGATGGTGATGGTGGTGGTGATGGTGATGGTGGTGATGATGGTGGTGGTGATGATGATGATGATGGTGGTGATGATGGTGATGGTGATGGTGGTGGTGATGGTGATGGTGGTGATGATGGTGGTGGTGATGATGATGATGGTGGTGATGATGGTGATGGTGATGGTGATGGTGGTGATGGTGGTGATGGTGGTGATGGTGATGGTGATGGTGATGGTGGTGGTGGTGATGGTGATGGTGATGTTGATGGTGGTGGTAGTGATGGTGGTGCTGATGATGGTGGTGGTGATGATGGTGGTGGTGATGATGGTGGTGGTGATGATGGTGGTGATGATGGTGGTGGTGATGATGATGATGATGGTGGTGATGATGGTGGGGTGATGATGGTGATGGTGATGGTGATGGTGGTGGTGATGGTGATGGTGGTGATGATGGTGGTGGTGATGATGATGATGATGGTGGTGGTGATGGTGATGGTGGTGGTGATGGTGATGGTGGTGATGATGGTGGTGGTGATGATGATGATGATGGTGGTGGTGATGGTGATGGTGATGGTGATGGTGGTGATGGTGATGGTGATGGTGGTGATGGTGGTGATGGTGATGGTGATGGTGATGGTGATGGTGATGGTGGTGGTGGTGATGGTGATGGTGATGGTGGTGGTGGTGATGGTGGTGGTGGTGCTGATGTGTCTGTTTTAGAGAGAGAGAGAGGAATAGACAGAGAAAGGCAGAGAAATGTAGGCCTAAGTGATTTTAACAGGATGTTTAAATGAGAGTGATTGTAGAGTTTAGATTATAATGATTTGACATGGTTTTGATCTGCTTGTCTAGACTATACTGAGAGAGCTTGAGGCCTACAGCAGAATAAAGGAGACTTTTTACTCCGTGTTAGTGGCTCCATGTGGGCTGTTGACCTACCTCCTAGTGGGCTGGGTCAGTACCCCTGTGTGGGCTGTTGACCTACCTCCTAGTGGGCCGGGTCAGTAACCATGTGTGGGCTGTTGACCTACCTCCTAGTGGCCCAGGTCAGTAACCATGTGTGGGCTGTTGACCTACCTCCTAGTGGGCCGGGTCAGTAACCCTGTGTGGGCTGTTGACCTACCTCCTAGTGGCCCAGGTCAGTAACCATGTGTGGGCTGTTGACCTACCTCCTAGTGGCCCAGGTCAGTAACCACGTGTGGGCTGTTGACCTACCTCCTAGTGGGCTGGGTCAGTAACCCTGTGTGGGCTGTTGACCTACCTCCTAGTGGGCTGGGTCAGTACCCACATGTGGGCTGTTGACCTACCTCCTAGTGGGCCGGGTCAGTACCCACAACGTGTGAGCTGTTGACCTACCTCCTAGTGGGCTGGGTCAGTACCCACAACGTGTGAGCTGTTGACCTACCTCCTAGTGGGCTGGGTCAGTACCCCTGTGTGGGCTGTTGACCTACCTCCTAGTGGGCAACGTCAGTAACCACGTGTGTTACTATTTGTGGCGTTCTTGTGGTCTCTTCATCTCCTTGAAGACAAGGTCAGTGTTAATTACTACTAATGATCTGGGTCATCCATCGTTGCAAATGGTGCGATGAATGCCATCTTAGACGCCGTTTACCTAGAATCTCCCACAAATGGTCAGTTACAGGCAGTACTCGAGTTGTGAAAGAAAACCAGGGGGGATGGTCAGGGCTGCAGATCTCATGACAAGTTTGGGGGGGAAGCAGAGTAGGGAGGTCCATGGGCGTCGTCCCCCGGTAGAACATTTTAATGGTTTGAATATGCAAATGAAGCTTTTAGGAGTATTTCGAAACTATAATTACAGAGTGGGAGTAGATACACTACTCTTGATAGCACATATTATTGGGGGGGGACAATTCATATTTTTCTGATGATTAGCTGACACAAATGCTAGCCTGGTTAAAGACATCCAAGTCCTCATGGTTTAGCTAGCTACGTTAGTTAACTATTGATAGATAACTTATTACATAATAATATATTCTAAGGAAGGGGCAGGACCAGATAAGCTTTGCTTCTTTCTGTCCCTTCTCAAACAAAACCATTTGTCTTGAGCTATGTTGATTATTGCTTCCATAGGAAGATATATTTAATTGTATTTGTATTTTATTTCGTTTTAGTTTTTTTTGTTATTACAAATGTGTGTGTTTATGGTTGAAAATGTTTGAGATAAATAAAGATCAAATCAAATCTAACTGATGACGTGATCCCTCTTCTAACAAGAGAGAAAAACGTAGCTTAGCTTTAAACTCATTCATTGCTTATGTCTAGAGCAGTGGTTCTCAACCTTTTTACACCAAGTACCACCTGAGAACGTAGCTGGCTTTCCAAGTACCACCATATGACCGAAGTTAAAATACAGTCTATTCAGCTATGCACAGTTCACGCAGGAGGCACATTTATTCCTAATAACATTATTTATTGTTAACTTTTGTCAGACACAGCCACAATTGAGAACATAATAACTCTCATGTAGCAAGTGAGAAAATTAAGAACAACTGTATTTCAGCAAATGTACTAAATATGTCAAACTTAAATGTAAAAATGTCACATACTGTTTGAAGTTAACACAAAAAGCCACAGCCACTGGATTACAAGATTTACAGTGCAATGATATACTTTTTTCTTTTTCAAATGACAGTGTAGCCAAGACACCGGTGTAGGTCTCTTGCTGAACAATCAGTGTTTTTCTCATCTCACCCACGTCTAGACACACATCACCAAGAGAGAATTGTACACTTAGAAATAGAGATCCTTAAAGTTCTGTGAAGCTGAGAAACATCCCATGTAGGCTTCATTTTACTCACTCATCTCATATCACACAGAAACTACAAATGATCAATTTCACATGAGCAAGACAAGAGACAAGCAACTTACTGAAACTAATGAGAGTGGTGAAACTGAGATCTGGACTGCAGTACACATGCACGGTCTGGTTTGAGAGCAGTGGTTGAGATGCGTAAAATATCGAGCAGGTGGGAGTCAGTCTGGAGTCTGGACCTCACGCGACTCTTGTTCAAGTTCATAACAGAGAATGTCTGCTCACAGATTATATGTAGAGCCGAACAAGCTCAGCATTATCTTGTTCGCATTTCTGGGTATTTACCTTTTATCCAGCTGTCGGTAAAAGTCAGAATCCGGCTCCTTGAACATGGGCTAACTCCTTTAATGTCCGTTGATAATTCTTCAACTCTCCTGGCCACAGTGTTTCAAGCACGACACATATTAGCAAACTCTTGCTTCTTTTCGGGGCAAATGCTATCCACTGCCTTCATCAGTCTTCAATAAACTCGCCTTCTGTAAAAGGTTTGCACTGTTTTGCCATTAACATCGCCACTTCATAGCTTGCTTTGGTGCAGTTTTCCTTTGAACGGCAACGCTCTGTTCGCAAATTAGGCACACACACATGCTTCTGTATTTAGTGAAAAAACATTCTAATTTCTATCGCTCCTGGAAGCGGCGGCCCTCTTCATCAACTTTTCTTTTTTTAGGTGCATTCGCCATGGCTATTATTGCAGGATACATGGCCTCGCTGATGAAATGAGTTGTATTCCAGTATTACGTGCGCAGTGGTACGGTTGGCGCGCAGCATTCCTTGCCAGCATTCCGGACATAGTATGGGGGTCACGTGGAGACAGCTATTGCTAGAGAAGGTGCTGCCACCCTGAGGTGAAGAAAGAAATAGCAACTTGAACTTTTATGAATAATTCATTCAGGTTTGACGTGCTGGCGGGCGGGCGTACTTTGATGGAAGGGATGGGGAGGGGGGATGGCCGTTTTAGAAGGGGGGTGATATTGACAGTTTTTATTTCAGGGGGGATGCCATCCCCCCTCATCCCCCCTCAACTCGAGTACTGGTTACAGGGGTGTAAATACAGGGGGTTCTCCCCGGAACACTTCTTTATGCATTATGGTCAATTAGTACCATATATGATCATTCCTCAAACCATTAGTTGACCACTGGTGCCTTTGTTGAAAAGGGCGTCGCCACCTCAGACGACCCCGCGCCCATTACGAAAGCAATCATACTGTTAGAAGAAAGGCAATTATTCCCAATTGTTTGGTCAGTAGTGACTTGAATTGGTCTGGCCCTCTTAGGGATAATTGGATGGATCCTGTGCCAGGCAGGGCAATGCACCGCTCGCCAGGGCAGAGCCGCCACACAACCCTGTCCGCTCTGTGGCAGGACTGTATGTTTGGTCTCTCTCTACCCTGAATAGTCCCTGATGTCCTACACAGCCATGTCCACTATGACATATTCCATACGCTATATGCTTCCACGTGTCTGTGTAGAATCTCCCCGGCGGCGGGGGGGAATGTTGGGAGGACGCCATTATCTTAACTTGGCAGCTGGCCTGTAATTGATTATTATACTGTGTAGCTTCATCCAAGCTATCCGATGGGTCAAAGAGGAATTCCAGCCATGCCGATCGTCCCTGTAAAGCACGGCTAATTGTGGTGCTTCATGAAAAAAAAAAAAGAGGAACGGAATTGGTTGCTTTGCTAACTAAGAAAAGAGCCTGGGAGTACGTTATCTCTCTTGCCCCTCCCCCCTCTCATTTATGTATGTAGACTACTTTGAAGAAAAAGGATTCCTTTACTGTGATTATGGGTAGTAGTTTGGGCGAACAAGCATGGGCCATACTAACCTCTAACCACAGTATTTAACCCTTTCACTGCCACACTACCAAATAGTTAACCCTTTCACTGCGACAATACATAAGGTGAACCCTTTCACTGCCACACGTGACACGACAAAGGGTTAACCCTTTCACAACCACACTACATGATGTTAACCCTTTCACTACCACACTACAGACGGTTACACTTTTGTAGTGTGGTATAGTGAAAGGGTTAAGCGTGTGAGGAAACCCTCTCGACTAGCTCTCGGTATTCTTCTGGCAAAGCAGGGCAGAGAGTACAGTATGTGAAGCTGGATGGCTGACGTCTCGTAGCTTAGGGTGACCAAACGTTCTCTTTTGCCCGGACATGTCCTCTTTTCACGCCCTGTCCAGGGCGTCCGGGGGGGTTTATAAATTCATGGAAATGTCCGGGTTTCATTGTTTTTCAGTTTCAGTTTCATGGCCCTTTGCGAGCATCTGAAGGCTCGGGACTGCATTTTTCGCCGAACATATAAATTACAGAATTAAAGCGCCATTCGTTGCCGTTGAATCGCCAGAATCCGTGCCTCGGTTCTCGAGTTACATGCCGATATGTCAGGCGTGCGACAGATTATCACCCCGGACTCCCGGATAAGCATGCAGCTGCAGAGCCGCAGAGCCAGCGGCGCTCTCAGGGCCGCGCTCTGACGGCCGCGCTGTGAGGGCCGCTCAGCAGCGCCACCCACCCAATGGCTGAATTGCCAATGGCTGAATTGGAGTATTGCACTGTGCTGGCACAGCTGTGAGATCCACATGAGGCCTGAGGATGTACATACTGTATGAGTAAATTAACTATACTTTTGCTCACACAATATCTTGAATGAATGCGTTTATTTATTTCGAACATAAATTGAAAATAAATAATAATAAAAAACAAGTAATAAACAGATTAAAAAACAAACAAGCAGGAGTAGGATGAAGTGTAAACGTATGTATTCCTACCCCCTTGATTGATTGATTGATTGATTGATTGAAAACTTTATTAACAGATTGCAGAATGGGTACAATACAGTAGGGCTCAATACACACAATTGTTAAGGGGATGCAGACCAGAGAAAGACTTTCATCTTGTTTACATCAGGGTCCCCCATTTTCAATTCATCATAACATATATGACATACATGACATACAGATAGACAGTATTCAGTATACCTTCACACTCTATTATCTTATGCAACTCATATTCACTCCACAAACCGAAATATACATACATTGTTGAATCAACAGCCTGTTTCTTGAAGTTAGACTATCCTCTAAATTGTAACCCCCCTCTCTATAACAGATTTTTTGGATGTTACCCGGGAGTGAATTGTTTCGTGCTTTAAACATGATTTGTGCAGTCTTAAATTCAGCCAGGTCCCAGAGTTTCATGGCATGTGATTAAAAAAAAATTGTGTTTGTGTGTTCCAGGTATCACCTTATTGATAATCAAATCAAAATCAAATATATTTGTAAGGCCCGACAACACACGTAAGACTATGGATTTGCGGTGTTTTCCAGCTTATTCAAAAATATATATATATATAATTTTGGAATATTGCAACTACTACACAAAAACTTCAGAATGTTATCTTTCAAAAGAGACCAGGCTTATGCATGTGCTATAAGCATAAAGTATAAAGATAAGCTTTGCAAAAAAAGTATGCAGTCCTCAAGTTCAAGTAAAAAAATTGCCACTTTTCTGGGCGCATGTTATGTGGTTACATTTGGGATATTGCAACCACTGCAGAAAAATGTGAGTACACAAGTTCACGTTCAACTCAAGTTCAGACCTATATGCTACTCTATTTCATTAGCACTAAAAGTGATTTTCCTTTTTTGCATTAGTAACTTCAGAATGTTATCTTTCAAAAGAGACCAGGCTTATGCGTGTGCTAAGCATAACGTATAAAGATAAGCTTTGCAAAAAAATAATGCAGTCCTCAAGTTCAAGTAAAAAAAAATTGCCGCTTTTCTGGGTGCATGTTAAGAGGTTAAAACAATAAAGGCATCTTTGAGTAATCTTTGAGTAGAGATTCAAGATTCAAAAGGTTTATTCATCACATACAGTACAGTACATACACAAGACATAGTGAAATGAAGGTGGCCATGCCTGCTTCGATTGTGCAAAGTATCATTAAGTATCTCGAGGCTGGGGCCAGCATGTCCTCTTTTTTGGAAATCAAAATATGGTCACCCTATCGTAGCTAAGCTCCTCCAGCGGTGAGTCGGGACGGGACTGTAGGGCCATCAAGAGACCATGAGACGGCTCAACAGCAGGAGTGTAAAAAGTACCCAGAAATTATACTTAAGTGAAAGTATGGGTACCGTCTCAAAATCTTACTCAAGTGAAAGTCAGAGTATCGGGCTAAAAACACACTTGAGTAAAAGTAAAAAAGTTTCTACTTTTAAATGTACTAAAAAGTAAAAGTTAAAACCTTTTTTTATTCCGGGGCAATGAAATGTTCCGTTTCATCCTCTTCATCACTTGTCCTATCGTTTGTGGCCATCTTCTGTAGCTTGTCACTCTGACTGTCTATTCTTCTGATAGCAGGTGTTTTTTCAAAGATCCCCGCTTTCTAGTTTTGCACAAGGACCAATCAGCATGGGTATGGGCGGGTTCATTTTCTATTAATGGGGATTTGATTGGCTGTTTTTAAATAAAGTGCGGCCACAGGATTAATAACGTTAACGTTAGTTCGGCCAGAGAAACAAATATACTAATTAAAATAGTTGGACCTGCGAGATTTGTACGTTGTACTTTGTAGGTCTGCATTTTAAATGTAAGGAGTAAAAAGTATGTATTTTTTCTATGAAATGTAATTGAGTAAAAGTACACAAGTATACAAACCTAATAATACTTGAGTAAAGTACAAATCCCCAAAAACAGTACTTAAGTATTGTAACAAAGTACAATTACTCAAGTACTTTACACCCCTGCTCAACAGGGGCCATAGGTATCAGAGACCAGGGTACCTCAGGAGTCGGCTTAGCGAGAACCCTACTAAAGCTATGTTGTAGTTGTGCCAAAGCAGACACAGACAAAACAATCTTTTTGTATGCAAAGGGAGGATGGCTTTAAACGTCAATCAGCATTCACAACTAATCAATATGTTACTACTGGAGTCCATCTGCCTGATACAACAAGTCATAGGGGGGGAAACGTCTCCAAACCTCACATTAGTTCAAGGGGGAAATACATATTTCAGTGTTTAAAATACTCCTGTTTAAGTGATCTGGGCCTTGTGAGATGTGGGCCAGCAGACTAAGCAGAGACTGGGATCTGTATATTCTATATTCACAAAGCCTGTTCAGTTAGATACTGTTGATACTAGTATCAGTTCTACCTTCAAATGCATTAGACCAAGACAAGCAGCAAAACTGACAGACAGACATACAACTGACAGACAGACAGACAGACAGACAGACAGACAGACAGACAGACAGACAGACAGACAGACAGACAGACAGACAGACAGACAGACAGACAGACAGACAGACAGACAGACAGATAAACTCACCACAACTTTGTATAAATCCACTTTCACTTCCACAATCATCTTCTTCTGATGAATATTCATCAAATGTGTTACCATTATTTTTCTTTATAATTTAACGACGATTTAAATTAATTTAAATCGATGCCCATCCCTAATACATACATACATTAATACATACATACATAATGTAATAATAATAATAATAACTGGACTTTGGAGAAGTCTTTACATAGGCAGACACACACATGTGATGGGCGGCACACACACAGGAACACACACACATGCAGTTAGTTGGATCGCGGATGCGATTGAGTCTCTGCACTTGTCCCATCCCGTCGTCCTTCCCCCCAAGGGCAGCCGGGAGCAGATAGGGGTGTTGGCGAGGGACCGCGCCCCGGGGACCAATCCAAGTGCTCCTGTCCGTCTTCATCACATGTAACGTTCTGGGTTTCTATCCCCTCTTTATCGTAACATTATCTTGCTCTAGTGATTTCTGATAATAAAAGAAACACATATTTTGAGAAGAGCAACCCATCTCCGCCTCCTTATTACCTTCTACTATTGGACTCAACTTCCTACCTTGAAACGTAACAGTCAGGGACGCGACAGCGTTAGCGATCTGTTGTGCATGTTTTTCCATTGGGTTTCTCTTATCGAGGGGGGAAACCCTTGCGATCACGGGGAGAACATGCAAACTCCACACAGAAAGGCCTGGGAGATACCCCCACCTGGGTACCTGGCAACACGGAAACCTGGTCCCCAAGCGGGAATCGAACCCTGTACCTTCTAGCTGTGAAGCGATAGTGTTAACCACTACACCACATTACATAGATAGAATAGACTCAGGCTTATACTGAATACTCACTGGTTGCTTGTTGTGTCCCTATTTTCTTTATGTGTCCCTCCGCCAAGATATTTCACAAATATAGAACCATGAGAACAAATATCAAAACGCTCCAAGCCAAGGACAAAAGCAAGTCCAGGCTCAGTTTACTATGTGCAGTACTGGCTGTGACCACCACTCAGAGACTAGTTTACTATGTGCAGTACTGGCCATGACCACCACTCAGAGACTAGTTTACTATATGCGGTACTGGCTGTGACCACCACTCAGAGACTAGTTTACTATGTGCAGTACTGGCCATGACCACCACTCAGAGACTAGTTTACCATGTGCAGTACTGGCCATGACCACCACTCAGAGACTAGTTTACTATGTGCAGTACTGGCCGTGACCACCACTCAGAGACTAGTTTACTATGTGCAGTACTGGCCATGGCCACCACTCAGAGACTAGTTTACTATGTGCAGTACTGGCCGTGACCACCACTCAGAGACTAGTTTACTATGTGCAGTACTGGCCGTGACCACCACTCAGAGACTAGTTTACTATGTGCAGTACTGGCCATGGCCACCACTCAGAGACTAGTTTACTATGTGCAGTACTGGCCGTGACCACCACTCAGAGACTAGTTTATTATGTGCGGTACTGGCTGTGACCACCACTCAGAGACTAGTTTACAATGTGTGGTACGGTCACTCAGAGACTACTTAGGAGTTACCAGAGCTGGAGCAGGCAGCGTGGGATGTGGTGGAAGGAGTCCTTTAGGGAATTCCAGGGAATCCCGAGCAAGCGGAGGAAGTTTCACTAAAATTCAAGAGAACTTACAGCGAATAGCAGAGTTCACAAGAACAAGTGTTTGTTTATGGTTTCACTCTCTCCTGTCTTTATCTCCCTGGTGTGTTTATTTACCCCTCTCTCTCTCTCTCTCTCTCTCTCTCTCTCTCTCTCTCTCTCTCTCTCTCTCTCTCTCTCTCTCTCCCCCTCTCTTATCTTATGATAGATATATATATATATATAGATAGATAGATAGATAGATAGATAGATAGATAGATAGATAGATAGATAGATAGATAGATAGATAGATAGATACATAGATAGATAGATAGATAGATAGATAGATAGATAGATAGATAGATAGATAGATAGATAGATAGATAGATAGATAGATAGATAGATAGATAGATAGATAGTTGGCAAGGTGCCCCGGCCCTTTAATCACACAGGCCACAGGTGCCTCCCCTCTGCATCGTCCTTGGGGGGTTTGTGCATGATGTGTGAGTGTGTGTGTGTGTGTGTGTGTGTGTGTGTGTGTGTGTGTGTGTGTGTGTGTGTGTGTGTGTGTGTGTGTGTGTGTGTGTGTGTGTGTGTGTGTGTGTGTGTGTGTGTGTGTGTGTGTGTGTGTGTGTGTGTGTGTGTGTGTGTGTGTGTGTGTGTGTGTGTGTGTGTGTGTGTGTGTGTGTGTGTGTGTGTGTGTGTGTGTGTGTGTGTGTGTGTGTGTGTGTGAGAGAAGGATATATAGAGAGAGGGAGAGTGAGATAGAAGGATATACAGTATATAGAGAGAAAGAGAGAGAGAAAGATAGATAAAGAGAGATATACAGATGAGAAGGATAGATAGAGAGAGAGGAAGATATATAGATAGAGAGATAGATAGTGAGATATAGAGAGAGCCATAAAAAGAAATATACAAACAGAAATACCAATTCGAATTTGGTTAAAATTAATTGAATGTGTTATTGAACCAATTGCACTCTATGGCAGTGAGGTGTGGGGTCCACTTACAAAACATGACTTTACCCAATTGGACAAACATCCCATTGAGACCCTGCATGCAGGGTTCTGTAAGATTCTCCTACATGTCCAGAGGAAAACTACAAACAATGCATGCAGGGCAGAATTAGGCCGTTACCCACTAATACAAAAAATACAAAAAAGAGCAATTAACCTTTGGACACACCTAAAACAAAGTGACCCCCTCTCGTACCATTATCAAGCCCTGCAGTGCCAAGAGCTGAGGAGCATCAGGAACCCCCTTACCCAGCTGGTCCTGAGGCTGAGTCCACAAACCTGCTCTCTTAACACACCTCAGGAACAGAACACATCACCAATCAGAATAAATCAAATTACTACACAGCTAAAACAAAATTACATCACCTATTGGAAAACACAAACAAAAGCACAGAGCAAAATGCAGTGCTATCTGGCTCTAAATCGACAGTACACCATAGCAGATTATTTGAGCATGGTGACTGATCAACAACTAAAAAGAACCTTGACAAAATACAGACTGAGTGAGCACAGCCTCGCTATTGAAAAGGGGAGGCACAGGAAAACCTGGCTTCCTGCAGAGCAATTGCTGTGCTGTCATTGCATCCTCAATGAGCCTGAAACTGAGTTACACTTCCTCACCAAATGTGAAAAATATAAATATATTAGAGAAACGCATTTTTAAAAATTCGAATTAATAACAAAATGGTTTTCTTACACTACCAGATACAGAAAAACTACCAGTCCTACTAGGGTAGGACTCAACAAGCTGTGAGCTAGCAGCAGTCTATGTTGCTGCCTGCCATAGACTGAGGGACAGTGAGTGACAGTCACCTGACACTTTTATGCTGTAACATTTGATGTTTTATTTTATGATGATATTTGGTATGTACTTTGATATCTGTTTTGTAATCCATGTTTATGTTTTATGTTAATATTAATCATTTGCTTTGGCAACATGTACAAGTACATCATGCCAATAAAGCAATTTGAATTGAATTGAGAGAGAGACAGACAGACAGACAGACAGATAGAGAGAGAGAGAGAGAGAGAGAGAGAGAGAGAGAGAGAGAGAGAGAGAGAGAGAGAGAGAGAGAGAGAGAGAGAGAGAGAGAGAGAGAGAGAGAGAGAGAGAGAGAGAGAGAGAGAGAGACCTCTGTCCAGGTGTTTGGTCTTTGTTTACTACTGTAGCTCCTCATGTTAATCACCACACAGACCTTGCTGCTGTTCCAGTAGCTTCATGCGGTCTCCCCCTGATCACACACATCTGTACGTGCACACATGCACACATGCACACACACACACATAGTGATGTCTGCACACATGCACACACACATATTGATGTCTGCACACATGTACACACACACACACACACACACACACACACACACACACACACACATATATTGATGTCTGCACACATGCACACATGTACACCCACACATATTGATGTCTGCACACATGCACACTCACGATGTGTCTCTCTCTCTCTCTCTCTCTCTCTCTCTCTCTCTCTCTCTCTCTCTCTCTCTCTCTCTCTCTCTCTCTCTCTCTCTCTCTCTCTCTCTCTCTCACTATCACTCTCTCTCTCTCTCTCTCTCTCTCTCTCTCTCTCTCTCTCTCTCTCTCTCTCTCTCTCTCTCTCTCTCTCTCTCTCTCTCTCTCGTCAAACAGGTCGATCTGCCCCGACTAGAGCTGGTGTATTTCTTAAAATTAAATGGTCAAATGTAATGTCATGTATACTTGTATTAATCCCCTTGGGGGAGATTCGTCCTCTGCATTTGACCCATCCTAACTATTTAGGAGCAGCGGGTGCCACACAGTGCGGCGCCTGGGGACCAATTCCAGTTGTAACGCTGGTAGGGCAACGGCAGGATACACCTACTAGCATGCAGGTCTTATTATGGTGTGGGGGAAACCGAGGAGTATTTGGAGGAAACCTACGCAAACACGGGGAGAACATGCAAACTAAAAGACAGAAAGGCCCCCCTGCTGGGGTTCGAACGCAGGCCCTTCTTGTTGTCGAGGCAACAGTGCCACCATGCCAAATCAAATCAACCAATCAAACACCAGGCAGACTCAAGTTTCAAGTTTGTTTATTAAATATCACAATAAAATACACGTACTTTACAGTGAAATGCTTTGTTCTGTATGAGCCCCTGAGAGTGTGCTTCATACAGTAAAAAAGAAAAAGTAAGTAAAGAGGAATATACAGTGCAATATACAATCTAAAGTAGTAAAAATGAGTAAACAGTGAGGTACAATGCAGAAAATGAGGTACAAAACTTTGAGGTAAGGTGCGGTTGCAAATGAGGTATGAATGTAGTGCAAATCTCTTTAATAATGGATACATATAATGTGGTGTTAAAGTGTCTAAAGTGAGTGTTTGTTTAAAAGAGTGTTTGCCTTCCTGCTGTGACGACGTGGACGTGAATGGGTTTTGGAGATATGTCGTTCAAAAATCTTCTAGCGGCTTCATATTTTAGTACATATTATTTATTTAAACATGGTAAAATGGTATTTTATTCATGCAATTTATCCAAAGCGCTTTTACAATTTATTCCTCACTTTTACACTTTCACACATCGTGACGGCGGAAGGTGACAACTTGTTCATCTGGAGCAATTAGGGGTTAAGTGTCTTGCTCAAGGACACTTCGACACTCTGCCCGGGAGGAGCGGGAATCGGACGAGGACCTCTGGATTACCAGAAGACTGCTCTACCTCCTGAGCCACTGTCGCCCCCTATTGTACATCTGTTGACCGAACCATATGGCTGCTCACATCTGTAAGACATCTTCAATGAATGGTGTTGATTGTAGTGTTGTCACGATACTGGAATTTCGACTTCGATACGATACCTTGAAAAGTATCGATACTTCGATACCATTTCGATACCAATTTTTAACAAATTTAGCTTTTGTTGCTGGTTGATTCTCCTCAGCTTCGAGTCTGGTACTATAAGAGAAGATAAATATAACACTTTTAAAACCCTTTGTTTATTTTTAGATCACACATTTAAAAATAACTGTTCATCTCACTTCAATCATTTTTATTGCAAATGCAGAACATGGTATTTTCTCAAGCAGATGTAAACACTGTAATCTGTGTTGCATGTACCTCACAAACTGAACAGTTAGTAACAGTTTTTATTTAAAGATAACGAGAGCAAGCGAGAGAGAGAGAGAGAGAGGTATCGGTAGAGAGAGAGAGAGAGAGAGGTAGCGGTAGATAGAGAGAGAGAGAGAGAGAGAGAGAGAGAGAGAGAGAGAGAGCGAGAGAGAGAGAGAGGTAGCGGTAGATGGAGAGAGACAGAGAGAGAGAGAGAGGCTATGCTCGGAGCATTTTAGTAATGTTACATTTTCAACAAGATTGCTGCTATTTAAACACTTGGTGGAAACGGGGTAACGTTAACCTTATGTCGACTGTAGTATTGTATGACCTCGACATAACGTTTACACGTTAACGTTACTCCGTTTCCATGCAGTATTTATAACGGTGGCCAGCTAAGCTAAGGGAGCTAACTGCTAGCAGTAGCTAACGTTAGCTGGTAGCTGTAACGTTACAACGAATCAGCTGTTGATATTATGCACCATCAGTAGACAACGTATCATGTATTAAACTAGAGTTAATGGTTTAATGCTTCAGTCACAGTGACGTTGAAAGAGCAGCTGTCACGAACCTCTTTAATTTCTTTATGGAGATCCGCGCTGGCACTGCTCTGTAACACCGCTTGCAAATAGCATTGGGGAAGCTTTAGCTTGTCCTTCGTTGTTTACTTCAAACCCGAAGTACCTCCAAACAGCACTTCTGCTGTTTTCTTTATCCACAAGCACAAGTTGCGGAGGCTCTGCATTTGCCATCATTTTCAGCTAAAAGCTCTTGTTTACAAATACAAACTGAAGACTGCTCTGTGAGGGGGAGGGCTGGACTCGGAGCAGGCGGAAAAGCGCGTCAACAACTTGCTGTAGAACACTCGCCAGCTGGTACCGATACTGCAGAAAGTATCGGTATTTCGGGAAATGAGTATCGAAGCAGTTTTAAATATTCAGTATCGATATGTATCGATACTTCGATATTTTTGACAACACTAGTTGATTGTGAATTTGTAGTTTAGCGCTTGATATCAAAGACACCGCTGTAGTTGCTTACTCTGTCCAGTAGGTACACTTCCTTTGAATCTTTACCAATCATAATAATAATAATAATAATAATGATAATAAATTGGATTTAAAGAGAGAAGCGCCTTTCTCAGACTCAAGGACACTGTACAAAGAGAGAGAAGCTATATAAAAAGGGTACAAAAACAAAAGAATATATATGTATAGTAACATATATAATAAAAACAAATAAGATAAAAAAGGAGGCAAGGTGCTGTCCGCTTGGACGAAGCGGTAACAAGATAATTAACAAAAACAACAGGATCTGGGGGCAGCTAATTGGCGCAGTGGGCAAGGCGCTCGCCTCTAACGCAGGAGACGCTGGGTTCGAGCCCAGCTCTCGGCGTTGCTACCGGCTGGCCGGTCGTTCATACTAACACAATTGGCAAGTGTTAGAGGGTGGGAAAAGCCGGTGGGTGGGGATTTGACGTTGTGGACAGCGACTCCTACAGGTCGGTTTGGTGACACCGGTGCGACGGAAGCAAGAAGTGACGGGGCAGCGTGAGCCTCCCACGCGTTACTCCTCACCACTGAGAGCTCGAGCTGCTGCGGCGAAAAGATGCTACAGGCTGCCTCCTCGTGTACCGGAGGGGACACGTGATGCAAGGCTTCTGTCCTCACTACAACTGACCTGTGGGAGGCATAGTCTAGCAACGTTCAAGACAGGGGAGGGAAGAATTGGATAATACGAAATTGGGATGGGAGAAAAATAGAAAATGGGGAGAAAAAGTGGATAAAAAAAAGGGGGGGATATGTGGCTTAAAAGAAAAGAGTCAGGGGGCGGGCTACTTGGGAGCAGGGCTGTGTTGCGTGAAGGCAAGTGTGACCAGGTGTGTTTTTAGGTGTGTTTTGAAGAGGTTGATGGTGTCAGAGCCTCGGATGGAGGGGGAGAGGGAGTTCCACAACTTCCTCTGACGTTTTCAGAGGAACAATGTTCTCAAGCCTGATTATCTGAAAGGAACACACACACATTATAGGAAATGTGCTCACCGTCTCCTCCAGAGTCAGACAAAAAGATACATACTGTACCGTACCAATTTTCTCAAATTAATGGAAGCGGATACGGACCAGCTAGCCTAAACACCTAAAAAGCACCTATTTTTTTTAAGCTATTCTAGCTGATCCGTATCCGCATTGCCTATAACGTTGCCATGTTCCTTTAAAGGGATAGCTTTGAGTTCTGGAACCCTAGCTCTATTTTTAACTTACCAATGATGTTGTTGATCCACAATCCATGCTGTTCCTCCTACTAGCCACGGACCAATACAAAGGCAATGGGGTCACGCTACTGTCTGTACAAGTTGACTGAGGCTCACTGAGATGTACTCCAACACAAGTGCACACAAAGTACATTTCATTGATTTTGTATTGGTTTGGGGCCAACTATCTGAGAAAGGACTCTACCAACAGCATCATTGGTAAGTAATAAATAGGGCTTAGGGCTCCAAGCATTCAGAGCTATAATGTCTGGTAAGGTCTGGGTATTGTGCTCATTCATAGCCAGTAGAGGTACTTTTTGGAGTGATCTATCTATCACATTCACATTCATAATGACTTTGATTCACTTGGCAACTGCAAATACATGAGCTGTCCAAAAGGATTTCACTACAGAGTTACAGTATGTGGTTCTTTAACCCTTTCACTACCACACTACCAACGGGTTAACCCTTTCACTGTGACACAACAAAGGGTTAACCATTTCACTGCGACACAACAAAGGGTTAACCATTTCACTACCACACTACAGCATGTTAACCCTTTCACTACCATACTACAGACGGTTAACCCTTTCACTACCACACTACAGATGGTTAACCCTTTCACTACCACACTATAAACTTCTGTAGTGTGGTAGTGAAAGGTTAATTTTCTGTAGTGTGGTAGTGAAAGGTGAAAGGTTAACCTTCTGTAGTGTGGTAGTGAAAGGGTTAACCTTCTGTGTTACGTCCTCAGGCCCTTCCCTCCTCCTGACATGGTTTCCTACCTCCCTCTGGTGACCTAAGCCCGATGGTGCAGGCGGCCATCTTATGTTGGTTTAGAGTAATAGAATCTATTTCTAATTGTTTGTTATCCTGGGCTCTTCCTTCCCTTGTTTGATTTCGTCCTCCTGTCTGATTGTTGTATGTGATTATGCCTTTTGTGTCCAAGTTGAGTTTTCCTAGTGTGTTCTTATTTTTGGCATTTCTATATTATTGTCTGGGCTCGCCAGCTGTTAGTAATTCAATCAAGGGTAGTATTTAAGTGTGGTCTGCTCTCACTTCATTGTGGAGTCATTGTCTCCTGTACCCTCATTGTACCCTCACTTACTCCGTGTTCCCTTGCCCTTCGTGCCTCTCTCCTTGCCTTGTTCTGTTTGTCTGTGCTGTAAGTAGTTTATATATCCCGTTTTCGTTCATCTTTGTTTTCCCGTCCCCTTCAGTGTTGTTTTGTATTATTTTGTCATCCTAGTAAACCTTTTTATATTTCCACGTATCCTGCCGTCTTTGCCTCCTCTCTTCCCTGTCTGCAAATTGCGTTCTCACCCTCAAAGCACCCCCAATCCTAACACTTCTGTAGTGTGGTAGTGAAAGGTTAACCTTCTGTAGTGTGGTAGTGAAAGGGTTATCTGGGGGGAGCCATGAATCTTGGGCCGACAGCGGCTCAGGAGGTAGAGCGGTCGTCTGCTAATCGGAAGGTTTCCGGTTCGATTATGGCAGCGCGTCAAAGTGTCCTTGAGAAAGACACTTTGTACCCCCTAACTGCTCCCCAGGTGAGCAGGTTGGCACCTTGCATGGGTGCCTCCGTCGTCGCGTTTGAATGTGTGAGTGAATGGGTGAATGTGAGGCATACGTTGTTGTAAAGCACCCTGGATAAATACAGTCCATTTACCAGGGTTGATTTGAGTTTTTGACGAGGTCATGTAAACAGGGGGTGTCCACAGACAATTTCGGGGGCAGGGGCTCAAGGGTCGGGGGGGGGGGAGTTGATAAGGTGTATTTTTTCATGGATAGTAGTATACATTTCCGTCTTCATATTTGGGGGGGGGGGGGAGTTTAATACATTTTATTTTTATTTATGGGCACTTGGGGCAAAAGGGCAGGGGCTCAAGCTCAGGGGCTTATGCAATACAGCACACTTCTTGCTTGCTGCGAGGTGATGCACCCGGCTCACGTTTTCATTTGCCCCCGCTATGGAATAGGATTTGGATTGATTTTGTTTTATGTGAATGTCATGCAGCAGAGGACTTACAGGACACTATATACAACCATTGCAATGGTGTACATAATAAATCATCAATGCTGATATACAGACTCCATTTCATATAAACAAAACGTTTTCCCAAAGCCTTACAGACCATAATTCAAGTCTAAACATAAAGATTTCTGCCCCGCTCTCACGACTCACTTCCATAGGAAAGGACCACACACTCCTCGACAAACATACTTCAACTGACTGACTTCAATAATGCAGCTTCATTCCATTTAGGGCTGTCCTGTTTGCCCTTCTTTGGGCTTCAATTTAAGCTTCGGTAGTAATTGTCATCAAATAATCAAACCTTCATTCATTCTTGCACCAAAGTTTAAATGCGGTGGGTGAGGTTTTCTGGAAGTTCATATGATGTTGTTATCTGAGAAGAACTGGTTCTCAAAATGAATAGTTATTTCTGTAAGCTGTTTCTTATACTTATGTATTCACATTTTTGGAGTGGTTAAAAATCAACAAAAACACAACCAAAAACGAAGAAAACTAGGCATTTGAATAGTCAAAGTCAAAGACAAAGTCAGCTTTATTGTCGCTTCTCATAATGTGCAAGACATACAGAGAAATGAATAGTGAATAGTGATTTTGACATTGATTACCATGGCAGCGATTGAAGCTTTGAAGCTTCGAAGCATTTTAATAGTTATTTTGACATTGATTACCATGGCAGCGATTGAAGCTTCGAAGCATTTGAATAGTGATTTTGACATTGATTACCATGGCAGCGATTGATGCTTCGAAGCATTCAGGTCGGCCCTAATTTAATTAGTTTCACACAATAAAAGCAGTACACCGCATTTGCAAATGCGCTTCAGCAGATTTATTTCTCTAATACTAAATTATTTAAGTCTTTCATGATCATCCAACCAAAAGGAATGAACAGAAATAGAAATACATTTGACTAAAGAGGACATTATACTTATTTCATAAAGGACAGTAAAATGGCAAATGGATTTTGTTTTCGATTTTCCCAAGTCACATAACAAAGCAACACCTTGAACGGATGTAGCGCAGAAACACTGTTTATCCCTGGTGTCTGATTACCGCTCTCATATCTGCCGATATGGATTGGTGTCAATTGAGCATCTCTGTGATGAGCTGATAACAATCCTTATTCCTACTCCACTGCACTCCCTACAACCAAGCAAACATCCTGTTTTTCTCGAGGTTACAGTTTCAAAGTTGCTAATGGAACCTTGAGCACATCTGCTCTCCTAATTGTGTAGCGTGTCTCCAATTATGTTATCTGTTTTGCAAAGTGATGCATGCAAGTCTCAAGTCTTTTGTCCAAGTCAAGTCCATGTCGAGTCTCAAGTCTTTGAGGGGAAAGTCCAAATCAAGTCAAGTCTCAAGTCTTTGGTCACAATCTTTTTTTTCTGAATGTAGAGAGGGTGGATATAGACTAACGGTACTCAGGGTAACACGAAAATAGTGCCAACATTATTAGGCATGCAATAATAACTGTGACCTATTTTTCAATAACAGCTAGACTACATTACAAGCATATTGTATAATTACACTGGGTCTCCAACTAATGGCAGTTTATAATCTACTATAAATGAACACATCCCTCTATAGCCTCTCAAACCCAGTGTAATGTAACCTAATAATAAGCCAGTAACGTTCTGTGGTCAACAAACACTCACTCATCCTTTCAAAATATGAAATTAACTCCAGTCGAATCAAGTTAACCTCCCTTAATTACAAAGCTAGTAGCAGCCTGATGAATGATTGATTGATTGAAAATTGTATTAACAGATTGCAGAATGGGTACAATACAGTAGAGCTCAATACACACAATTGTTAAGGGGATGCAGACCAGAGAAAGACTTTTGTCTTGTTTACATCAGGGTCCCCCATTTTCAATTCATCATAACATATATGACATACATGACATACAGATAGACAGTACTGCTACATCATGAAATTTGATGTGGTTGATCCAGCATCCTTTATTTTGATACCGCAGACATTGCATTTAGCAATTATTTAGTTTGGGCCTCATGTGAAGTCATTATAGTCAAATGTTATGATAATTGGCACAGCGTCTGCAGGTGTGCTCAGGCACAGGTTTCAGCACCACTACTCACTGGACAGCTCCCTCCAATCATGGTGCGCACCAGATGATAATAAGGAAGGGAATGACATACAAAATTATTCATTTCACAAGTCCCAAATCTCAAGTCTCAGTCCCCATCTCTGCGAAGACTTCTTAACACTTTCCGTGCCGGCCGTGTTTTCCTTTTTACCCCCTTGAATGCCGCCACCCACTTCAATGATAGCGCTCTCATATTTGTGAACGCATAATCTATGTCTTAAATTATGTGTCTAATCTGGCCGTCGCTTATCAATGACTTGTTTGCAGTCAACATTGTCCAAACGGATTGTTTTTTAATCGGTTCATTTCCGTTTTATAGCATTTTGAAAATCGCTAGTTTTTTGAAAGTTTCAGGAAAATATAAAGATTCCGCGATAAATAGCCTTTACTGGAATATTCTGGAATACACAAAAAACGTTGTAATTTTTCTGCCTATTTATGATCATTTTCAAATAAACGCTAGATTATCGATAGTATATGTGTACTTATGCACGCTAGAGAAGCGAGCTGAAAAATGAAAAATCGAATCTCTCATTTCCTGATCGCACACACACACACACACACACACACACACACACACACACACACACACACACACACACGGTATCCTTTTTTTCACACCGGCAAACCTTTATGATATAATACCCCGGTGCACGGTATTTGACGGTATGACTTTCATTTTCATCAGCAGGGGGGGGGGGGGGGGACCCGTTGTTACCAAGTAAACAAATCATCGTCAGCTCTCAGAATGGTAGTCCCGCACCGGTAGAAGCCCACACCGTTTTAGCGTTAGCATCTAGCCATGGCAGACTATTTGATTCCTTAAGGTTAAGGGCTAGAAATTGCCTGGGTTTTGGTGATATGCTCCCGAAATGCTCCCGTTGTTTGGCTACTTCTATGTGCAGTGAAAACTACTTGAATGCTTTATAACCTAGTCATTGATTTAGTTCAGGGTAATCTAAGATTAGCCGCAGAGCTAACGCTAGTTAACGTGAGCTAACGCTAGTTATTCAAGCTCAGTAGCTCACAGAGAGATAAACAGCTGACAGCGGATAGTACAGGACGGTACAAATACAATAAAAAGGCGGGTGGGGGCTGTTATGTAAACCTTATACTCTTTAGTTCACATATAATAAGAGACAGATTATTTGCTTGCTCCACCAGTTGCTCCACAACAACACACCAACTCTCGTCACAACGCTTTACGGTATTTTCACAGCACTGTCGCAACATTACCGTAAAACGTGAACACCGTTGTGACCCACTCGCTCCACTAGAGCGGTCTCGCCCTCTGCTGGCGCGTGTGTGCACTACACTCCGTGTGTGCACTACACTCAAAACTCCGTTTCACTGTTATAGAAACTGAAGCGCATCTGTGATTTTGACGGTGACGGACGGTATTGAAAATCAATACGTCGGTATTTCTAAATACCCCGGTATACCGTAATACCGTCATACCGCCCAAGCCTACCGTGGGGTCCTCAGTGAGTCAGAGCAGAGCGCTCGCTATACTCAAATAACTAGGGTTATAGGATAACCTTAGTTATTTCTCATATAGCTTTGCGCTCTGCTCTATTGGAACACAAGAGTGGAGCAGGGCGGAAAGCCCGACAGATGTACCCGCTGAGGTCCCCTACAACCATCAGAATACCGGGGAGGATCCGGGCCCCCCCGCCCCCCCTAGTGAGGGACGGGAGGGAGATTGGACCCGACTGTGCGAAGAGGGTTTAGCACCTCAAACGCACAGGGTGAGCAGACCGTGGGACATACCTTCGTATAGAAGGGTCCGCGACTACTCCCGCACGCCACCAGGGAACGGACGTGAAGCAAAAAAAAAACGTCACAGCCCCCAACATCGCGGGGTCAGGGTAAAAAAAAACCAAACCCCGTGGCAAGGCCGTAGCAGCGGGGCGCGGAGGAGGTCCCAGCCCCAGGCCACATCCCGGGGGCTAGGACCCCCTGAAAAAAGGGGCCTGGGGGCGGTCAGGTGGCATAGCGGAGATTGCGCTCGTCACCAATGCAGGAGATGCTGGGTTCGAGTCCAGCTCTCGGCGTTGCTACCAGCTTGGCTGGTCGTTCATACTAATACAATTGGCAGTATTAGGGGGTGGGAAGCTGGTGGGTGGGAATCTGGCGTTGTGGACAGCGACGCCTACAGGTCAGGTCTCGGCGCTTGCTCAGCGGGGGCAGGAGAGTCCTCGCTGCCAAGTGAAAAGACGTCACTGGCAGTTGCCGCATGTATTGGAGGAAGCGTGCGGTCGGCTTCGGCACGCCCTTGTACCAACTCGTAGGAGAACATGCATACAGCAGCCAGGTAGGGGAGGGGGGGAATTGGCACGGCGACTAAATTGGGACGGGAGAAAAACAGAAAATTGGAGAAAAAAAGGGGGGCCTGGTGAGGTCAACGAGGCCGCGGCATCGAGACCCCACCAGGCGGTCACTGGTGACACCACCCCCCACATCGCCAGCGTATCGGACAGGGCCTAAAATAGGTGAAGGCCCTTCTCCCCCTGGCACGCGGCTCCGAAGCGCTCCAAAGGAGGCTTCCCCCACACAATGTCGTGGGGCCAGCTGGCGCGCCGGGGAGACAACCCTCCAAGGAGGTTGATCCCTCAATCCAGGTCGACAGGTCTTAAGAGCAGAACTCGACCTGCGCCCGGAGCACTGCGGACTAGACAGGCGCCTAAGGGGCTTACTGTAAGAACAGTATCCTGGCGGAAAGGGTGTTCGGTATGCCGTGCACCATGTCACAATCTCATGGGGCCACGAACCTCACGGAGTCGGAGTTAGCCAACTCCGCCAGCGAACAGATTCCACCACGAACCTTGACCCAGCCAATTTATTAATCCGGCGGGGTCGAGGTTCAGAGAAAGAGTTTGACACAATTGGCAGACGTCATGAAAGATGCAGGGGCATACTCTCGGGCAGCCGGGGTCAGACCCGGGCTCAACCAGAGAGTCGACTCTGCTACCAACACACCGGGGAGACAACCACCCCCCTATGTTTATTAACAGAAAGTGGTTGCTCCCTTAACCCACTAAGAAACCCCGGAAACATAACTGCGCGTATACACAGGCTATACAATGCAGTTCAAGCGTTTCAGGTTTAAAAAGGGTTAACCCAGGCCAACAGGTCAATGAGGGGGAGGCCCGACCTGGGCCTGGAGGACCGGGACCTACACAGGGATGCATAGAGGAGTTGACAGAAGCAGCCTCCCCGACAGCCCCCTCCCATTCCCGGTTTAGCAGGGAGGGAGGGGTGAAAACGAATGGAGAACGACCAACCCACCTAACAATGTTAACACATTGGTTGCCAGCCGGATATGGCGATTTATCGCTTGGATGCCACCACGTTAATGAATGGGAGGACGAGCACATTTGCAAACGCATAAACTATATCTTAAATTATGGCTATGTGTCTAATACACCCGTCACTTATCAATGACTTGCTTGCAGTCAACCGTTTTGAATACGAGTATAGTTTCGGAGAGTTCTAGTAATTTCAGAGAAATTCCGTGAAAATAGCCATTTACTGGAATACACAAAACACATTTTCCGGCTGATTTATGAATAGTTTTCAAATAAACGCTAGATTATCGAGAGTATTTGTGTTCTTATGCACGATACAAAAGCGGGCTGAAAAATTATTTATTCGTGCCGCTCTCAGCGCCTAACGCCACACACACACACACACACACACACACACACACACACACACACACACACACACACACACACACACACGTTGTGCAATCTGTGAAAAACAACTCTGATTAACCCAAAACTGGTAACATAGATTCCTTACCTCAGATCAGATGTTCTGCAAAAAGATTAATCCAATTCCTGATCGCCATTCCAAATATTGATCGTGTTTATTGATCCAACGTTATAGTCCGAAACGCATGATCCAAGCTGCTTCCAGCCTCGCCAGTGACTCTGGTAACACGACACTGCTTGCCAGAGGTGGGGAAACCCTGGGGCGGAGTTTTTCTCTGATGCACTTTTTCACTCAATCCAATCCAATGATGAGGGGCGGTATTTGCCCTTTTCGAGCTCAGAGCCATTCCCAATGATAATGTCAGGCTGGACGGATAAAAAATGTATGGATATCGCTAATAAAAGAAATAACGATTATTTCTCGTTATTGGCAACCAACGCATGGCGGCCAACAACGAGATATCTCGTTGTTGGCAACCAATGTGTTAAGGGCAACTCGTAGTGGCACCTATATGACACACACATTCATGACATCAATCCCTGTGACGTCCGGCCCGCCCTGGCATTTTCCCCCCGGAAAGCTCAGGGTCCTTCGGGGTACCAGAACTCGTCTGCGCCCCGGCGGACAACGGGTTAAACTGATCTGGTCCGGCGCAACCAGGACAAGTCCCGTGACCTTGTCACGCCGCCGCCCCCAGTCCTAAGAGGGGGGTAGGTACGCGTGTCGATCCAAAACATCACAGAGGGCGCCACCAAGACGGTCAGTACGCGAATGCACTGCTCCCGGTGGCCCACCTAACGGGCATGAAACCCCCCCTGCCAATGTTTTGATCTACTCCGTCATCTCCCCCTGGAGATGTACGTGAGTCCTCAAGTCTAACCTAGTGCATTGGCGCTCGGTAGAGACAAAAATCCACTTCCCAGCCGACCGCATAAAAAAAACACATTTTTTTTTTTTACCAAATCTTTTTATTTTCATATTTTCAAACAAGAAACAACACAGCACAATAATGACAATATTACATAACAGACATCCAAGAACACAAACTAACACAACAATGACTAGACAATAAATTAGACCTATTATATATCGGATACACAACCAGTCAATACAAGTTGTCACAAAGAAAAAGGATAACAAAATAAAATCGTACTATAAAAAGAGCTTACCGAGCCCCCTCCACCTCCAGGTCCAGCAACCGCAAGCCACAGTCCCGGAGGACCCACAGCCCGGCCCCCCCGCGAGCCAAAGCACCACACCTCTTTAGCGCCTCAACCCGCAGAGACCCCGAACTGCGGCCCACCCCAGCCAGAGCCCACGATCACCAGACCCAGATCAGAAGGGGGTCAGAAAATATACATAGGACCAATATTGAATGAAAAATAATAAACAAAACAAAAATAAAAATACAAAAACACCATAACCATCAACATACATGAATATTCGCTCTATCTCCCCCCACCCCCCCCCCCCCCCCCCCCTCTCGCCCCAGGACCCCAACGTGAGCCATCAATATAATACCTTATTCAGTACTCAATTTCCAGAGTCATATGAGTTCTTTTAGATTTTCCACCACGGCCCACCAGACCGCAATATTGGCCTAATTTTTGATAAATTTTTACTTAACATGAAAACAAAACAACACAATACAATAACCATAATAACAATACACAGAACTTCACAGGGAGATAACAGAACAATAATAATAATAAAGGAAATAACAATTTATAAAACCAGAGTACAACATTTTAATTTTAAAGGGGTACTATCTTACAATTGGCCTTTCCCAGTATTCAGTACCGTTTCCCGGCCGTGTGGCTCTATATCAATAAGACTTATGTCTCTAATACTCATATTGGCGCACTCTTCCAATTCCCCTCACATCCCTCACCCTCACCAACTGAGTCATCTCAAAACGTGCATATCAGTGATGTCAGAGATTGGCTATCGTTTTTATGATGTTGGGCAACCAAGGCGCGCCGGTCCCAAAAAGCGGATTCAATCATTGAAAAACACCCTGGGCCAGCGCTGATCGGTCTCGTAAGACCAAACGCTGATTTATGAAAACAGCGTGTATGCTCGTAAAGAACCCGATAACAGTGACGGCGAATTTCTAACAAGAAAGAGCCCCACAATGTTTCCCCTCGCTGTCTGAGGAGACTCTGAAACTCCCTGAGGAGGAGACTCTGAAACTCTCTGAGAAGGCTCTGAAACTCTCTGAGGAGACTCTTAAAACTCAAAACGGCCCAATATACACTACTGGTAGGGAGCAAAGCAGAAGAACAAATAGTCTCGACTGCATTGCATCCCCTCCTTTACAATGACAGCGGCCCCGTAACTCACGGACATGTCTCTTGGCCAATAAGAAAACACGCCTGTGACGTCTTCAAATGGCCGGGGGAATCCCGTGTCCCACCTACTAATTTGGTGTGGGAAACAGGGAACCCCCCCCCTCCCCGTAACGAGAGAGAGAAAACACCCTCATCAGGGAAACTGTTAGGTAGAAAGGCACAACCTCCCAGCCAATCAGTTACGTAAAGGATATAACCATATCTGGGGGGGGGGGTATTCTGTCCACCCCCCTCAACACCTCACCCCTGATACGACGCCATAAAAAAGCAGAGCCGCGACACCAGTTGCATAGCGCGCTACATGAAAGCTCATACTTCTACCTGTAGAGTAAAAGCTTTACATCATGCACGCCAACCTCAGACGATAACCTTGTTTGTGTAAAAAAACTGGCTTTATCCACGGCTCTTCTTATGTGCGAAAAAACTTGCCACCTTCTATTTTTTTACTTTACGATCAGAGACTTGGGACTCGAACCCTAGACTCGGAATCGGGTCTCCCAGGAAAACAAAGCCTCTGTTTTCGTGGGGCGTCAAACAAGAACCCCTCATCCCCTCCATACACCCGCGATGGAGAGGCAACGGAGGAATCCTTGCTTGGAGCCGGCTGTTCTGCAGCCGACCCTGCACAACTGACACATCTGAGGCCCGCGTCGCAACACACCACCCGCCCAGAGAGACCGTCGGCCAGCCGACTGCCTTCCGCGGCAATAGTATCCAGCTGCACAGCCGGAGCGCAACGCTGGTGGGGGAACTGCCCAGCGACGCGCACTCCCCAAATGTGAAGCGCCGGTGGAGGTCAGAATAATCCTCTAGTCTAGACTCTCCGGTGGTGACGACATTATCCTTTCTTTCTCCTGTAAATTAGTGAGAGGGAGAAACAAAAGACAACGCCAACACAGCTCCTATAACTAACTAACTACTTTAAAGCACTAAACTTGAAGCGGTGCTATACACAGACTTCATGGTGGTGAAAGTAGGGAAGGAGCTGGTAGTATGGCCATGGCCCCGCTTATGTATGAGCGGATGTGGGGGCGTGGTCAGGCAGGTGAGGAGCGTACATGTGGTTGAATGTTTTCATGATAGCATATGATTAAAGGGACAGTTCAAATAGAGCAGAGTGCAAAGCTATACGAAAAATAACTAGTATATAAACGCTTACAGAATGTGAATCCATGGAATGGCAAAAATGCCAGTGAGAAAAGGTATAAAATATGGTATTTTTAAGCATGATAACCTTTGGAATTAACACTTTAATTGATAGCCGTCATGGATAACAGTGATCTCGGTGACAATTGTTACAGTCAGTAAGTGAAAGATAAATTGTATATGCCCATGTATATGTAAGGGATAATGTATAGCTACGAGGTGCACTGATGCAGTGTGTCAGTGGCCTTGATTGCGGACAGCTGCGCACAGCGGTCATTATTGTTCGGCAGAGGTCCGTTATCGAGTAATAACGGACCTCTGACGAGCGCTATTGACCAATCACAAGCAAGCATTTCGGCTAATGTGAAAACGCCATGTAATAATTGAAGTTATTCACTGGGTTTCTCACGGAGCCTGTAGACTTTCATGTGACTACATTTTCATGTGATGGTAACCTGACGATGATGTGACCTGATGATGTCAGCCAGACATAGTTCAATGACCAATCAGAATCCTTTCAAGAGTGCAAGGCGGGTGGAGTCTCCACCTTTTGGACAGGGTGATTGGCCCCTGTTGCACTAAGGGTTGTCAGTCTCAGCAAGGTAATTAAAACCATCTCAGTCAGTACAGCAGTGTGACACAGGTCGGCTGTCAGTGTGAAGGAGACAGGCTGTACAGCTGCAGATGGGGTTTGGCTTGTCGGCACTAAGGGATGGAGGTGCTAAAATATATCAGTCACAAACAGATTGACTGAATCTATAGGCAGGGAGACAGACAGACAGACAGACGGATCGACAGACAACCTATAGTGACAGGGAAACAGACAGGCAGGGAGACAGACAGGCAGGGAGACAGACAGACAGACGTGGGGAGACAGTGGCTCAGACACTTAACCCCTAATTGCTCCCAATGAGCAGGTTGGCACCTTGCATGGTTGCCTCCGCCGTCGGTGTGTGAGTGAATGTGTGAGTGAATGTGTGAGTGAATGGGTAAAGTGTGAGTGAATGGGTAAAATCTGAGTAACAAATTGTAAAGCGCTTTAGATAAAAGCGCTATATAAAAAAGCAGCCATTTACAGACAGACGGTCAGACAACCTATAGTGACAGGGAAACAGACAGGCAGGCAGACTGACAGCCTGGCTAAATTAATATGCAGTAAGACAGACAGGCAAGGAGAGAGAGACGGAGAGAGAGAGGCTAGACATGGATTCAGAATGCCAGGTAGGAAGACGGACAGGCAAGGAGAGAGAGAGAGAAACAGATAGATAAGCTAGACATGGATTCACAATTCCAAGTAGGAAGACAGACAGAAGAAAAGAAACCCTGTAAAATATTTAATCAAACACAGTCCAATTAGAGACATGCAGGCCAGACGGGTGACAGAGGCCTATAGACTGATCTCTCTGCAATGTCAGATGTGTGTGTGCAACTACCGGGCAGAAAGCTAACATGGACATTAGATAAACAGAGTTTTGGTAATTACTCATCAACTGATTATTAAGACAATCAGCACAGTCTGAGAATGAAACTACATTTAGAAAAGAAGTGAAGAACTTCCACTATTCAATTTATCTAAAAAAAAAACTTTATTTCAGTGTGTTTCAAACCTCTGTAACTCTATTACAGTAGCACTCAAGAGTGATTATTCCTGTTGTGGAAGAACATTCTGAACGTTCCCTTTCAAAAGAGACCAGACTCGTGCATGTACTATAAATGGTTCAAGAATAACTTTCAACTGACTTTGGGGTGTGCACTAGTCGAAAATTTGCCCGATGCTTAAGAGGTTAAAAGGGGAATACCACCCATTTTAATAATTCACATAATGTTCTTTCTGTGCCCCAGGACAGTTCAGTCAGTATTTATGTGAAAACACGCGCCACTCCAATTGGTGATGTCACTTGGATGCAGAGGCTTTGAATCTATGAGGCCATAAAACTATTTCTGCGAGCTCCCACACCCAAATTGGGGTTTATATTCTATAGCATTGCTTGAAGGTATAAACCAGCATTAAAACAGCATTTGGGACAATGCTTTGAGCTCTGTACCGCACTAGTGGTGTTTCTGTGATGAAGGGATTTACCATTGTGGGATCAATAGCCGCTAAGCAAATAATAATAATAATAATAATAATAATAATAATAATAATAATAATAATAATAATAATAATACAACTACCACTCCTTTCCCCAGCCTTTAATTCTCAATCACACACAGCATTTCCTTCAGATCTGACAATGGGCTTGTCCCCTGGCCCCTGTATTTTTACACCCTATCAATACAGCATCAGTGTTTAATCAATACCACATCCACGCCGACCGATAAACTTAATCCGTCCTGGACTGGTTTACCAATGTCTTCACGGTATAGAGAGAACGCACAGTGGAGAGCATTTGTTAAAGGCTTGCAATGCACACAGACCCTCCGCGCCGTCAGAGGCAGCCGGCTGTAATGTGGATACCGTCCCGACCGATTGACGTTAGCGCAGCTTAGCTAGCTAGCTAGCTAGCAGCATCCCGGCGATGTGGCAGTCCTTACATCTGCATTTTCTTCGTTGGTGGCTTTTAGCCGCTTGGGTTCTTGCAAGAATGGATGAGGGAAAGGAAAGGAAAGGGGGCCTTTCACAAGAGAGCTTGTCTCTAACCGTTAGAGTAGCCTCGGAAAGGGGGACGAGACTCCGTTAGCCTAATAAGCCTCCCGACAGAGCGGCCTCCGGAGGGGGAAATGATCACGTTGGCCCGTGATAGACTCCACTCGGTGGAGCGGCCTCAGTGGGGGAGCTGAGCGTTTGCCCGATAGAGTTTCAAGTTTGTTTATTATATGTCACAACAAAATACAGAATACTTTATATGAAATGCTTATTTCTGAAAGAGCCCCTGAGAGTGTGCTACATACAGTAAAAAAGAAAGTAAGTAGAAAATAAATAAATAAAATGATTAAGAAGTAAGTAAAGTCAATATATACAATATACAACACAGAGTAAATGAGTAACAGTGAGGTACAATGCAGAAATGAGATGTGGTACAAAGCTTAGGGTAGGGTGCAAATGAGGTATGGATGTAGTGTAGTGTAGTGGATGTAGGTAGATGTTATATTTAATTTTATGGGAAAGAGACCCCATTTCAAGGGGAAGCGAAAACCCAGATATCCCAAGCCAATAGGGAATCCCTGGGAGACATTGTTCCCCGATCCCCTAAAAGGGCGATTGAGCTGAGCTCCGGGAATGTGGCCTTTAGACATGATGGTTGGGAGAGGGGAGGGGTTGCTTTTGTAATTGTATCTGTCTGAATATATAATAGTATATATTAGGGGTGGACGGTATTTCGTTATACAGTATAAACGGTATGAATTTGCGCTACGTATGGATTTTCACTATACCTTGTGACCGGTAGACTAGAGCAGCTAGTCACAGCAGTAGCAATGACGTTAACGTTACTTGACGATTCACTCAATGTTTGCAGTGGTCGTTGCATAGTGTTTAATTGTACTGAGTTTTTCTCCACTTGCTAACTATCAGTAGCTAGCCAGCTAGATAACGTTAGACAATGCCTCATGTATTAAACTAAAGTGAATAGTTGACTGGGTAATTTTAAACAGTAACGTTAGCTAGGTAGCTAACGTTAGCTCACGGAACAACGATAGCTAGTTGCCAACGATAGCCAACAACTACGAAAACGAATGCCAAACTGATGATATCAGACGTTGATATCAGGAGCTATCAGTGGATAGATAACATTAGACAACGCCTCATGCATTAAACTAAAGTGAATAGTTGACTGGGTCATTTTAAACAGTAACGTTAGCTAGGTAGCTAACGTTAGCTCACGGAACAACGATAGCTAGTTAGCCAACGATAGCCAACAACTGCAAAAATGAATGCCAAACTGATGATATCAGACGGTGATATCAGTAGCTAGATAACATTGGACAACGCCTCATGCATTAAACTAAAGTGAATAGTTGACTGGGCGATTTTGTTTAATGCTTGTTATGTTGAAAGAGGAGCTGCACTCGACTCGATTCTTGCCGGAGCATTTGTTGACATGGGTCTGTGAGGGGGAGGGGCAAGGCGTGCAGCAGCAGCTGTGTGTGCCTCAGAGAAGATGGCAAGCTAGAACACTGATAATTGGATCATGTTTTTCGCGTGTGTCATCGATCGGCGAAAATAAAGCATTATCGGAATTCACCGATGTCATATTTATACTCGGGGCATCCCTAGTAATGGCTGCCATACCAGTGTTTTACCCCTTCAGAAGCATTTATATAGACATTTTAAGATAAATGAATATACCATGATATATACCGTTACCTTCTACGCTTCAAATTATACCGTGATATACATTTTAGACCATACCGTCCAGCCCTAGTATATATATGTATCTGTCTATATAATAGGATGACAGGAAAGCATAATTATACAAGTGACATGTAGATGGCAAAGCCGGGATACTCAGGATAACTTAATCATTACCTAGGCTTATCGTAATTCTAAACATTACAATATCAATATTTACCTGTACTTACGTTTGGGATATAAGCTGTGCAAATCGGTAAAAGCACATAATACATGACAATGGATGATCGGTCTATAAACAAAGACATTTGACACATGTACCTTGTATTTCCTCATACAGAACAGACAAGGACAAGGATTTTAAAGGGAATACAGCAGGTCATAGTGCAGGCTTCCTCCTGGAATTCGTATATAATAATATCTCTCTCTCTCTCTCTCTCTCTCTCTCTCTCTCTCTCTCTCTCTCTCTCTCTCTCTCTCTCTCTCTCTCTCTCTCTCTCTCTCTCTCTCTCGCTCTCTCTCCACAGACTTACATGCATTCTGTAACTGACCCTAACCATACCCCTAACCATAACCTAACCATAACCATAATCTAACCATAACCTGATTTGTGTTATGTGTTATATTGTCATAATGTGTTATAATGTTTTTGGTTCCCATTGTGTGAGTGTGTAAACAGGTCAGTGTCCCCTGTAGTATATAAATACAACATACAAGTACACACACGCACGCACGCACGCGCACACACACACACACACACACACACACACACACACACACACACACACACACACACACACACACACACACACACACACACACACACACATTCCTACAGGTATGCACACACATACACATGTATAGATACACAAATGCCAGATTAAAGGGCAAAGCCATCGCTCCTTTACCAGCGGAGGGTTGTTATCTCCTGTCTGAGGGGCACGTCAGGCTCTCTCTCTCTCTCTCTCTCTCTCTCTCTCTCTCTCTCTCTCTCTCTCTCTCTCTCTCTCTCTCTCTCTCTCTCTCTCTCTCTCTCTCTCTCTCTCTCTCTCTCTCTCTTAATTAATTAATTAATTACACAGCAAATTATCGCGTTATGAAAATTAACTCAAAATTAATTACAAAAAAAAAATATATATATATATATATTTTTAATACATTTTCTTTTGTATCTCATTCATTTCATAAGAACGTAGAATACACATTTACAGACTTTTTTTTTATATGGTCCATTTGCATGTTCTTGGTATCTGATTCTAGGGACATCTATGGATCTCAGGGAATGTATTCCCAGTGTCAGAAATGCGTGTTGCTTTTTAACAGCGGAGGAGTGCAAGAATGTGACAATGTGACCATGTGACCGCGGCAGCGCGAGAGAGCGGCAGTGCGGAAATAGGCTGTCTATTGCCATTCTCTAAGACAAACGCTAACCTTAACCAGCTCCTTAACAGCGCCTAAACTTAACCGTTCTAACCTTAACCAACTCCGAAACAATGCCTAACCTTAACCTTAACCTTAACCATGCCTAACCTTAACCTTAACCATAGAAAGAATATTGCCATTCTCTAAGACAAACTCTAACCTTAACCAGCTCCTTAACAGCGCCTAAACTTAACTGTTCTAACCTTAACCAACTCCGAAACAATGCCTAACCTTAACCTTAACCTTAACCATGCCTAACCTTAACCGGCGAAAGAATACATGTTAAAAAAAAAAGAAAAAAAAATTGATGGGATTCGAACTTGTCACCAACGGACTGCAGGACCGCAGGACCGCTGTGCTGCCAGGTGAGCTAAGCTTCGAATGAAAATCATGGCGGATTACGGCTACATAATGCCGCAAGCTCTGCTGCTCCGCTCTGCGGCTGCTGTGCCTGCCGCGGGGCGTGTCGCAACCAATCAGGGAAAACGCGGAAGCACTCGGCAGCACTCCTCCGCTGTTAATAAGCAATAGGCGTCAGAAATACTGTGTCTGTTACCAGGAGCGTAGCTGGGGGGGGGGGGGTAGCTTAGGATGATTCCAAGGGCCCAGCACATCACTCAGGTGTATTATTGATGCTCTCATTGATACTATGTTTGTTTCTGAAGTGTGTGTGTGTGTGTGTGTGTGTGTGTGTGTGTGTGTGTGTGTGTGTGTGTGTGTGTGTGTGTGTGTGTGTGTGTGTGTGTGTGTGTGTGTGTGTGTGTGTGTGTGTGTGTGTGTGTGTGTGTGTGTGTGTGTGTGTGTGTGTGTGTGTGTGTGTGTGTGTGTGTGTGTGTGAGATATATAGAGAGAGAGGGGGGGGCTTTGGTAGACTATTGCATTGGTCCATTCATTGAAGATGAACGCAATGCGACATCCTTTACTAGGCTCACCCACCAACAGTGCAGGTGCTGAACTGCTGATCCGAATGTATAGGTAAAAACCATATTATGCGTTTTCATCAATAAAAAAATGGCAAAAAAAAAAATTCGCTTGCGCGCTTACGCACGCTCGCATTCACTGGGGGCCTACAAATACATTATTTCATGGGGCCCAGAATCTGAAGCTACACCCCTGTCTGTTACTAGGCTTGAGTAAATTGTAATGAACCAAATGAGAATATCAATAAATTTTTTTTTATCTTTGACTGTTGTTGTGAAGGATCAGATTAAACCGAATATATATATTTATTTATGGATATATATTTAATAGTATTTGTATATCGTTTGATATCCCTTGTATATTCTTTGTACATATACACTGAATATCCCTTTAGTCTACTACAGCCCATAATAGTTCATTCTCTCATTGGACAAGAACCTGGCGCCAGCAGACAGGCCCCTTGAGTCAAGTTCAATAGTGCCGACGAACATGTCCCAACTAGCCCCGGTTCCGCGTAGGAATACGGCTACCGAAATACGAATGGTACTATTTGTTCACCGTGCATATAAATATGGCGCAAGTAAAGTAGAACTTTCTTTTAGTCCATTAGTCCTTTACCCTCCAACCTAGTAACAGACGTGAAGCCTCACCCACGACCCACGTGTGGTGCAGTATGGCCTATTTGGCCCCAGAATAGGCATTGAGACCTCGTGTAAATTCATAGCTGAGTTGTCATAGTTTGGCACTGTACCGTCGAGTGGGACGTATTTCTATTAAGTTAATAATAGTCTATTATGTATGGTGCATCGTTCGGTTAGAGTTCTAAAGTGAGCAGCACCCCCATCGTTTCCTCGCGTTATCTAGAGTCTTAACCAGGCTGGGCAGACCACGCGTGGTGCTTTCATCCGAGGAGTTCTGGGCGAGGACGAGTGGACCTGCACATTGGATTACCTACCCGGACGACTGCTGAGCCTATACGGCATGGAATATCTATTTGCTTTGGGTGCTTTGATTTGTGGAGCGGATAACAGCCAACGCCGGTGAGTGTTGGAATTACCCCGAGAGGAGCCCAGGTGAGACGGCGCTCAACCCAGACCGAGGCCGCCTCGCTTCTCCTTCGTTGTGGACCTACAGCCTACAGCTACCGTCTACAAGAGGGCCCAAGTGTATTCATCTGTGGATCAAGATCCTGCGGGCACTGTGTTCTGTACCTGAATTCTCCCCAGGAATCGTTGGCCAGATGGGATGCAGCTGACGGCTCTCCAAACCCCACCCCCCCCCCCCCCCCCTACTGACTTACAACCAGCAGGACCCCTTTAGTATCCCGCTATAATCCTTAAGTACCATCGCTATAGTTCCCTAAAGAACCAGGTTGTATACTTGCTTCCTGCGTAACCAGAGATTGGACATTCAGTGTTGATTTGCCTACGAATACTCATTTGCCTTACAAGTGCATTCAAATCATAAATGTAATTAAGTGAATGTTGTATATACCTTTTGCTATATTAAACCTTCGACTGTTATATTTGTGTGGACCTGATTTCATATGTGGGAAAGTGTTCATCATACTTAGATATCGTGTACTGTATGGCCAGAAGTTAAAGTACATCAAGCGGTAGTGGTTTAATGATACCATACTTATCAATACAGTCAGGGAATTGTACCCCTCAGTTACAACTGTGAATAACACCATGCTCAAATTGACCAGACCTGAAAAATCTAAGCAAATTAATAGATGGAAGATGATTAAACAGAAGGTTTTGTAGATACAGTACTGAATTCTGCCATCCGGACACATGCAATTTGAAATATGATTATAGAATATAGAATATCAGGCATAAAATGGTTATGCGATTAAAATGCGATTAATTAGATTAATTAATTACAAATCCTGTAATTAATTAGATTAATTAATTACAAATCCTGTAATTAATTAGATTCATCTTTTTAATCGCCTGACAGCACTAATATATATATATCTCCCTTCCCCTCTCTCTCTCTCTCTCTCTCTCTCTCTCCTCTCCTTTCTCTCTCTCTCTCTCTCTCTCTCTCTCTCTCTCTCTCTCTCTCTCTCTCTCTCTCTCTCTCTCTCTCTCTCTCTCTCTCACTCTATCTCTCTCTCTCCATCTCTCTCCATCTCTCTCTCTTTCAATGTATAATACAGTATATTGCTATATGTATATCTACAGTATATCTATAGTAATGTGTGTATTGTTGTATTGTATTGTTTGTATGTAAAACCTACAAACAATAGCCTAAATCACAAAATCTGTAAATATCAATTGTCATTTAAATGTTTAATTAAAATTACAAACTAGAGTGGAACAATAAACAAACTGATGAGCAAACAAATACACAATATGTTTGTTAGTGAAAATAATAATAATAATTAAAGTGAGATAGTGATAGTGAAATAAATGTGGAACAGGTATTCAGTGAATATTAAATATTCATTAAATATTTCAGCCAGATGTGGTCAGCTCTCCTGTCTGTCTCTCAGATCTCCTGTCTGTCTCTCAGCTCTCCTGTCTCCTGTCTGTCTCTCAGCTCTCCTGTCTGTCTCTCAGCTCTCCTGTCTGTCTGTCAGCTCTCCTGTCTGTCTGTCAGCTCTCCTGTCTGTCTCTCAGCTCTTTTGTCTCCTGTCTGTCTCTCAGTTCTCCTGTCTGTCTCTCAGCTCTCCTGTCTGTCTCTCCTGTCTCCTGTCTGTCTCTCAGCTCTCCTGTCTGTCTCTCAGCTCTCCTGTCTGTGTGTATCGCTTCCGCAACGGAATTCGGTTTCCGGGTTCCTCTGATTGGCCGCGACCCCACGTGACCCGCCCCCCTATCCACCGCTCTGCCGCTGCCACGCGCGGCAGTCGGCAGAGCGAGCGGCCGCGGATGCGTTCGCTCGCTTCCTCAATTTATACGCATGGAAGTATTGACTGAATGAATGAATGAATGAAAACTTTATTTAACAGATTGCAGAATGGGTACAATACAGTACGGCTCAATACACACAATTGTTAACACTTTAATCGCCATGGGTTAAATTCATAATTTACCATCCCTCGCCAGCTCTATTTGTCTATGGAGAAGTTCCCCTTCTTTGCAGGGCTATAACTTTTTAAATTCTATTGCTAAATTGCCATTATTATGGCCCATTCAATGTCCTATATGTATTGTTCAGGGTGTAGCAACGTTAAACTTTTTCATTCACATATTCATACTAAAATATGGTCTAAAGTATAAGTATGTTTTTATCGTTTTATGCAGCTTTCTTCAGAACGTGATTTATAGCCCTAAATGCATTATATTGATGATCAAATACAGTTTGGTAGGAATCTGTGCGAGATAAAAAATGTCAACTGGACGTGGTTCTAGAAGTTTCTACGCATCATCTGATGATGACCGGATGGGCGGGGGATCGTTTATAATTCCGTGGGCAGCGTTAGATGATTCATCCAGAGTGGGTCATATATGTTCATCATAGCAGTTTATATGGAAGACGTTAGAATATAACGCTGAATCTTACCGTGGCTTCCTCGCGCCGCTGGCAGATGAGCGTGGAACAGATTTTTTTCTATTATGGGATGGAGAAATGGCCGATACATTTCCAGGTTGTATAATAGTATATACGTCCAAATCATGTTGTTTTCTCGAGTTATTTGCACCGATCGATGTTCACTGTGTCAATACGGAGTCTCTCTAACGATAGCGAGTGCCCGGACCACATATGGATGAGCACTACCGGTTCAAAGGTTAATTTCCGGTTGGCGATCTGCCGATCGGCCACCAGATGGCGCTCTTGAACCGCTAGAGAGTTGAGTGGAGCTTTGCAGTGTGTCTCAGGGCTCCGGAAAGGAAATATGATTTCGATGACATTTTGAAATATTGACATCAAAGACGAGTTACGGCGTCTTCGGCAGAATGAGCATGGCTAGGAATGACGTGTAAACTCGTCCACGGCGATCATAGTGTTAAGGGGATGCAGACCTGAGAAAGACGTTTGTCTTGTTTACATCAGGGTCCCCCATTTTCAATTCATATAGAACGACTACGCCGTAACAAATCATTAAAAAAAGATACCGTTAACTGGAATATGTTGTGCCTTTACACATATGTTGAATTATGTAATTGGTTTGTCATGACAAACAAATAAAAAAATCGCAATTTACCCGCTGGCTACAGCAACACAACACTCAGTGACTGCATGTAGTCAGAGCCAGAGCTCAGCGATGCCGCTCGTGGCAGCACATTCTCGCCGCGGGCTGAGCTCTGGTGTCCGCTGGAGCAAGCCAGAGACAGCCGGCGGATGCGATATTTTATTTGTTTGTCATGACAAACCAATTACATAATCCAACATATGTGTAAAGGCACAACATATTCCAGTTAACGGTATCTTTTTTTAATGATTTGTTACGGCGCAATCAATACTTCCATGCATTCGGGACCTCCATGTTTGGGGGTATTCATCAGACAAATCGGATGCGGGGATTCGGCTCCCATCAGGCGGGCAAGAACTGCGGGTTTTCAGCCTCTCCCCTCTCTCCTGGAGCTTAAGGAGGAGCTGAGTATTCCTGCCGCGGAGGAGGTGGCTACAACATCAACACACATGTTGTAGCCAGCTGGTAAATCGCGATTTTTTTATTTGTTTGTCATGACAAACCAATTACATAATCCAACATATGTGTAAAGGCACAACATATTCCAGTTAACGGTATATTCTTTTAATGATTTGTTACGGCGTAGTCGTTCTATATGAATTGAAAATGGGGGACCCTGATGTAAACAATCGCGCTGCCGCGGTGGATAGGGGGGCGGGTCACGTGGGGGTCGCGGCCAATCAGAGGAACCCGGAAACCGAATTCCGTTGCGGAAGCGATACACGCCTCCTGTCTCCTGTCTGTCTCTCAGCTCTCCTGTCTCCTGTCTGTCTCTCAGCTCTCCTGTCTGTCTGTTTGTCTCTCAGCTCTCATGTCTGTCTGTCCCTCAGCTCTCCTGTCTGTCTCTCAGCTCTCCTGTCTGTCTCTCAGCTCTCCTGTCTGTCTCTCAGCTCTCTTGTCTCCTGTCTGTCTCTCAGCTCTCTTGTCTCCTGTCTGTCTCTCAGCTCTCTTGTCTCCTGTCTGTCTCTCAGCTCTCCTGTCTCCTGTCTGTCTCTCCTGTCTCCTGTCTGTCTCTCCTGTCTCCTGTCTGTCTCTCAGCTCTCCTGTCTGTCTCTCAGCTCTCTTGTCTCCTGTCTGTCTCTCAGCTCTCCTGTCTCCTGTCTGTCTCTCAGCTCTCCTGTCTCCTGTCTGTCTCTCAGCTCTCTCTCTCGTCTCCTGTCTGTCTCTCCTGTCTCATGTCTGTCTCTCAGCTCTCCTGTCTGTCTCTCAGCTCTCCTGTCTCCTGTCTGTCTCTCAGCTCTCCTGTCTCCTGTCTGTCTCTCAGCTCTCCTGTCTCCTGTCTGTCTCTCAGCTCTCCTGTCTCCTGTCTGTCTCTCTTGTCTCCTGTCTGTCTCTCAGCTCTCCTGTCTCCTGTCTGTCTCTCAGCTCTCCTGTCTCCTGTCTGTCTCTCAGCTCTCCTGTCTGTCTCTCAGCTCTCCTGTCTGTCTCTCAGCTTTCCTGTCTGTCCCTCAGCTCTCCTGTCTCCTGTCTGTCTCTCAGCTCTCCTGTCTGTCCCTCAGCTCTCCTGTCTGTCTCTCAGCTCTCCTGTCTGTCTGTCAGCTCTCCTGTCTGTCTCTCAGCTCTCCTGTCTGTCTCTCAGCTCTCCTGTCTCCTGTCTGTCTCTCAGCTGATGGCAGCTCCACACATAATGTGCAGCTAAAATGGGTGCATTCTGATTCCCCTCCTAGAAGATATTGCAATGAGGATGTGTGGGAGAATGAGGCTCTAATTATATTGTGTAACATGAAGTGCAGCTCTGTCTCCACCTCTACTTGGGACTCAGCAGAGTGAACACTCTCTCTCTCTCTATTAGACTATAAACTATTAGATTTTTGATATTTGTTTATATACTTTCACAGTGTCATGACTGAATTTGATGGTGAAGTTTCACAAATGTGCATGCACACACACTCTATCTCTCTATCTCTCTCTCTCTCTCTCTCTCTCTCTCTCTCTCTCTCTCTCTCTCTCTCTCTCTCTCTCTCTCTCTTTCTCTCTCGTGTGATGGCTCTCTTTCTCTTACCCCCACACACACTTGCAATACACACAAATACCAAATAATCAGGCATTGAAATGTCACACAAGGCACACAGGAGTGTTTCCCACAGGATGTGATGTCACCTGTAGTGGTGGCCGTTAAGGCAGTAACACAGGATGTGATGTCACCTGTAGTGGTGGCCGTTAAGGCAGTAACACAGGATGTGATGTCACCTGTAGTGGTGGCCGTTAAGGCAGTAACACAGGATGTGATGTCACCTGTAGTGGTGGCCGTTAAGGCAGTAACACAGGATGTGATGTCACCTGTAGTGGTGGCCGTTAAGGCAGTAACACAGGATGTGATGTCACCTGTAGTGGTGGCCGTTAAGGCAGTAACACAGGATGTGATGTCACCTGTAGTGGTGGCCGTTAAGGCAGTAACACAGGATGTGATGTCACCTGTAGTGGTGGCCGTTAAGGCAGTAACACAGGATGTCACAGGCGAGCACCGGTGATGATGACTGAGCTCTGTGGAGGACGCGGCGTCGCTAATAGGTTATCGTACCAATTTGGGAAATCTATTTGTGGCAAGCCTGCTTGATATTGCAGTGGGCCGCGTGTGTGTGTGTGTGTGTGTGTGTGTGTGTGTGTGTGTGTGTGTGTGTGTGTGTGTGTGTGTGTGTGTGTGTGTGTGTGTGTGTGTGTGTGTGTGTGTGTGTGTGTGTGTGTGTGTGTGTGTGTGTGTGTGTGTGTGTGTGTGTGTGTGTGTGTGTGTGTGTGTGTGTGTGTGTGTGTGTGTGTGTGTGTGTGTGTGTGTGTGTGTGTGTGTGTGTGTGTGTGTGTGTGTGTGTGTGTGTGTGTGTGTGTGTGTGTGTGTGTGTGTGTGTGTGTGTGTGCGTGCGTGCGTGCGTGCGTGCGTGCGTGCGTGCGTGTGTGTGTGTGGGGGGGGGGGGGGGGGGGTTGGAGAACATCTGTGCTGCTGTTGAACTGAACTGAC
>NC_140182.1:31635330-31695330 GCF_963971535.1 Notolepis coatsorum | reverse complement strand
CCGGCTAGCTACTGATAGCTATCAACAAATGCTCCAGTAAGTCTAGTAGTGCATGATAGCTTGCGTTAGCTTACTGTTCAAAACGAAACGTCCCATTAAACTAAATAGTTCAGATAGCTCCGTCCTGATATCAATGTCTTATAACACTGAGTCGATGCGTATTCGAGCTGAGGGCACGCTGAATATAGTCAATAGGGACCAGCTGCAGCGCCGGAGAATCCTGGCCGTAGCTGGAGGCTACAGTATAGGGCCCAGCTGCAGCTCCGGAGAATCCTGGCCGTAGCTGGAGGCTACTCAGTACACACAGACAGTGGAGCTGGTTGCATATAGCGAGCATTTAGACTTGTTGCGTGGTGGCGATGTCTCGCAGATAATACAACTACAAGTATGATTATATAATATATATATTTTATTAAAAAAAAAATTATATAAAATAAAAAAAATTATTATTTTTTTAAATCAAAAACAATCGATATAAATAATGGTAAAATTGTTATTAAAAAATTTGCCCCTAAAAAATATTTTTTGCCCCTAAATTTCTCATTTAGGGGCAAGTGTGCCCCTAGTGAAAAAGCTTAGCGTACAGCCCTGGTCTGGTGTTGGCAGCTGTGGTGTGTGTTGTGTTGTGTGTCTGGTAGGGGTGTAACGGTACACAAAAACGGTTCGTACGGGTTTTCGGTACAGTGGGGGAACGTTTGGCTTTCCATGTTCCATTCAGGGGTGCTGTAGTGTGCAGTAACTAATTGTACTTTTAGGGCTGTCAACGAATATTCTATATTGAAATTAATAATCGACTTGTAAAAAAAGAAAAAAAAAGAAATTATAGATTGTGAAAAAAAACAGCCCCCGGTGGGTGGTTAACACTTTGATCGCCATGGGTTAAATTCATAATTTACCATCCCTCGCCAGCTCTATTTGTCTATGGAGAAGTTCCCCTTCTTTGCAGGGCTATAACTTTTTAAATTCTATTGCTACATTGCCATTATTATGGCCCATTCAATGTCCTATATGTATTGTTCAGGGTGTAGCAACGTTAAACTTTTTCATTCACATATTCATACTAAAATATGGTTTAAAGTATAAGTATGTTTTTATTGTTTTCTGCAGCTTTCTTCAGAACGTGATTTATAGCCCTAAATGCATTATATTGATGATCAAATACAGTTTGGTAGGAATCTGTGCGAGATAAAAAGTTTCAACTGGACGTGGTTCTAGACGTTTCTACACATCATCTGATGATGACCGGATGGGCGGGGGATCGTTTATAATTCCGTGGGCAGCGTTAGATGATTCATCCAGAGTGGGTCATATGTTCATCAGATCAGTTAGTATAGAATACGTTAGAATATAACGCTGAATCTTACCGTGGCTTCCTCGCGCTGCTGGCAGATGAGCGTGGAACAGATTTTTTTCTATTATGGGATGTAGAAATGCCCGATCCATTTCCAGGTTGTATAATAGTATATACGTCCAAATAACGTTGTTTATTGAGTTAGGGCGAGCAATCTATTATCCAGTGTTTCAAGATGGAGTCGCGGGAGCTATAGAGAGTGGCCGGACCACATTTGGATGAGTACTACCGGTTCAAAGGTTAATATCCGGTTGGCGATCTGCCGATCGGCCACCAGATGGCGCTCTTGAACCGCTAGAGAGTTGAGAGGAGATCAGCACTGTGTCTCAGGGCTCCGGAAAGGAAATAATGATTTCGATGACAGATTTTTGAAATATTGACATCAAAGACGAGTTACGGCGTCTTCGGCAGAATGAGCATGGCTCTGAATGACGTGAAAACTCGTTCCCGGCGATCATAGTGTTAACATACCGTTGTATTCGTTCGGTACACACTACAGCCGTTCTGTATGGTACGGTACACACTGAAACGGTTCGGTTTGGTACGGATATGTGTACCTTTACACCCCTAGTGTCTAGTGTTGGCAGCGGCGTGGAGCCCCACGTGGCCCAGGGTTCGACTACACATCGGTGGCAGAGGAGACAATTTCCGCTCTACGTTGTAAAAAACGCTTTGATTGTCAAGCAAAGTACCATGCAACGATTCGTTCAGCCGTTCATCCTAATTTCAAGATGTCGTCAGTTGATCGGCGTGTGGTTTAGTCTATAGGGCTGGGCGATACGGCCTCTAAATGATATCGCGATAATTTAATTGGGCTATGTCACGATACACAATATAATATCGCGATGTGTTGACATTTCCTCTAAAGCACTTAAAAATGCTTGATTTAACCCTTTGATGCATACAGTCAAGCCAACATGATCATTATAATAGTCCCTGCAACATATGTCTGCATTAAACCATGAAGATGCTTTAAAAAATAATTGTATTAAAAGTTTCAAAAAATCTAAAAGAGTAGTCTACTGAGTCTGACACACTAATACAGAACATCTAAGACAATTTATATAAAAACTTGTGGGTGCCTAAGACTTTTGCACAGTTCTGTGTTTTCTATCCACTTTAGCCAAAAATACACACACACACAAACACACACATATATATATATACATACACTACTGTGAGAAAATAATAATAATTTGTATTATCAGCAATTCTATAACATCCTACTGGTAAACAAAACACTGTAAAGGTGTGTGTGCATCATGTGTATTATATATATATATATACTTTTTAATTGCATGAAACATTATGAAGTATCATCTTATGCTTATATTAACTTTTTTTTTATTGCAAGGGATAGACCAGGGGTCTCAAACTCATTCCATCGTGGGCCAAGTTTTCATTTTAACTACACATTGCACCAGGTGAGTTAGTTGAAGAGGTGAGCCAATTAGTGAAATCATCAGCTGGTGTTGTAGACAAGGCTGGAATGAAACCAAGCATATACTCTCACAAGGACCAATCAGCATGGGTATGGGCGGGTTCATTTCCCATTGATGGGGATTTGATTGGCTGTTTTTAAATAAAGTGCGGCCGCAGGATTAATAAATTAATAACGTTAACGTTAGTTCGGCCAGAAAAACAAATATACTAATTAAAATTGTTGCACCTGCGAGATTTGTACTTTGTATTTTGTAGGTCTGCATTTTAAATCTAAGGAGTGAAAAGTATGTTTTTTTTCTCTGGAATGTAATTGAGTAAAAGTACAAGTATACAAACCTAATAATACTTGAGTAAAGTACAAATACCCAAAAACAGTATTGTAACGAAGTACAATTACTCAAGTACTTTACACCCCTGCAGGCCGGATATGAGGAACCGTGTGGACGATATAGGTCCTTATTCCACGTAATTATATGAGGTGGTCGAGTCACTGTCCTCGTTCCAATTAACACGCAATCTTTGATAGTACATCTTTACGAATCTATATAAGATTAATGATATTTTTAAGATACCTGTATCTCTGTCAGTCTGCCCGTCTGTCTGTATCTATGCCTCTCTGTCTGCTGTTTGTTTGTGTCTGTCTGACTTCATGTACAGTAGCCTATGTGAGTCGTTGTGCATGTCTGTCTCTTGTCTGCTTGCTTGCCCGCCCGTCTGTCTGTATGTCTGTCTGTACCTGTCTTTGTGTCTGTAACTGTCTTTGTGTCTCCCTATCTCCCTTTGTGTCTCTTTTCGCCCACCTCACCGCCTGTCATCATCATCATCATCAACCTTTATTTATTCTCGAAATTACTGTCAAATTAATAGAAACGGTCATAGCCCTTGTAGAAAAGGTTACCACATATACAGTGTGTGTGTGTGTGTGTATGTGCATGTGCGTGTGTGTATGTCAGCATCACACGTAAGTGCAAGTGATCGGTCCAATTACTGGTGGGTCAGGGTCTTGTCGGTCACTGTAGCAGCGGTGGGCACGGCGACAGTTGCTATGGGCAGCGGCTAAACGTCGCCATGACGCAGGGGAGAGTCTATACTTGAGATAGACCTCTGACTTGAGGGTTCAGGAAGGACCACAGCATTCAGAACTCCATCAGCTTTATTGTGTGGTACCTGTGTTGGGTCTTTAATAATAATAATAATACATCTATTTTATATAGCGCTTTTCCAGATGCTCAAAGACGCTTTTGAGGGTCTTTGTGTCTTTTTAACCCTCCAGTCAACCTTCAAAAAACTCCCACCTTTCTCCCTAGTGACGGAAACTCCGATCTCAGTAAAAATATTTTTCATGTATTGTTCCAATTTTCTTTCATGAATATCATTATTAACTTCAGTCCTCACCATACATATCGAATATCTATTCATTTTCAGGATTTAAATATTTTTTTTAATTAGGGTTAGGGTTAGGGGGTTAGGGTTTGGGGCTTAGGGTTAGGGGGTTAGGGTTAGGGTTACTCTCAAATAATGGTTATCATCCATCCTTTTATCATGTTACTTATGAATCATTCTAATTTTAAACTGTACAGGCTGTGTATTAAAAAAATGCGTTTAACATCAGGAGTCAACCTGTTCATTTCTGCGACTAGGGTGGAAGGTGTATAACACGCGCTTAATAGTGATTTTTGAAGGGAAATAAAACACGGATTATTGTAATGTGACTCAAAGATGTGATAGTGAGCTACTTTCCTGGCATATACATAAAATATAGCCAACGACGCTATCCACAAACACACATGAAAAGAAAATCATTTGCAACAAGGGTGTCCGGAGGGTTAATCTGCTTCTTAACCCTTTAAAGGGGACATATTATGTATCTTTTTAAGACTTCCTCGAATATGTGGAGCAGGTTTGTAAAATTTGTAATTTTCATAAAAAAGAATTCATTATTTATTTATAATCTTCATAATCTTGTATAGACCATGCCGGCGGTCGGTCAGTCGGTCGGTCGGTTGGTCCACAAAGGTTTCCCACCCTCTAGTGGCCACAGTTTTTGCCCCAAGAGGAAGTAATTTGGCGTGGAGGTCAAGGTTGTGTGTGTGATGGTGTGACCATAGACATATATAAAGGCTAGATGACTCACCCACGCTGCTGGCCAATGAAGACCGATGTTGCCACATAGCGGCCATCTTGCCACAGGCAGCATGCCCACTCAACATGAATGTCTATGGTGCATGTACTATTGAAATAACCATAGCTTGCTAAATGTTCAACAGATTTTCAAACACACACACACACACACACACACACACACACACACACACACACACACACACACACACACACACACACACACACACACACACACACACACACACACACACACACACACACAAAGCATTTTGTATAAAAGTATTCTGTACTTCTGTATGCCAACTATTAAAGAAACTTGAAACTTGAACTTGAACACACACACACACACACCATGAAAGTGTAGTAGACTCTTGTGCGAGGCATCATTGGTCTCAGTGGAGAGTAGTTTCTCATTGGTGTAGGTTAGCCCTGACCCCTATACTTTAACCACGCCCCTTTCATAACTCGTTAACCGTTTGTCGTAGACACATCATAGTTATCGGAGTTATCACCGGTCTCGTCAGAGAGTTCCGCTGAAAAGATGCTCATACTATTCTCTTAAACTCAGTGCTTCTGTGAGAGCACACTGTGTGAGTGAAGGTGTGTGTGTGTGTTAGTGTTGTCACGATACTGGAATTTCGACTTCGATACGATACCTTGAAAAGTATCGATACTTTCGATACTTTCAATACCAAAAAAAAAAATTATAATAATTTTTTTTATTATAATATATATATATATATATATATATATTTTTTTAACAAATTTTGCTTTTGTTGCTGGTTGATTCTCCTCAGCTTCTCTCTGGTACTATACGAGAAGATAAATACACTTTTAAAACCCTTTGTGTATCTTTAGATCAGAGAGAGAGAGCGAGAAAGAGAGAGTGGCTGCTGGAGATTTTAGGTCTACTGAGCGCACCTTTCTAGTTATGACCAGAGAGCGAGCGAGAGAGAGAGAGAGAGAGCGAGCGAGAGCGAGAGATTTCTCCGGAGCTATGCTCGGAGCATTTATTAACGTTACATTTTCAACAACATTGCGTTAATAAATGCTCCGAGCATAGCTCCGGAGAAATCTCTCTCTCTCTCTCTCTCTCTTCCTCCTCCCCCTCACAGCCGGGCAGCGCAGCCCTGTCTTCAGTTTGTAAACAACGCTATTATTAGCTAACGTTAGCTGTCGTTCCTCCGTTAGCTTAATGCTAGCTAGCTGGCCACCTATTACTTCATGGAAACGGAGTAACGTCAAGCCGAGCCCACTACACCAGTACACGCATGAACTCGACACAACTACCCCGTTTCCAACGAGGAGGCTGCAGCAGCTTGTGTCTGTTGCTCTGAGCGAGGAGGAGGAGGAGGAGGCGGAAGGGCATGGCTCTGGCAGCGCGTCTGTCTGTCAACAACTTGCGGGAGCAAGCCAGCTGGTACCATACTGCAGAAAGTATCGGTACTTCGGGAAATGAGTATTGAAGCCGTTTTAAATATTCAGTATCGATATGTATCGATACTTCGATATTTTTGACAACACTAGTGTGTGTGTGTGTGTGTGTGTGTGTGTGTGTGTGTGTGTGTGTGTGTGTGTGTGTGTGTGTGTGTGTGAAGGTGTGTGTGCGTGTGTGTGAATGTGTGTGCATGTGTGTGTGCGTTTGTGTGTGTGTGTGTGTGAGTGTGTGTGTGTGTGTGTGTGTGTGTGTGTGTGTATGTGTGTGAGTGTGAAGGTGCGTGCGTGTGTGTGTGTGTGAAGGTGTGTGTATGTGTGTGTGTGTGTGTGTGTGTGTGTGCGTGTGTGAAGGTGTGTGTGTGTGTGTGTGTGTGTGAAGGTGTGTGTGTGTGTGAGAGAGTGCGTGCACGTACACGGTTGCAACTATTGCGGATTCACACTTGTTTTGATCATTCCCTTCCCTGATTGGCTACCACCCCCCACGCCCAAGAGTACACTGGGCAGGGCAGGTAAACAGTGTCCCCGGCTCCAAAAAGCACAGCTAATTGATTGATTCATTAAAGCTAATTCATTGCTTGTGTTACCAAATGCAACAGCTTGTTTAGGCTTGTTAACCTGAAGACAGGGTACAGGGATTGGAGTGCCTGAATAACATTTCAGACTGACTGTCCAATCCAAATATAACGACTAGGCAAACATCATTGTCCATAATATGTCCTCTTTAACACTATGGCGTCCGTTCACGAGTTATACGTGTTTCGATTCCATGCGTTGTGGTCCAGAGCCACGAGTATACGCGTGACGAGTTGTTATTGTTTTATTCCATATTTATAACGCTTATTAGGTCCCCGATCGACTTGCAGGATCGTTCCACATATTTGATTTTCGAAACATGCAGTACCGGCCAGATCCGCTTAGGGGCGCCATCTCTCCACTGCAGTATCATTGAGGGGATTTAAAAAAGAAATTGCTTTTACAGTCCTGTGGGCGGATCATTGAGCCTTGATTCCAAACAAATACGCTTGCCGAACGTATTTTCCAGTGTGGAATAATGGGATTTATGATTAGCGAATGTGCATATCGATCTACCAGAATCCGATGACTGATGAGGAAATGCTGCCGGCGATCACATGGCCTGACGGTAGGATAATATTACCCCAAATTACAGCTGGATTGGACATTGTTTTATAACCTAACGTGATAGACTACTGACATTGGCTACCGGAACGCACACTCTATTGCTAATCAATAATACTGATCGGCGTTCCCCGCCGCCCCCATTTCATCCATAGATGCTCTGTAATAGTCCGGATGCTACGCAGTTTGTTTTATTTCATTCGTATATATACAGCAGAAATGGCGTTTGATATAACGGCGCCAACGTTTAGCCTTTTTTGCAGCCTCCTGCAGAAAAGCCTAGACGAAAAGCGAGATATACCTTATATTCACGACGCTATAAAATGACAACCAACTGATGGATTTTTATTTTCTTTAAGCCATTATGAAGGCACGGTTTATGCACTCAAGTGACAATGAGAATGGACAGATAGCAATACTATAAATGATATATAAAGCTCTTAGAAAGTACATCGGTTTGTTTACAATCCTCTGTCCTCTGAGGCCTAAATCGCCGCGGGGCTCCGGTCGCCATAGTGTTAACCCGTTCACTACCACACTACCAAAGGCTTAACCCATTTCACTGTGACAATACAGATGGTTAACCCTTTCACTGCCACATGACACATGGTTAACCCTTCACAACAATATGTAGTGTGGTAGTGAAAGGGTTAACCTTGTGTAGTGTGGTAGTGAAAGGGTTAACCGTATGTAGTGTGGTAGTGAAATGGTTAAAGTCATACACCCAAGTCATAGAAGGACAAGAGCATTGCATTTCCAATGCTGCAGTACACTCTCATTTAATTTGGAAAGTCTAGTAGTACAGTTTGATTGATTGATTGATTGATTGATTGATTGATTGAAAACTTTATTAACAGATTGCAGAATGGGTACAATACAGTACAGCTCAATACACACAATTGTTAAGGGGATGCAGACCAGAGAAAGACTTTCGTCTTGTTTACATCAGGGTCCCCCATTTTCAATTCATCAGGACATATATGACATACATGACATACAGATAGACAGTACTGCTACATCTATACATTTATGACATACCAGATTTGCAAATACAGTACTGTTTGTGATACAAAAAGAGTCCAGAAAAGGGAGTATATACATTTGACGTAAAAACTGTACATTGGAGGAGGTTGGGTGGGGTTGGGTGGGTAGGAGGGGTTGGGGGGGGGGGGGGGGGGGGGGGGGGGGGGGGGAAACACTGTACAACTGTACAAGCAAAACTGTACATTGGAATATTGACAACCATACTAGGTCATTTACTGTACATTGGAGGGGGTTGGGGGGGGAAACACTGTTCAAACAAGCAAAACTGTACATTGGAATATTGACAAAACCATACTAGGTAAATTACTGTACATTGGAGGGGGTTGGGTTAGGACATTTACAGGGGCCAGTTTCGAATTGCAGTCTCCCGTAGGTGTTCTTTGAGAGTGGTTTTGAAAGTGGGTAGTGATTCACATTCCTTTACAGCTTTAGGTAGGGCGTTCCACATTGATGTTGCATAATTGCGAAACGTGTTTAGTCCCTTGTTTGAGCCGAATCTGGGTTTAACATGATTTGTGGAGCTCCCTCTGGTGTTGTGATCGTGGTATTCACTGACCTTTGGGAAGTATTTTGACATGTACATGGGTACCTTGGTCGTGTAGTGTATCTTGTAGACCAGGCCCATTGCAAGTTGCTGTACTCTGTCGTCTATTCTAAGCCATCCTAGGTTGTCAAAGTGGGCAGGGGTGAGGTGGGTTCTAGGAGTAAGGTCAAGCAGTAGTCTGACCAGTTTGTTTTGAGATGTTTGTAATTTTGTTTTTAGCGCCTTTGAGGTGCGTTGGTACCATGAGGTGCAAGCATAGTCGTAGTACCCTTGAATGAGTGCTCCTGCCAGAGTCTTCAGGGTATTCTTGTTTACCAGAGAGGAGATCCGGTACAAGAATCGAGTTTGTTGGTTGACTTTTTTTATTACATTGGATGCCATTTTGTCACAGGAGAGATTAGCCTCTAGGATGGAACCCAGGTAGGTAATTTCATCTTTCCTTGTGACAATATTGTCACCCACTGTAACTGAGAAGCCGTCGGTCTTGCTGAGTTTGTTATTTGAACCGAAGAGAATGGACTCTGTTTTGCCCATGTGTAATGATAGTTTGTTATCAGCGAGCCATATGCAGATTTTGCCTAGTTCAGAACTGAGGGTTTTTTCAACCTGTAACTTGTTCTTGTCAGAGACCAAAGTTCACTGGGAGTCTCAGTCTATACCTGTCGAATCAAGTTCTAAATTCGTTTTTCTAGAGTCCATTGTCACAGTTACATGTCACATTACAACAGCCATCACAGGCCCACATTACAATGGAACAACAGCCTCTGACCTTTGACCCTCAATGAAGACAAGGATAGTAGTTACCATTACCATAGCCAGGCTTCACTCACATCTATCAGGCCCACTCCTGAACACCTGCTCGAGCTCTACCAACGCCTGGTCCAGTCCCCCTGTCTCTACAAATGCTTTAAGGCAGTATGTCTCAACAGGGGGAACCTGAGATGAAAATGGTAAATGTATCCCACTCACTTTAATATTTCCACCTGAATAGACAGAGTTTTCTGTTGTTGTTCTATAGTCTACTATAGTCTACTTAACTGCATCAAACTGTAAACAAAGAGGCCTATTGGGATGTTAGATTTGCCTTACCTTGTCCACTTGGCTGCTATCTATTTTATGCAAATGTTATATGTCTGTTTTATATGTCTGCACTTTATGCATTGCTAATTGTATCCCTGTCTTTTTTACTGCTGTGAAGCACTTTGAGCTGCATTTTTTTTATGAAAGGTGCTATACAAATAAAGTTATTATTATTATTATACTATATACCACGGCCACAACGTCTCCTGTGGGACAGTGTGGAGAGACAGACAGGCAGGTTATCATGTCTCCTGTGGGACAGTGTGTAGAGACAGACAGGTCATCACGTCTCCTGTGGGACAGTGTGTAGAGACAGACAGGTTATTGTGGAAACAGACAGACAGGTTATCATGTCTCCTGTGGGACAGTGTGTAGAGACAGACAGGTCATCACGTCTCCTGTGGGACAGTGTGTAGAGACAGACAGGTTATTGTGGAAACAGACAGACAGGTTATCATGTCTCCTGTGGGACAGTGTGTAGAGACAGACAGACAGGTTAGCATGTCTCCTGTGGGACAGTGTGTAGAGACAGACAGGTTATCATGTCTCCTGTGGGACAGTGTGTAGAGACAGACAGGTTATTGTGGAAACAGACAGACAGGTTATCATGTCTCCTGTGGGACAATGTGTAGAGACAGACAGGTTATTGTGGAAACAGACAGACAGGTTATCATGTCTCCTGTGGGACAGTGTGTAGAGACGGACAGACAGGTTATCATGTCTCCTGTGGGACAGTGTGTAGAGACGGACAGACAGGTTAGCATGTCTCCTGTGGGACAGTGTGTAGAGACGGACAGACAGGTTAGCATGTCTCCTGTGGGACAGTGTGTGGAGACAGGCAGGTTATCATGTCTCCTGTGGAACCTGTCTGTCTGTCTCTACACACTGTCCCACAGGAGACATGATAACCTGCCTGTCTGTCTCTACACACTGTCCCACAGGAGACGTTGTGGCCGTGGTATAATTGCCACCCTGGTGATATGTACTGTATGCTATTTAAAGAGGTGCAAATTGCATGGCAGCGAGTGAGAAACACACTTTTTTGTTTCATTTGTTGCTTTTAAATACATAGGGGGGGGGGAATTGATCAAATCAACTAATTGATTAGTTGACTAAAGTCCTTGACTATTAGTCAACTGAGAATGTCTTTAGTCGCGGGCGTCCCTCATCAGCGGTAGAAAACACGGTGTGGATGCACCCCGAGAGGCTCTGCTTGAGATGTTATTATTTTAATTGAATTGATTCTATTTACTTTTGGGCTTTTCTGTATTTTTCACCCATCCCAATTTAGCCGTTATGTCAATTCCCTTCCCGGTCGTTGCACGCATTGCCCCACTGTCTCGCCTGGGGAGGGTGTAGAACTACCACATGCCTCCTCCGATACATGTGGAGTCGCCAGCCGCTTCTTTTCACCTGATAGCGAGGAGTTTCACTGGGAGAGCGTAACACGTGCAGAGGTTCACGCTATATCCCCCAGATCCCCTCCCTGCGGAAAAGACGCCCCGACCGACCAGTAGGAGTCACAGTTTACAACGACCAGGACGCATACCCTGCCGGCTTCCCACCCGCTAACACTGACCAAGCCGGAGGTACCAGTGACAGCTGGATTAGATCCCAGAGTCTCTGCGGTGGTAGGCGAGTGCTTAGTCCGCTGTGCTACCCAGCCGCCCTTGAGATGTTATCCTGTCAGTTTGGGAAATGTATTTGTGCTGAGTCTGTATTGTTACATCACGCTACGTCAGAGAAACACTGTAATACAACAGACCTGCAAGGAGAGACTAATACATTTATTTATACATGTAATACACATGTCCAATCCCATTCTGTATGGCACTAGCTGAACAACATTTAATAGCTAGTCATATAAACAATGGTGACATAATCCATGCTCCAAGTCCTGCCTGGCACTAAGTCGATTCTAGTAGCACTGATTCATTGGTCAAATCTAGAAGGCCACAGTGAAATAGTTTAACATGTCACTATCACTTCAAGCGGAGCCTGAGTGTTGATTAGCTCAGTATAGAGATTTAAAATAGTTAACCATACTGGTGATAAATCTACCTTAAAGCTCCTGGTCGCTCAAAGAAATCGACGCATGCATTGAACCATGCTGTTCCTCATACTGCATACCCACAGCCAGGGCTGTTTCTAGCTTTTTGGGGGCCCTATGCAAAATGATGTTTGGGGCCCCCCGAACGTTAAATGTGACATGCATTGCTATTCCTAGCACTATTTGGGCAACTTTACACAATTCCTGTGAGTCTATGGAACACCTCTGTAAGGTTTTATTCAAAAAAATGCATTGTTTTATATTTCTAATCAAGTACTCAAAAGCCAAATTTTTCTCACTTTGGATTTCAGGCTGTGTTGGCCTGGCTCCGACCATAAGCACTTTGAGTGACAGTCATCCACACAGTCTGCAACTGGCACAGAGAGATAGAGAGAGACTGAGGGGGATACTAATTAATTTCGCCGCGGGGGGCATAATCCCACGGGACAATGCATTGGTAACTTGTTTCAAATGACAATATATACCTCTGTGATTATTATTGTACGGATCTGAATACGGGCGTGCGCAAAGATATTACAGTGATATATAGTGCTCCCGACTCGAGAGAGGGAGAGAGGGAGAGAGAGAGAGAGAGATAGAGAGACAGATAGATAGAGAGAGGGAGAGACTAGAGAGAGAGAGAGAGAGAGAGAGAGAGGGAGGGAGAGACAGATAGATAGAGAGGGAGAGACAGATAGATAGAGAGGGAGAGACTAGAGAGAGAGGCTCATACGGAGTGATCTCTCCCCGAGTCCCCCTGCATCGCGACTCGAAGCGTGCACACGCAAACGTGGGCTCTCGGAGCGATCTCTCCTCTATCTCTCTCTCCCTCCCTCCCTCTCTATCTCTCTCTCCCCCTCTCTATCTCTCTCTCCCTCTCTCTATCTGTCTCTCCCTCTCTCTCTCCCTCTCTCTCTCTCTCTCCCTCCTTCTGCCTCCCGTTTGAGGAAGTGTCGGGTTTCACTGTGCACTATAGAGGGGGCATTAGTTATGCAGATCAGTACCCTATTCACGTCAGGGAGCGGGTAAAATCAGACATTACTATGGCCCATTCAACATCGGGTATCTATCATTCTGGATGGGGTACGTTATATTTTTTCATTCATACATTGTTGTGTTAATACCATCGTGAATATAAGTATGTTTTTAAGGTTTTCTGCAGTAATTCCTAAAACGCGAGTTATAGGCCCCGACGCATATGATAGATTATCGATTGGCGTTTCTTTCCTATACACGCTATATAAAAAAAATTCAAATGTATATGATCGGTATACATTGTGCTTCATCATGCGTGAAGGAAAGGGGGGGGGGGGGGTCGTTTATAATTCCTTGATCGTCAGTGACGGCTTTATTTAGTATGGGTTGATACGTTGATCAGACTGATTGCAAACAAAGAAATGGACAATCAAGCTGAAAATAACGTTAGATTCCTCTTACCGTTCGCCGATGAGACTGGAGGAAAGATATTCCAATTATTTGACGTCGATCTGCTAGAGCCATTACCCGTTTGTATGACGCAATAAACGCCAAAATCATATTGATTATTGCGTTTCGAAAGCGATCCCAATGCACTCGATTGTGTATCTAGGCCCACGTTACAATATATCTCTGGCGGAGGAATTTCCCCGTGGCACCGAGCGCCACTTCCGGTTTGGCGTGGAGTGTAACTCGCCCGAAATCCACCAGGCGGCGGTATTGAGGCAGGGTCCAGGGTCCAATATCAGAACAGGGTCCAGCTGCGTCCCGGAGGGAGGCTGGATGAATTATGAATGCAATGGCGAATTTTTTTAATATTTATTTATAGTTCCCTCGTTGTTGGCACACAACGCATGGCGGGCAATAATGAGTATACTCGTTGTTGGCGTCCAAAGTGTTAAGAGGATATAATATATATATATATTTTTTTCTTTTCTTGAGCATATAGGTGCTTTCACTCAATGCACAAGAGTGCTTGGCTACCAAGTAGTGTTGTCAAAAATATCGAAGTATCGATACATATCGATACTGAATATTTAAAACGGCTTCAATACTCATTTCCCGAAGTACCGATACTTTCTGCAGTATCGGTACCAGCTGGCTTGCTCCCGCAAGTTGTTGACAGACAGACGCGCTGCCAGAGCCTTGCCCTTCCGCCTCCTCCTCCTCCTCGCTCAGAGCAACAGACACAAGCTGCTGCAGCCTCCTCCCCCTCACAGCCGGGCAGCGCAGCCCTGTCTTCAGTTTGTAAACAACGCTATTAGCTAACGTTAGCTGTCGTTCCTCCGTTAGCTTAATACTAGCTAGCTGGCCACCTATTACTTCATGGAAACGGAGTAACGTCAAGCCGAGCCCACTACACCAGTACACGCATGAACTCGACACAACTACCCAGTTTCCAACGTTCGGTCGAGCGGAGCCGGAGCCCATCCTACACTAGTACACGCATGAACTCGACACAACTACCCCATTTCCAACGTTCGGTCGAGCGGAGCCGGAGCCCATCCTACACCAGTACACGCATGAACTCGACACAACATTACCCCGCCTCCATGAAGTGTCCAATTAGCAGCAATGTTGTTGAAAATGTAACGTTAATAAATGCTCCGAGCATAGCTCCGGAGAAATCTCTCTCTCTCTCTCTCTCTCTCTCTCTCTCTCTCTAGTACCCTTGTTTTCGGGTCATAACTAGAAAGGTGCGCTCAGTAGACCTAAAATCTCCAGCAGCCACTCTCTCTTTCTCTCTCTGATCTAAAGATAAACAAAGGGTTTTAAAAGTGTATTTATCTTCTCGTATAGTACCAGAGAGAAGTTGAGGAGAATCAACCAGCAACAAAAGCAACATTTGTAAAAAAAAATAAAAAATTATAATAAAAAAAAATTATAATTTTTTTTTTTGGTATTGAAAGTATCGAAAGTATCGATACTTTTCAAGGTATCGTATCGAAGTCGAAATTCCAGTATCGTGACAACACTACTACCAAGAGAGACTGGTCATTTTCATTTCAAAAGAAAGAAAAGCTAAAATGGCAGCTTAGGGGCCCCCCTGGTGGCTTCGGGGGCCCTATGCAACCGCATAGTCCGCATATGGCAAGAAACGGCCCTGCCCACAGCTAGTGAGCTACACAGATAATGTACAGCAACTCTTCAAACCTGCTCCACTGTGTACTAGGGGTGGGACAATACATCGATCCAGATCGATATATCGATCTATTATCAATAATCAAATAGGATCGACGCAACGTAAAAAGATCGATTCATATTGCGATACTCTTATTTTGAAAATCCCCGCGAGTCATATCCGCCGGCGCCCAGTATTGTGAAACTCCGTGTAGACATTACAGCAGTGTTTGCGTCTGCTGTAAAGCACTACAGAGCGTCTATTTTGCGAGCCGATATAAGTCTGTGCAGTTTTTTCCCCGCAACGGATCAAATGCATATAACAGGCGTTGCATCGTCGCCATTCCTTTATGCCAACGTCGCGTTAAATATCTAAATGAACGTCGCGTTGGCTGCTTAAAAGCTAAGCAGCTAACCGTGAGAGAGAACAGGAGAGGAGAGAGGGGACTTGGAAGGAGGAGGGGTGGGGGCTGTGGGGGACTGTGTGTGTGTGTGTGTGTGTGTGTGTGTCTGTGTGTGTCTGTGTGTGTGTTAAAGCTCAATATATAAAAACAAAAGTGAACAGGAGGTCTATTTGTATTAAAAACAATAGATTGTTTTTCATTTAAATGTCTGGAAGAGCTCAAAAATAAATACATCAATTGATATTTCCGTAGCCTTTTTTTAGTTGATCTAAATGTGACTGATTGTGTTAAATGGGCACATAATATCGCCTCATATCGATCGCAGGCACCTGAATTGAATCGTATCGTATCGTATCGTGGCAGACTTTGTGATATCGGCAAATATCGTATCGTTGTCCAAAGAATCGATATCGTATCGTATCGTGATGAAACTGGTGATTCCCACCCCTACTGTGTACCCAAAGCAAAGGCGTCTTGTTTTGAGTATTCTTTTTTACAGTGGCTTCATTCACTTTACATTAGTGTTTACATTTTACATTTACATTTTGTCATTTAGCTGAACACTTTTATCCAAAGCGACTTACAAGTTCTGTACAACAGGTCAGCAGGAAGGGTATATGTACACGTGTTCATCAAACAGTGTTGAAACATAGGTGCTTAGTGCATAGCAGCATAGTAGGTAGTAATATAGGCAAGGTACCTGTAGATTAGTTAGTGGAAAAGTGCATGATAGTAAAAGACAGTACAAAGGTTAGTTTTCTTTTTCTTTTTTTTCTCATTCATTTCACATACAGTATTGATTGAAGAAGTGTGTTTTTAGTCGACAGCGGCTGTCCTGACTGCGGTGGGAAGTTTGTTCCACTATTGTGCAGCAAGCACTAGCTGAAAAAAGGATTAGCTGGCTTCTCTTTGATGACCCCCCCTGGAGCTCGGATGGGAGTGGGTCTGAGGTGGCCAGAATATGTAGAGTGGAGGGGTCTTGAGGGTGTGTAGTTAGAGACCATTGACCGGAGGTAGGAGGGAGCCATTCCTGTCGCTGCACGATATATATAATATATAATAGTAATAGATAATCAGTGAGCTGGTTGGATACGGTGCATTCAAGTGATTTAGAGAGGAAGGAGAGAAGAGAGACTCTAGCTTGTTTTATGGAGGTGGGAACCACCCCAGAGTTGATCGAGGAGTTGATGGTTGCAGTTAGGAATGGGAGGATGTCTGGTGCAATGGTCTGGCGGAGTGGGGAGGGTATCGGGTCGAGCTGGCATGTTGTGGAACGGTTCAACGTTACCAGTGTCAGCGCTTCAGCGTCTGTAATGGGAGAAGGATAAAAAGAAGTGGTGTGATAAATGGAGGGGAGTTACCGTGGTGTTAATTATGCTGGAGTCACAGGAGAAAAATGAGATCCAAGGAGCTGCCAGCTTTGTGAGTGGGAGGCATGGCAGTGGGAGTCAGGTCAAAGGATTGTAGGAGACTGTGGGACGAGTCAGGCAGGTTGAAGTCACCCATTAGGCAGGGTTTCCGTTAGAAAAAATTGTTGCCGGTCTCAGGGTCCGGTAGATTTAAAGAACGTTTATTGAGCTTAAAAATAATTGACATCCTCAAGGCATGTAGATTTATAATATTTTAACTTAAAACTAGGCTACTTTTGTGTATACAGTCATTATATTCCAAATAAAATAAGTCCCGAGACTCGGTGCTGCTGCCGACTTTAAATCAAATATATAATATAAATATATGGGCAGTCGCCGACATTAATAAACAGCAGTCTGTTATAATCACATTTTTATGAGCTACCGAATTCCGTTATATTGGACATTTGTATTAATTATATCAAGCGAAGAACTGAGAAATTTGGCAGAGAGAGACGGCAACATTATCGTGGGTTTGCGTGATGACTCTCTCCACCTCGCAACGACTTATTTGCAAAGAGTATGGCGCTGCAGACCAGCAGATTCAACTGTTTTAAGGCTCTATCTGGGGACCGCTCAACAGCGCCCCCCACCCAACAGCTGAATTGCCAATGGCTGAATTGGAGTACTGCACTCTGCCGGTACAGATGGGTGGGCTATGGTGGATTCTGTGGCTCTGCAGCTGCATGCATTCGCAAATCTAGCAGCAATCTCCCGCTGACACAGCGGTGTCATTATTATACCTGCTTGGTGAAGCAATGATGAAACAAATGTAATGATTGTTTCGTTCATCGCATAGGCTATTTTATTTGAGCCTATTTTAATACAATTCAAATAATCAAATTGTGCTTAGAGGGAATTATTTTCACCGGACATTAAGACCGGAGAGATTAAATATGTCGGACTTCAACAGATTTTGCCGGTCAAATACCGGTAATTACCGGCTAATGGAAACGCTGCCATTAGGAGAAACGGGGTGCCATCTTCTGGAACAGAGCTTACTGTAGAAGCATGTGCAGCTCGTGGGAAGTGTTTGGGGGGACCTGGAGGGGGTGTTGTGGCTAACTTAAGGAGGGGGTGTTGTGGCTAACTTAAGGAGGGGGTGTTGTCGCTGGGGTCATCCCTATGTTCCCCGGGTTCTATGTTCCCCGGGTTCTATGTTCCCTGTTTAAAAAAAAAAAAGGGGGGTTCTAAGTTCCCTGATCCCGAAAAAAAAGGTTCTATGTTCCCTGGTCCCGCCCGCTCCCAGAAAAAAAAAGTCTACCGGTGGCAAAGCCCAGAGGAAGCAGCTCGCCACCAAGGCTGCCCGTAAGAGCGCACCGGCTACCGGCGGTGCAACAGATTCGCACGTAGGCCTATCAAAGATAATATTGTAGCGTTCTGTCATACCATCATTGAAGAATGAGGAGAGTTTTGTTTCTTTTGTGTCGTTTAATTCCAGACTCAACCGTTACATACAGGGCCCCGTTCCCCGTACCTGGATAACTGAGTTAGCCGGATAACTTTCGGTTAAGTCTGACTTAAGCCGGACTTTCCGGCTCCCCGTACCTGGATTTTCCAAATCACCATGACAACAGATCCAAAAGTTTGAGCCTGGTCGAAAGCAGGGTTTAAGTTCAAGTTAGCCGGATCAACCATCGCCACGCCCCCGCAAAGAAGTGACAGCCCGTTTCCTGAAATTATTCCCACAGTCTACGATCTGCATTATACCATTCTGAATTACGTTTTTGTGCTCCATTCTTCCAGAGGGGGCTTTTGAAATGTAGAATAGACCCAAAATGCTGATACTAAATTCACTTTGTCCTAAATAATGCACGTTATATATACCGTGGCGCTCGCTCGGTGCGATGTACACATTATGACTTTGTGGTTATTTTAATTGTAACTGGGATTAAGATGTCTGATGAGATGCGCTGTTTGACGGATTTGAGAAATTGAATGAGCCGTTGACGTCACATTAATGAATGAGGATAAAGAAATAAAACTTCATTCAAAATAAAGAATATTCTAAACACGGGTCTCTCGTTCATTAATGTATAAACAATGAATTTATCCCATCTGGCACAGTGGCGCAGCGGTAGTGCTCAACCCTGCCAACCCAGCGACCGGTGTTCGAAACCCTGTGTTTCCAATATAATTTTTTTGGATATAATATTAATGATTATACGCCAAAGTAGCCTGGTTTTAAGTTAAAATATTATAAATCTACATGCATTGAGGATGTCATTCTTTATATAGCTCTCAACGTGCACCAAATTGAATTATTCCTATATTGCAAAAAGAAGGAAAAGACTAGGGTTTCGAACCCCGGTCGTCTGCGTGAAAGTCAAAAGAACAACCCGTTAGACCACAGTGGAGATAAGTAAAAGATCGACCACACATCAATCAATGGGTAAGAGAGCCGTATCGTAATTCTGTATAACAGTTTAACTAATTATTTTCGCTAGCAAGATCTCATTTGATTATTCAATCCAGCAGGCAAGTTTAAATAAATATAATCTGATTGATTGAGGTAATGAGGGACTTAAAATTAGCCTAGATAACGCATTTAACTTGTCGGCGAGGCGATTGAGCCGTATTGCAATCTGTCAATAAAGTTTTAAATCAATTAATCAATCAATGCCGTTAGAGAATCAGGATCTCTGCCATCGATACGTGCTGGCTTTTCAACTGAAGCGGCCGCGCGCATTTATCCTGGGTCTCAAGTCTGAATCGAGTTAACGAGACTGAATCCACCTTCGAGGAACAGGAAAATCCTGGCATCAAACATCGGGTTAACTGAAGCTGGATAATGACATCTTGATCGATTTAGTTGAACCAGGTACGGGGAACGGGGCCCAGGTCTAAAACACTTCGCTTGTTATGTCCACACAGCTGTTCTCTCGCGTGTAACCAATGACAACAACATAACTTCCGGTGCCCCTCCTATATATCCCGGGGGGAAACAACAGTTTCATATTAATGTACAGTTTCATATTAATGTACTTATATACAGGTATTTATATATATGTAAGGTAAACAGCATGGATGAGTTTGGAGAGATCGCGCTATCTGGAAATGTCCGTCAGTCACTCAAGTATTTTAACCTGTTAATCTGTAGACCGTTTTCGCCTAAAGGTACATGCCTAAGTAAATGGAAGATTGCTCCACTTCTGCAAGGTCAATTTGCATATTCTTGGTATCTAGGAACATCTAGGGACCTGGGGGTATGTATTTCCAGTGTCAGAAATATTGTGTCTGTTACTAGTAATATTGTGTCTGTAATGAATAAATTAATTATGATTAATTATGATTTATGATTTTGATGATGATGATCAAAAATTTATACGGGTAGGAGAAAATGCTCACTGAGCTCATTCACCACCTTATTGAGATCATGTGTACAGAAAATCTAAGCAAATGAACCGCGGGAAGATGATTAAACAGAAGGATTTGTAGATACAGTAATTATTGATAATCGACTTTAATTATAAATTCATATTTGACCTTGAACTTGACCTTGACCTTATTATAGCCAAATCATACATCGATGGATAGGGAAAATGCTCCTCTTTCCAATGGCAGGGTTTAATCTGGATTTTGTCATTTCTTGCGGTTTTTACGATAATTAGCATTTTCCGATAAATTTGTATTTCAGATAAATCGTATAAAACATCGGTAAAAATGAAAATATACACTTTGACTACTGTTTTTGATAGGGTTATGGTCTTTACTCTTGGCTACAAAAGAAAATATTTAAAAACATTGACCTCTTAACATCCAAGGGCCCACATGTGGACGATTCTTTGCCGACCTCTAGTGGCTCGGGTGTACATTTCTTTTAATACAATATATAGATGGAATTAAAGCCCTATTTGTTGCCTTTCAGGTGACAAAATCCGTTCAGCGGTTCTCGAGTTACATGCCGATATGTGAGGCGTGCCCAAAAGTAAGCAAAAGTACACATTATCACCCCCGACTCCCAGGGCTCTAGCTCCGTCAATAATTTGGCGATCTCGAAAATCTTTGCACAAGGTTGTAGCCAATGAGGGTGGCTTTTGAGACATATTGAGATATTACATCCATGTGTGACTGTGACATATTGATAAATTACATTGTGACCTATTGAGACATTACATTGTGACATATTGAGATATTACATCCATGTGTGACATATTGAGACATTACATTGTGACATGTTGAGACATTACATTGTGACATATTGAGATATTACATGACATATTGAGATATTACATCCATGTGTGACATACTGTATTGAGATGTTACATTGTGCTGTTTTTGTGACATTGGGTTGAGCCTAGCAGTTTGTACAAGTATTCACGAGGACCTGTACCCAGAACACACCTTGCATAGAAGACCCATTATTTCTACTAATTATACATCTCTCTCTCTCTCTCTCTCTCTCTCTCTCTCTAGCTCTCTCTGTCTCTCAGTCAAACACACACAGCCCACCCTCTCCTCCCCCACTCTCCATCCCCTGTGCCACATCTCTCTCTCTCTCTCTCTCTCTCTCTCTCTCTCTCTCTCTCTCTCTCTCTCCCTCTCCCTCTCCCTCTCCCTCTCTCTCTCTCTCTCAGTGTCTGCCTCGCTCCCTCTTTCTCCGTCTCTCTTGCTTCTCTGGTTCTGCTGTTCCCATGGCAACGGCCTGCCGTTCTCTTCCGGTAAGGTGAGGAGTAGTTGTCGGGGAGACGGCTGCGTTTGGAGAGTCAGTCTGTGATGTAATGATTATGGTGCCACTGAGTTGCCAGGGACTCTGTTTATGGTCATAGAGACGAGCATCTCCCCTCAGACAGACTTCAGAACACGGGGGACTGTCTGCCGGGTCAGCCTAACCTGCTACTTCTGTGTGTGTGTGTGTGTGTGTGTGTGTGTGTGTGTGTGTGTGTGTGTGTGTGTGTGTGTGTGTGTGTGTGTGTGTGTGTGTGTGTGTGTGTGTGTGTGTGTGTGTGTGTGTGTGTGTGTGTGTGTGTGTGTGTGTGTGTGTGTGTGTGTGTGTGTGTGTGTGTGTGTGTGTGTGTGTGTGTGTGTGTGTGTGTGTGTGTGTGTGTGTGTGTGTGTGTGTGTGTGTGTGTGTGTGTGTGTGTGTGTGTGTGTGTGTGTGTGTGTGTGTGTGTGTGTGTGTGTGTGTGTGTGTGTGTGTGTGTGTGTGTGCGCGTGCGAGACAGAGAGAGAGAGAGTACACACAGACTTCTCATCTGCCTGCCTGCCTGCCTGCCTGCCTGCCCGCCTGCCACCCAGCTAAACCTCCACAGTGGCGCTGGCAGTGCGTGCCTCGTCGCCGCTCAGTTTGTCCCCGGCCGCTTGCCATAGAACATAAAATCTCTAGAGAACCTTCCCCCGGATCAGCCGCCATGGAACAGAAGCTCAGGAGTGGCTTTGGTGTTCTCCTCGAGGTGAATCTGTCCTTCAGCTGCAGAGTTACATCCGAGTGGCTCTCCGTGCTTTTGAAATGGAATGCATCCTCAGCTTTCACACTGTAGTGGCTCTCTGTGCTTTTGACATGGAACGCGTCCTTAGCTCTTCCACCGTAGTGGCTCTCTGTGCTTTTGACATGGAATGCGTCCTTAGCTCTTCCACCGTAGTGGCTCTCTGTGTTTTTGAAATGGAACATGTCCTTAACTTCTCCACCGTAGTGGCTCTCTGTGCTTTTGAAATGGAACATGTCCTTAACTTCTCCACCGTAGTGGCTCTCTGTGCTTTTGAAATGGAACATGTCCTTAACTTCTCCACCGTAGTGGCTCTCTGTGCTTTTGAAATGGAACGCGTCCTCAGCTCTTCCACCGTAGTGGCTCTCTGTGCTTTTGAAATGGAACGCGTCCTCAGCTCTTCCACCGTAGTGGCCCCGGCATTCTTCTTCTCGGGGTGAATCGTGTCGGCGCAGAATCTCCAGGATGACACGCCGCTCTGACATGTCAGCACAGGCGCCGAAATGAGAAGTAAGCGGTTTCCGCTGTGCTTCTGGAATGGAATGCGTCTCCAGATTGTCTGCCGTATAGATACATCCGAGAGTGGCTTTGGTTCTTTGGCTTCTCCAGGTGATTTTGTCCCTGTCATCCGAGAGACCAAAGACTTTCTAATAAAGGGAGATAGCACATTCCAAGACTCTAATAAAGGGAGATAGCACATTCCAAGACTCTCTAATAGAGGGAGATAGCACATTCCAAGACTCTAATAAAGGGAGCTAGCACATTCCAAGACTCTAATAAAGGGAGATAGCACATTCCAAGACTTTCTAATAGAGGGAGATAGCACATTCCAAGACTCTAATAAAGGGAGATAGCACATTCCAAGACTCTAATAAAGGGAGATAGCACATTCCAAGACTTTCTAATAGAGGGAGATAGCACATTCCAAGACTTTATAATAAAGGGAGATAGCACATTCCAAGAGTCTAATAAAGGGAGATAGCACATTCCAAGACTTTCTAATAGAGGGAGATAGCACATTCCAAGACTTTGTAATAAAGGGAGATAGCACATTCCAAGACTCTAATAAAAGGGAGATAGCACATTCCAAGACTCTAATAAAGGGAGATAGCACATTCCAAGACTCTAATAAAGGGAGATAGCACATTCGAAGCTCGATGGGATCAAAATGGAGCAGTTCCTGTCTCTTGTTAGGGGGGCAAGAGTTTTACACCGGCTGTGTCGTTAACACTGTCAGTCCGCTGGACGAGTCTCAAACAAACGTGTTTTTCACTGGATCAACAGGTTATACCATCAACTTGTAAGATATGGTCTAATATCTACCTTGGTTTCTATAATAAAGAAAATAAATAACCACCAAAACCTCTAGATCTCTCATTGAGATCTGTGCCCGCTCTATCTCCTAAAGTGTATGTGTGTGTGTGTGTGTGTGTGTGTGTGTGTGTGTGTGTGTGTGTGTGTGTGTGTGTGTGTGTGTGTGTGTGTCCTACCTTCAGCAGTTGTCAGAGTGACTTATTACAGGAAGTGACAAGGATTTGGTTAGTCTCCCTTTGAAAGGTTTCTGGTTAAACTTCAGAGTGAACGTCTGTTCCTTTCAAAGGGAATCTGTCCCCAGCACGTCGACCGTAGAGCTAAGATAAGATAAGATGATCCTTTATTAATCCCCTTGGGGAAATTAGGGTGTCAAAGCAGCATGGGGGGGGATACAGAGCTTCACATTCCTAATATACAGTCCAGTATCTATATAGACTATAGATACAATATAAAATATGAAATATAAATACAAATACAATACAATATAATGTAAAAAAAAGTACAAATACAAGATAGTCCGGTGGCTACGTGGTGCAGTGGGCAAGGCGCTCACCACGAATACTGGAGACGCTGGGTTCGCCTGTTCGAGCCCAGCGCTCCACATTGCTTTCAGTTTAGCTGGTCGTCCGTACTAATACACATTGGCAGTATTAGGGGGTGGGAAACTGATGGGTGGGGATCGGGCGTTGTGGACAGCGACTCCTACAGGTCGGTTGGTGCGCCTGCGCAGTAGAATCAGGAAGCGATGGGGGCGGCGCCCCTCCAAAGCGCAGACCCCTGACGCTGAAAGATCGCGCCGCGCAGGTGAAAAGATGCGACGGCTGTTACCTCGAGTATCGGAGGGGACCTGTGCTATGTATGACTTAGTCCACATTGCAGCCGGCTTGTGGGAGGCAAGAAACAGTGTTCGAGACAGGGGAGGGTTGAATTGGATGATACGAAATTGGGATGGGAGAAAAATAGAAAATGGGAGAAAAAGTGGATCAAAAAAATATACAAGATAGTCCAGTGATATTAGTCTCTAGTTCTCAAGTCCTGAGTTCTGACAATGATAGTTCTGGCAGCAGAGCCGGCCGTCCGAGCCCTTTGTTGCCCAGGCGGTTTGTGGTGTGTCGGGCTAAAGTCTCGAGTCCCCAAAGCTAAACATCAGAGTGAACCTCCAAGATGGAATTTGTCCTCAGCTAAAAATCTCTACAGATCGTACTTGGTGGTTCTGGAACTGAATGTCTCTGCATTGTGAATCTATACCATATATAGTCGAGTCTGTCCTCAGCTCAACTGCTGTTCACAGAGTTTGTCCTCAGCTTTCTGAAACCCGTTCTCTCTGTATTCCTCACATGTGGAAAAGGCATATAAGTTTTAAACAAATATTTAAAATGTCTGTTGCATCTAAACTTGCTGCTGCTGCGTAGAATTTGCCGTCAACACTCTGTGGCAGCTCAACTGAATTCTGACTGCACAGTAAATTTTGCAGAGTAAATTTTACTCAAACTGAGTCCATTTGAGCCCAAGTGAGTGCTGTGGTAAAGCACCTTTCGAGTCACTAAATCTCGAGTCCGGGTCGAGTCTCGAGTCCCAAAAGAAGAGTCCGAGTCAGAGTCTGAGTCCAACTCATCAAGGTTGAGTCCACTCCACTCTGGCAGTCAAAGAGCTGACATACAAATAAAAGGTATACATTAAACATAAATGACACAGCGGTCACCATTTTGAAGGGAGTTTATTTACTTTGTGACACAATAGCCAAACAAATGCACTAGCCATCAATATCGTATGCCAAATGATTAGGGCCTATTCAATATTTTTTTTTAATAACTGTATTTATCAATTAACAAGCCCGAGTCCGAGTCTGCACCATCCGAGTCAGAATGCAGTCAATGCTCGAGCCCAAGTCCAAGTCCAAGTCCGAATCATCAGTGCTCAAGTCCAAGTCAAGTCACGATTCCTGAAAATCAGTCAGAGTCCTTTGGACTCTGTACTACAACACTGGTACATAGTAACCCTTGTTTCTTCCATCATGGAGTACATGGGCATTCTAAACATTCTGTGAACGGCCACTGAGTAGCTCTGCTGGGGCTCATGTAGACTCCAACGTCAAAACGCTGCCAGAGCTGTTTACCTTGTGTAAACAGTATTGCTCTTGTGTGGAGGAGAGATTAGCAAATAAGGTCCTTGTATAGGCTATGCAATTCTGTAAAGATTGCAAGATGCCACAACATTAATTGTGAGAGAGAGCCCAGAGCATTGATTTGGACACCTCGTAATGCGTGAAAAGATGGAAAGACTTTCAGATGGAATAAACTAGAGAAGAGAAGTGGGAATGCAATAGATCTACCCTCGTGTTTCCTCTCTTGGCTGTCCGCTCATATTACATACTAGGACACGGTTTGTAATTATGACGATGACAACAAGGTAATTAAATCACGCTCTGAACCCTCCTCTAGTTGTTCTAATGTTCCGACTGTCAAAACTTGCTATGCACACGTGCAAAGCAACACTGACACACAGAACCATAGTTTGGCCTTTTACTCCAGGGAACGTTGATGGTTTCTTGTTAAAGGATGGGAAAGTATTACTCATTATTTCCCGCCAGACTTACAGCTGGTCGGGGGAGGTTCACAATGATAGTAGGCTACCGTTCCAATTTCAAGAACATCTCTCAAACTCAAGGACACTCTATGACCACAGGGGCTGGTAACTGAAAGATTACCTACTACATCTATTCAGTGCCCTGGGAGGGAAACAATACCTGCCTGCTAGATAGTTGGACAGTGAGTTCACAGACACTATGGGGGGGGGGGGGGGGCAGTGGATGATGGGAGAATAGGGAGAGAAGGGAGAGATGGGAGATAAGGGAGAGGTGGGAGAGAAGGGAGAGACGAAAGAGATGGGAGAGATGGGAAAGAAGGGAGAGAATGGAGAGAAAGGAGAGAAATTATAGATGGGAGATATGTGAGAGATAAAAGAGAAAGGAGAGATGGGAGAGAAATTAGAGAGATGGGATAGAAAAAAGAGAAAGGAGAGATGGTAGAGATGAAAGAGAAAGGAGAGAAGGGAGAGAAGGGAGAAAAAGGAGAGATGGGAGAGAAAAGAGAGATGGGAGAGATGGGAGAGACAAACGAGAAAGGAGAGACGGTAGAGATGAAAGAGAAAGGAGAGAAGGGAGAGAAAGGAGAGATGGGAGCGACAAAAGAGAAAGGAGAGAAGGGAGAGAAGGGAGATAAAGCAGAGATGGGAGCGATACTGTAGGAGAGATAATAATAATTTCTTGGATGTATATAGCGCCTTTCATGAGACCCAATGTGCTTGTTTGGTGTGGAATTACAGAAGAGGTTCCGAAGTTGCAGTATGGAATATTAAAAAAATACCATAGTAGCGGAGGAGTGCCGGCTAGCTACCGGGGCCGCAATCCGGGGAAGAGGCATCCGTCTTCGGGGTCACAGTTGCAGCTAGCAGTATAAGCAGGAGTGAAAGGCAGCCCAGGGTGTTACACGGTGGTAGGTGTGTAGGACCCAGGTGCAGTGTAGAACGGATAAGACGAGGCAGGTGTTGATTTTCAAACAAAAGGATACTCTTTTATTTAGAGTCTGCAAAAAGGGAACACGCTGAAAAAGGCGTATAAACAAAAAGGAGAGATACACTGTCCCCAAAACACGTCAGAGCACATAACAATAAACTCTAATTCACAATAAATGGGGAAAGCAAAGGGGAGAAAGCTATGTCTCCAAAAACACGTCATGAAAGAAAACACGTCGGGCGACGGTGCTACGTAACATAAGCACACAATAAAGATATACACTTGATAAGGCAACGACACGGCAATCAATATACATGGCGAACAAACTTATTCTCCATGACAGGAGAGATAAGCATTACTCCCAACGGTGTACTCACGGGTAGTCTGGCGATCGACTGACAGTCTCTGTAGTAACAAGGAAGAGCATATAAAGCCACCTTAACTAGACACACCAGGTGCCAATGAATGCAATCAGGGCAGATAGTCAGGTCAATTACCACCAGGTAACGCTAGAGCTTTGCTCCCTGACGTTACACAGGGAGAGGAGTGGCATCCGATCAGGCGAGTCGAGGAGCTCTGGATGTCCTCAGTAAGACCGCTAGCACCGAAGGTGGTTAGCCTGCTGGCGAGCAGGCTAGCAAGCAAGCTAGCAGCAGAGCTACAGGGCTAACAGCTGACCGGGCAGCTACACTGTAAAAAAGAAGACTGTAAAAAAGAAACTGTAAATGTCTGGCAGCAACGGTTGCCAAATACTTATTGTCAAATTACAGTAAAATCAAATACATTTACAGATACAACCTTTATTTAATGGTTAATATTTTGATAAAGGGTCATTTACTGTATTTTTATGGCATTTACACTTAAAGTAGAAAAACTAAAGTAATCTGTAAAATAATACAGTGAATTTCCCATGAAATATATATATATATTTGTTTTACAGTGATAGGAGTTGGGTGAGTACTCCAGTCAAGAGTGCAATCTTCAGACTGTTAGCAGCACCAAGTTGAAATATGTAAGATTAAATCATTGCTACTTGCAATAATAGTAGGCAACTAGGCACTGATTTCACAAACAAAAAACTGATTTTTTCCACGAAGTGAGAAGCGGCGATAAACACGCCAGCGTCCTCCCAACATCCGGGTAACACCAGATGGGAGATAACAGAGAGATGGGAGAGATAGGAGAAAATGGGAGAGATGGGAGAGAATGGATAGATGGGATTGATGGCAGAGATGTCAGCTGGTATGGCAGTCAACATTCCACTTGCTTTACACTGTCAAACATATCTGTGCCAAAGAAGAAGTAAACTAACCAGTGCTACCTATACTCTTATTATTTTCCCTCAACATATTGAATAAATTATATTATATTATTGTTCCACATTTGTCTCTTTTATGAATAAGAACCGAAAATGTATTGAAAAAGTTTAATAATTACATTTCATGGCATCCATAGAAACAATGATGAACATTGCCATAAAGGTATGGTTTCCTTTATTTATTTATGTATTTATTATTATTATATATATTTATATTTTACAATATATATTTTTTTACATAGCTACGTAACTCATACATTTGCAGACAAGCTTAATTTATGGTTATTTGTTATACTACACCCAATTCAAAGTTATAGCAGCATTTTCTTTCAAACTAATGTGGTGTCCAGATTTGGTATTCAGTAGAAAGCTATCTGGCTGCAAACTAGCCTAGCTTAACACAAATAAATGGAAGTGGGTACGGACTGGTCCATATCCGCTTCCATTCATTTATGCTAAGGTAGGCTAGCTTTCAGCCGGATATCTTTCTACTGAACGCACAGAGAGGACATTTGTATCTATCTTCTTGTCTGACTCTGGATAAGATGGTAAGCACATTTCACATAGTGTTGGCGACAGTGGCTCGGGAGGTAGAGCAGTCATCTGGCAATCCAGAGGTTCCCGGTTCGATTCCTGCTCCTACCGGGCAGCGTGTCGATGTGTCCTTGAGCAAGACACTTAACCCCTAATTGCTCCCGATGAGCAGGTTGGCACCTTGCATGGTTGCCTCTGCCGTCGGTGTGTGAATGTGTGAGTGAATGGGTAAAATGTGAATAACAAATTATAAAGCGCTTTGGATAAAAGCGCTATTTATAAAAAAGCAGCCATTTACCATTCCTTTAAGTCTCTGCATCTGTGCAGCATTGCGTTCTGCATGGGGTTTATTTTCCCCTTGATTCTTTCTCCTCTGCCTTCTTCTATCGTTTTCTTCACTATCTGCTTCCTCTGTCCTTTCTCTCCTCCACTATCTCTCTCCCTGACTCATTCTCTCTGTCATTGCCTCCACCTCCTCTCCTCCACCTCCTCTCCTCCTCTCATTCTGCCCTTCACCGCTCCCTCTCTCCATCCATCTCCCTTGGCTCATCCTTATTCTCTGTTTACTCGGTGTCTCCTCTCTCTTTTTCACTCTCTCACTCCATCCATCACTCCCTTGTGGCTCTTTATCAATCCATCATTCCCTCCTCCTCTTCCTCCTCCTCTCTTTCTCAACCTTCTAATCATCATCATACCTTTATTTAGAGCTCAAATAAATAAGACAAAATTAAAAGTTGAAACACAACAAGATAAAAACCACTATAATGGGTGCTATAGTGGTCCCTCATTGGAATGGATTATTTCAAAAAATTGGACACCTTCTTGCAATGGAGTGATCATGTTTTTAATATAGTCTGTTTCCATAGAAATGTGAAACATTTTCTCTAGGCCTCAGTTTGTTAGGATTGACAATCTCACCTCCTCCATCCTCACCCTGAACACCGGCGTCCCACAAGGCTGCATGCTGAGCCCCCTTCTCTACTCCCTCTTCACCCATGACTGCACTCCTATACATGGCACCAACACCATTATAAACTTTGCAGACAACACAGCGGTTGTGGGCCTCATCAAAAACAACGATGAGTCGGCCTACAGGGAGGAGGTCCAGCACCTGGCGGCGTGGTGTGCTGACAATAGGGCTGAGCCCAAACGTTCGAACGTTCGGACCTTCGTTCGTTACGTTGGCATTCGAATTCTAAATCAACATTAAAATTTTTAATTTTTAAGTTTTTTTATATATATATATAAAAAGAAATATGTATATATATTTTTTATGTGTCTATTCATTCTGTTTAAACCAATGGGATTTTTCTTCACAGTTCTTCACAGTAAAGATTAGGCTACACTAATATTATAGTATTAAAAACTGATTTATATTCATTAAAGAAAGTTGATTTAATAAAATTAAAAAATACTAATTTAATCCGATTAATCACTTTTTTCAAATTGAGGATTTAGTTTGAGGATATTTATAAAAAAGAAAATAGAATAAAATAAACTTTATTTTAACTCATTCAGCGCCGGCTGGATACATATGACCAAATTAGGGCTTGTACGCCAGCGCTTTAATCAATGGGAGGACAGGGAAATTTGCTAGTGCTTAAAATATATCTTAAATTATGGCTATGGGTCTAATACCCCCGTCGCTTATCAATGACTTGCTTGCAGTCAACATGTACGAAACGGATAGTTTTTTCATTGGTACATTTCCGTTTTATACCGTTTTGAATACGAGTATAGTTTTGGAGATTTCTAGTAATTCCAGAGAAAGACGATAATAGCCCTTCAGTGGAATACACAAAACACGTTGTCATTTTTCGGCTGATTTATGAATAGTTTTCAAATAAACGATAGATTATCGATAGTATATGTGTCCTTATGCACGATACAAAAGCGGGCTGAAAAATCTATTATCCGTGCCTTGCTCAGCGCCAACGGCACGCACACACACACACACACACACACACACACACACACACACACACACACACACACACACACACGCACACACACACACACATGAAACAGCAACCTGGCCCTTAACACCAAGAAAAGAGGTCATTGTGGACACACGGCCCTGTCCACATCAACGGGATGGAGATCGAGCATGTTCAAATTCCACATCTCCGAGGACCTCTCTTGGAACCTCAACACCTCATCACTGGTCAAGAAGCCTCACCAGCGCCTCTTCTGATGAGGAGACTGAGGAAAGCCCACCTGTCTCCTCAGATCCTGGTGAACTTCTATCGGTGTAGAAAGTATACTCACCAACTGCATCACAGTCTGGTACGCAATTGCACTGAGAGGGTGGTGAAAACCGCCCAACGCATCACTGGTACATCACTCTACTACTACTATGGAGTCTAATAGTCTATCCATCACAAGCGGTGTCTGAGGAAGGCACGCAGCATTGTCAAGGACACCTTTCATCCCAAACATGGACTGTTTGTCCTCACCTCCGTGTGATGCTACAGGAACCTACGCTCCAAGTCAAGCAGACTCAGGAACAGCTTCTTTCTGTGCCACGTTGACAGCCCCCCCCATAACTGCATATAACCCCTCGCTATACTTACTAATACACACCTGCAAATAACCCTTAGCTCTGGTTGGATGCCAAACTTATTTTCATTGTACTGTACTTGTGCTGTATAATGGCAATACATTTTAATCTAATCTAATCTAATGTTTTAGTATTTGTGTGCTCTCACTATCTTGTTTTTATTTGTGCTTGTTTTAATGTTGTTTGTATATGTGAAAATTGCGTTCTTGACCAGGGCCCACTTGAAAAATAGGTGGAAATATCAATGGTCCTCATTCATCAATGGACAGACTGGTGTGCACCATGTTCTTAACTTCATTTAGGAGAAATCATTTGGTGATTGCTTTCACGTCGATTCTACAGACATCCTCGGATTTAAATAATTATAATAATAGATACGACAATATTTGTATAATTAAAAATTACATTTTACATTTATAATCATGCCAAGGCATCATGATGTCTAAAAATAAATATAAGCACTACACAAACACTGCAAAAGACAGTGAATAAATAAATAAATAAATAAATAAATAAATAAATAAATAAATAAATAAATAAATAAATAAATAAATAAATAAATAAATAAGAACTAAACTCAATCACGCGGATATAGCTATAGTGGAATAGAATGGACACATCTACATTCTGCTCTCAGCACACCCCATTCCTTTCATGTAGGCTATATATTTAATAATATGTATTATAAATATATAGTTTATTAGCAACGATTCACTAACGTACAATACATTAGTCGCAAATCGCTTCCGTGCTATCTGTTGAATACGGGGGTCAGCACAGCCCTGATGCAATGCTGAGCCTCTCCCTTCCCGTATAAGGAGCTGTTGAATCTGTTTGCACACGGTCCTTCATGCCCTTATAAGGAGCTGGCGGGGCGTTTCTGTATGCAAAATCAGGTGTATGAGAACGCGCAAATATATATGTCTATAGCACATTTACAAATGACTAAAGCCAAACCAAAGTGCTTTACAGGTACATGATAAAAACACATAAACTACAGTAATAAGTAAAAAATACATCAAAATTACAGAAAGGTACTGTACAATTAAGAAAACAAAAACAAGAACAAGGTGCAATATAAAAGAGTCAGGACATTTGATGAAAAGTCCAGAGTAGCAGCAAAAGTGGCAGCCTAACTCTGGTCAAAGGCCAGGGAAAAGAGGTGCGTTTTGAGCAGTGATTTAAAAGCCTCTAGGCTCTGGGCAGATCTTATGTGGGGGAGGCTGTTCCAGAGCCGAGGGGCAGCAGCAGCGAAGGCTTTGTCTCCCCTAGTTTTGAGCCTGGTCCTGGGCACCTCCAGCAGCAGCTGGTCAGCAGACCTTAGGGCTCTGGATGGGGTGTGGTGACGCAGGAGCTCAGCACAGTGGAGCCAGCCTGTGTAGTGCTTTAAAAACGGTCAGTAATAGTTTAATCTATACGGAAACGGAAGGGGAGCCAGTGGAGTGAAGCCAGGACTCGTATGATGTGGTCACGTTTTCTGGTACCAGTGAGAAGACGGGCAGCCGCATTTTGTACCAGTTGCAGGCGACGGAGCAGTGACTGGTGGTCAATGCCAACATACAGCGCATTATAGTAATCCAGCCGGGTCGAAATAAAGGCATGGATCACCCTCTCCAGATCCTTCTGAGAGAGGTATGGTTTGGTCTTAGCCAGGAGTCTGAGGTGGAAAAAGCTGGTTTTAACCACCGAGCTAACCTGTTTATCAAATTAAACATTTCTGTCAAAGATTACTTAAAGGTTTCTGACAGAGGAGCGGATATTTGAGCCCAGAGGGCCTAGGGCATTGACAGTAGGGTCAACCGAATCGTTTCCAAATAAAATTATCTCTGTTTTGCGCTTGTTTAAGTTGATTTTTTTCTATGTCAGCCAGGCAATCTAGCAGTGTAACCTTGCCTTTTGCTTTTAGTGTTGTGCTTCGCAATGATTGAGCCTAAGGGCAACATATATAATAGAAAAAGAATGGGGCCCAGTATCGACCCCTGGGGCACCCCACAGGTAAGAGGGGCCGCTGATGAAAATAATTCTCCTAGCTGGACTGAGAAGCTCCGGCCAGTCAGGTAGGACTTGAACCAGCTTAGGGTGACACCAGACAGACTGACAGATACACCGACAGACAGACACACACGCGCGCGCGCATGCACACACGCATTGCACACAGAAACATACATACAGACACACTTCTCCTCAGCGCCATAAATTTGTCATACTGGATGAAGGACCTCACTGAATGCTAGTGGACTGCAGTGTTGATTCTCTCACAGTTCAACCATTCAAAAGTTTCTGATTAATCAAAAAAAAATTCAAAAGTATCTCTAATCCTGTACGGTGGGGATGAATTAATTAACGCTCCTTCCTCCCCACTGTTGACGTCGAGGTGCCCTTGAGCAAGCCACTTAACCCCCAACTGCTCCAGTGGAGCTGCTCTGTTGGCCAACAATAGAAAAGACTGTGTTTGCACCGCAGCACTCCCAGGTGTGAATGTGTTCCTGGTGTGAGTGTGAAGCAGGTTATCGCTGAATGAGAGCATCTGTGCTCAGCAAACCTTTCTGCGTGAATAAAGCCAGGTTATAAAGAACCTACCCTGTATAAATAAAGGTTATAAAGAACCCACCCTGTATAAATAAAGGTTATAAAGAAACTACCCTCTATAAATAAAGGTTATAAAGAAACTACCATGGGTAAATACAGGTTATAAACAACCCACCCTGTATAAATAAAGGTTATAAAGAAACGACCCTCTATAAATAAAGGTTATAAAGAAACTACCATGGGTAAATACAGGTTATAAAGAACCTACCCTGGGTAAATAAAGGTTATAAAGAGCCTACCCTGGGTAAATAAAGGTTATAAAGAGCCTACCCTGGGTAAATAAAGGTTATAAAGAGCCTACCCTGGGTAAATAAAGGTTATAAATAAACTACCCTGTATAAATAAAGGTTATAAAGAACCCACCATGGATTGCTGTGCATGTGTGTCTGCCCCCCCCCCCCCCCCCCCCCCCCTCCTGCCCTCCCACCCCCATCTAACGGCATCGACACCCATCATCCACCGTAATGTCTCTCAGCTAATACAGATAAGACTCTCTCAGTCGGAAACAATAACGAGGCCTTTATCTTCTCTGTAATAATCACCTCGCAGATATTTATGTGAGGGTTTTGAATACAGTTCAAATCTTCTACGATCGTATCGATTTGGCCTGAGAGAGAGAGAGAGAGAGAGATAGAGAGAGAGAGAGAGAGAGAGAGAGAGAGAGAGAGAGAGAGAGAGAGAGAGAGAGAGAGACAGAGAGAGAGACAGAGAGAGAGACAGAGAGAGAGACAGAGAGAGAGAGAGAGAGTTTCTGCGTCCATTACCCCAGCCCTGCATTAGTTTGATTTAAGGTGACTCCTCTGGAAGACCATGGCTATGTAAGACTCCCACTGTCCTCCATGGACATTCGTCATCATTATGGGACAGACGGATCCATGTCTTAGTAATCGGATTGTCTGTCTGCGGTATCAGCTCGTCTCTGTCCCGCGCGGAGGTTAGCCAACATGGGCTAGCGTCGCCATCATCACCATCATCATTCAAAATATGTAATACAAAATAATAATAATAGAAAATTATATTAATAATAAAGTAAAAAAAAAAATAACAAACTTTATTTCTGAGTAATCCAACAATTTTTCCAAAAGATTCTCTAATCGTGTGCGATGGGGATGAATGAATAACGCTCCTCCCTCCCTCAACACCCACTGTTGATATCGAGGTGCCCTTGAGCAAGACTTTTAAAGGGTAATTCCGGTAATACTCTGTACTGCTGTGCTGCTCAACGTTAGGATGGGGTGTTTGAGAACTTCATCCAGAGGTCAGACCAATGATACAATATTGTGTCTACTCTTGATCATAGGTTTCACTCTCTCCACTGGTATCTCAGCTATAGAATTATCTTAATAATAATAATAATAATAATAATAATAATAAACTTTATTTATATAGCACCTTTCACACAGGGATTGCAGCTCAAAGTGCTTAACAGCAAATAGCATAAAATTAACATACCATTTGGCTACAGTTGACAGAATAAACACAATGCATAAAGTGCAGACATAAGTATAGGCATGAAAAGACAAAAAAAGTAGTGCAATGTAGAAAGTCCAGACATAAGAATAGGAATAAAATAAGTATACAATAGAAAGGATAAAAATAATGCAGAAAAATTGCTCTCATTTACAGTTCAATAATCATGTCTTTAAATGTTATCCATATTAAAAGGCCAATGTGAAAAGACATGTTTTTAGCTTACTTAAAAAATAAAATTAGTGAGCTTGCCTCTGTTAGTCATATCTAACAACAGAAATCATACAGAAATCATCACATCGCTGCCTCATGTGTAACTATTTGGCGATCCTTGACATGAAAAGGGTCTCGAACCCCCGATGTCCTGTCCAGTACAGAATGTGGTTTGACACGCGTGAACTTTGGAAGGTCGACGTCCATAGGTACAGTTGCCTCGGGATAAAGGAGTTGCTGTATGCTTATTTCTTTTTTTATTATTCTGTAAAATCAATATAAGCGATACATGATGCAGTTTGTTGTGTGTTATCTTCGGAGGGTTGGATGTTTGTAGATGCCAATAAGTACACAGTGTATTTATTCATTATTCTTTTTTGTTATCCAGTGTTTCATCCCACTTTGCATTTGTTGTTTGTTTTATTCATGATGGTGAATAGGGATAAGCTTGGGCAAGGGAGGCACGCAGAGGCAAGAAGAGTGAAGCACAGTTTATGCGTTATCTGGGATTTAAGATCTGTATATATATTGTATCTATAGTTACCTGCGACCGGGTCATTTCCCCACCCTCTGGCAGCCACATGTTTCGCCTAAGTTTCCCCCTATCTGTGCGAGCTGCTGCTACGACGGCGCTCTATGGGGAAACCATGACACTCCCCTGAATAAGAGTATAATGGAGCTCTATGGAGAAACCATGACATTCCCCTGACTAATAATGGAGCTCTATGGAGAAACCATGACACTGCCCTGACTAACAGTATAATGGAGCTCTATGGAGAAACCATGACACTGCCCTGACTAACAGTATAATGGAGCTCTATGGAGAAACCATGACACTCCCCTGACTAACAGTATAATGGAGCTCTATGGAGAAACCATGACACTCCCCTGACTAAAAGTATAATGGAGCTCTATGGAGAAACCATGACACTCCTCTGACTAGCAGTATAATGGAGCTCTATGGAGAAACCATGAGACTCCCCTGGCTAGCAGTATAATGGAGCTCTATGGAGAAACCATGACACTCCTCTGACTAGCAGTATAATGGAGCTCTATGGAGAAACCATGACACTCCCCTGACTAGCAGTATAATGGAGCTCTATGGAGAAACCATGACACTCCCCTGACTAGCAGTATAATGGAGCTCTATGGAGAAACCATGACACTCCCTGGACTAAAAGTAATTTCAAAAACGAAAACGGCTGGATGTGTCACGTTTTAGACTCAAACATGAAAGTTGTAAAAGATACTTAAAGATATAAGAGATGAAACACTTTTGAAGGTATTTATTATAAAAAGTTTAACAAGCAATGTAATATAAAAGTGAATAAGCAAAGTATTTATACAAGGTGAATATAGCAAGGTACAATTTGAAATCTAGATTGTTACAACCGGCCGGTTGAGTATATTAAAGGAAATTATAAAAGTCTAGTCATTGTCTCAGTCCAGCATGTCTCCTCCGTTCCAGTCTGTGTCCAGTCCAAGTCAAAGCAGAAAAAGTCGAAGTGAAGTCAAGTGGAGTGAAGTGAAGTCAAGTCCCCCCTTGGCTCTGGGGGTGATCTTTATTAGCGATCCCATAGTTCAGTGTGTATGTGGTATCTCTCCTCAGTGCACATTTGTGTGTCTTGTGTATTGGGCAGCCTGTATGTCCGGCGTGCATGAGTGCATGTATCGCACGTTAACGTGTAAGTAGGTGCGTGTGTGGGTCTTAAGATAACGATCTGTGATTTAATGGAGACTGGTCTTCGTGACCACTGAATGACCCAGTCGTATTTCACCGGCTTGTGACATCCCGGTAATTTATGTGATCCGGCCTTATCTAATGCCGGTCAGTTGAGAGCAAGGGTGTGTGTGTGTGTGTGTGTGTTTGTGTGAGAGGAACGGTACCATGTACCAGGGGTCAGCCTGCAGGTCACTGATCTGTGAGTGGTCCTCTTGTCTGAGAGAGAGACGTAAAACCAGCTTTATATAGTGTAGTGATGGGAGAATGTCTCCGCTTATAAAATTACATGATACGTGTCATATTTCATCAGTCCCCCCTCTCCCTACCCACAGGTAGGGAGAAAATGAAATAGAAGGGGGACCTCAAGCAAAATTACCAACAAACAACCACATAATAAAAAATACACCCAACCGGCCGACCCACAAGAGTCAATAGAGAAATGGCACAATCAACAACCTCTCTACTGTTTTCATCAAACAGAGTCCTGCATGTGGCCAAAAAACCTCCCGAGACAAACGGCCCAGAATGTACGGCCAATAAAGAACACATGAATAATATCATGCTTAAATACCATGACATAACTGGAGGATAAAAGGCACACATCGTCCCACAGTCTCGCTATTATGGTAACGGCCCTTGGCGCAGCTCACAGCACATCCGACTCACTGTGAGTTTGTCAAACATAACATAACAGCGTACAATAACAGTGCACAATAAAACATAACAGTGCATAATAATAACACAACAGTGTATAACAAAACACAACAGAGTATAATAAAACATAATAGTGGATATCAAAACAGTGCATAATAAAACATAACAGTGTATAACAAAACATAACAGTGTATTAACCCAAACCAGGGCGTAGGGCGCCAAAAGGCCCCCTAAAAAACAGAAAAATACAAAAGAAAAACGAAACTTCACCGCCGGCCGACGTCCGCGACGGATCACAGCTCTACATATCAGACTTGTACGCAACCTTGTGGAGTGTGACCACATACAATGGGGGGCCCAGAGGAGAGAGATGAATTGGTGCGGTATAGAGAGATGAGAGAGAGAGAGTAGAATAGGAGATAGAAAAGGCTAGAGGCCTATGACATGAGGCTCCTTCTCCGGCGAGTACGGGATGACCAACACTAATACATCAGACCTATACGTAACCTTGTTGGGCTTGCGGAGTGTGACACCTTGCTGGACTTGTGGAGTGTGACACCTTGCTGGACTTTTGGAGTGTGACACCTTGCTGGACTTGTGGAGTGTGACCACATACATGTGGGGGCCCAGAGGAGAGAGATGAATTGGTGCGGGTATAGAGAGATGAGAGAGATGAGAGAGTAGGAGACAGAGTCCTATAATATGAGGCTTCTCCTCCCGGTGTCATCCGGTGAGGAGAGACCAGTCACAGCTTCCTCCCATATCTGGATATCATGACCTGGTAACACGTGGCATTGGACAGCTCCACTTCCCGCACAGTCACTACGTGGCATCGGACAGCTCCACTTCCTGCACAGTCACGGACAGCCCCACATCCTGCACAGTCAGTGGGGGATAAACGGGGGAGGAGGAGTAGAAGAGGGGAGGAGAGATAGCACCGTGGTGGGGACTGTCATGGCTCTTGGTAGAATACTGAGAGATGACTTTTCAGGAGGATACAGACGTCTGTCCAGGAGGATACAGAGAGATGTAGCAGCGGCACACGTCCTCTGTCAACCTCAGTGAGCGTCCATCCCAACGGCCGAGTCCTTGTCCCCGGTAAGTGCAGCAGTAACCACCCTTCAGGATGATAAGAGCACTAGCATCAGCGACACAAACATATCCGACAAAGACAGACCCGTATTCGCCCAAACCGCTCCATGGCTTCACAGCGGGGGGTCCTCTGTACCACTGCTCCGTGCCAGCCCATGACCCCAGGTCGCCAGGCCCAGCAGGACCTCGACCACAGAGCCGTCGGGGGATGTAACGTCACCACTTAGGGTCCCAATGTCTCATACTCCACCTCCTCTCCTCCATGCTGTCAGTGTGGTCCAGCTGTCACCACAGTCACCATGGCCCGTCCCACCATGGCCCGTCCCCCCTTGACTGAGGATATCCATGGCTGAGTATTGGGTCCGTGTGGGATCAAGTCCGCTGCCCGTCCCAGAGTCACAGAGAGAGAGAGAGAAGAATAGAACAGCGGCCCTCCCCGCCAACATTACCAATCAATCCAACACATTAAAACGACATCCAGACAGAGATTACAATAAAACGGCAAACTTAAAATGAACCAGACTCAAAACCCAAAAAGAGTAAAAAGAAAAAATACAAAATCCACACCCAAAAAATTAAAATAACGTAAAATAAGGACCAAATAGGGAGAGAGAGCGAAACGGTGTGTATCAGAGTCTGTGTGTTCATGTGCCAGTGTACGTGTGTGTATAGAGTGCGTGTGTGTGTGTGTGCCTGTGTTCGTATTAGGTTGTGTGTGCGTACAGACAACGTGTGTGTGCGTGTGTGTATGTATGTGTGTGTGTGTCGTGATCGTGCGCGCCAGCGTAAGGGCGTGTGCTAGCGAGATCATCAGCGTGTGCGTCAGGGCTTGTAGATTGATTGATTGATCTATCCTGACACAAATCGTGGGACAAAAAAAACATTATAAAAGACAAGACAATAACAGCGTCCACAACGCTGGTCTAACCTATTGAGCATACAGTAGTCTACCGAGCATACAGTATTCCAATGAGTATATACATTCTAATGAGTATACAGTATTCTACCGAGTATATATAGCATTTTACAGACCAGGGGTATACACCAGCATGATTGATGGGTCACGGCCTCCCTAAAGGAGAGCAGGAAAAGGGGAGAAAAAGAAACACGCAACACCATCCAGTCTCCCACCATAATCATAGAAACATGCAGTAATCGAACCAAGCATACGCATCACACCCATACTCCAGGACACACATGTACCCCATGCACCCCCCAATAAACCATGACAAACAAAATTAGTTAATGTTTTAGTTGGAATCATAAACGCAGAACCATGCACCCACAGACAGACATGCACTTAGTATCGTATTTAGGCAAATACGAAATAGTGGCGGCTCCCTCCCTTTCTACCCTCAAACTCAGCCAAGTCCAGTCTACCCCCACTCCCCCTTAGGCCTAAGAGAGAGGGAACACAAGATAGATTAACGGGGATTGAGGGGGGGAAACGAAATCACCCTTCCTTCTCCTGCCCTATTTCGCAACATTCCTTCTTTAAAGAAAGCTAGGTCACGGATTGATATTGACACAAATCTCTCCGCGCCCATTGACTGTAGCTGAGCTATAATGCCTGACCTAGACGTAAGGCCTATAGCCCCCAGTGGGGCCGTGGGGTGTACGGCCAACGGGTGCAGGCGTCGATTAGTCCCTTCGGCACTGCTACCAGGAGCCATCGGAACGCCCAGGGGAATCTCCATAGCCACTCTTAACTTCTCCCAGAAAACAGGAGCAGCTAGCTAAAAATGTCTCAGCTTCCTCTTCCCACCCGGGACAGCTGTGTCCTCTGTGCTGAGTTTGAGAAGGGAGAGAGAGAGGAAGAGAAAGATTTTCAGTATTTTAATTATCGTCTTTATTTTTCTTAAAAATGGGAAGAGCAATCGGTATTCCCAGGAGAGGTACTCATGTCAGATAGAAGCGGTGACCTCTGTAAACTCCAGGCTGCCCCGAACTGGGCAGCACGGTTGGTACTATGGGCCGCTGACCAAGGTCCAATGTGAGCCGTATATGCATGCCCGCCTCTCTTGGCCTTGCTGCTTAAATTGGTCCTGAGCAGTAAAACCCCTGTTCCCTATACATGAACCGATTGTGCAAAACTGTGCATGAGTATTACACTCAAGGTCCCAGTAGTGGGCATCTCGAATTGCCAGGTCCTAAAACCAACGCTCTTAAGGGGATCTTTTAGTTGTAGAGCATTAACCCCTTGGAATAACCTGCCTCAAAACCTCCGCTGTATAGTAGATTCACTTTAAAAATACCCCCCAACGTATATAATATGTATGGGTGCATAATGTATACAGGCCTAATATGTGTTCCCATTATCCTCTATGTTCTTTTAAAAGTTGTTTGCAACTCCGATCTGTGTGTTTTTTTTTTTTTTTTTTTTTATAAACATATCCAGTCTTATATGGAGATCAAAACCGCTCTTAGAAGACAGACCTGCCTTCAGCATCAGAGACAGACCGAACATACAATACATTCATTAATATAAATTAATTAATGAATAAGTAATATACAAGGATTAATTTCTCATTAGAATTATGCCTAATTATTCAAACGGTAAACACACACGCGCGCATATGACTATAGGACCTTCTACTGCACGCCACAGTGACAGCAATCAGACGAGCTTCACATCTGTCAACAAAGAAACCATACTGCCGTAATTACTTCCATCCTCAGAAGACTTATGACTAAAATACAACTTTCATATACCTATCCTATACGGCAAACCCTTCCCGTCTTTCCACCTCACGAGGCATCATAAGGCAACAGTCGCATTTAGAATCCAGACATCTGACGACAGAGCCACTTAGAATACGTGCAAGTGGAACAAATATCAACATTCTTGAACCCCATACACGCATGCTCGCGTCCTGTTGCGATGACGTGATTAAATCGTTTTATCAGTGAATCAAAGTTGCAAAGAAAATATATACCGAGACACTTAAGACCCACTAAAAACAAGTTCCACCAAAACAGCAACGTCCGCTGGATGTTGACTAACAACCATTCGATTTTACGAGTGTATATACACGTTGAGTTCCCATTACAGGGATAATAGCCAAATCTAAATTACAATTCCCGTCAAGAATAATAACACCTGAACTGTCCCCGTGGGGAATATGGGTTCATTGCGTTAGATGTACTTCCAACAATAAAACGCGCTAACCAATCAATGTGACCGCAGAGGCTATAGGCCTATATACTATGTCCATGATTATATTGACTAGATTGTCCATGATTTGGGAGCAATGCAAGGACGATATTCACTATGATTGTAAACATCCATACCAATCGCTCAGATATCCAGTCACGCCTTCTATCTACTTCTATCTAGACCCCGTCTCCTCACTCGGGTGACGACACAAAACAGATCTTATGGTTATGATGTAAAACGAATATTACAGGCGCTGGACATTTTTAAGTCCCTTATCAAATCGTATCGGTCTTCTGGGGGCTGCTTTATGGTTTCATTGAAAGTAAACAAAGAAAGGTTTACATTGTGTCTTTTTTAGCAGAACCACACAAAGAACACAGGCCATACTGTTATTACAAAGCATACAAAATATGTGGGAGACCCTGATGGAAACAAGACAAACGCCTTTCACAGGTCTGCATCCCCCCAACAATTGTACGTATTGAGCCGTACCGTATTGTACCCCTCCTGTAATCCGTCAAATAAAGTTCCCATTCACTCATTCATTCACCTGTCCACTTTTGTTCCTCCGCCACCGTGCACGCACGTAATTTCATTCAACCCGATCTCACCATCATGCAATATGTGTCTGGTACCATCTCTAAAAAACAAAGAATCGCAATAATAATCACTGTTCCTGGTGGACCCCAGGAAGACTACTAAAAATCAAATAATGGGTCAAATTCCTATAATTATGATTCACGGTCGCTCACTAATTCGCCGTTATATAGATAGCGAAACGCATGCTTTGTCTCGCATCGGAGCGTGGCGGCGCTGCAAGCACAAACCAAAACTCCACCTATTTATCAAATGAAAAAACACAAAACACCTCTGGTCCTCTTAATTTATAATAATCGCAGCATCCTTATCCCAATCCCAGTAACATAAGGTTCTATGATTAGTGCAGTGACCGCTTGTCAATGTCACACACCCCCCATCCTGACAACGCGCCCGGCGCATATCGTTCTTCCCCGGCCGGGTAAGAAGACGAGGATGTCGGCTGAACCGAGCGCAAAAGAAAACAACGAATGAACAGCCCGCAGCGGCTCCCTGTTGCATGCCTGCCCTATACACCAATACGTGCGTCTCTCCATCAATGCAGTCCTGTGTGAACTATGTGCGTCTCCCGCAACGTTACGTACCGCAAGCGGCACTAACAGTCCCCGCGCCTCGGACCAAAGAAATAATAATAATAACAACAACAACTGGTTGATTATGACTAATTGAAAACGGGGGACCCTGATGCAAACAAGACGAAAGTCCTTCTCCCCCCTATGTATGTCACGCAGTCCGCACACCGTGCGTGTAACTATATATAAGCCCGGAATTAAAGCAATGTTCATGTCTTTGGTATATATTTTATTCCATGGAAGGTTACGTTCGTCAGAGCCAAACGAATGAACGATGAAAATTATATCTGTATCGTCCCACTAGGAATATCATACTCTATGGTCTTTGTGCTTTGCGTTTATCAATAATACGTTTATTCATGCATATGCAATACGTGAAAACCCTGATTTAGGACGCAGCGGATGGGAGCAGAAAACGCCCTCAGACACTCGCGGGTTTGCATTGAAAGCGAATAGCTGTAAATGCATAGTCCATATGTGCCTTCAAAGATTTCCAGTTCCAGTGTTCCATTGTCCATTTTGCATATACAACCCGCTATCATATATTCAATTAGAATGTCAGAATGTATCATAGAATGATGATCAGCGCGGCTGTACCCCGCAATACGGTCAACTCGTATTACAAAAATAAAGATTGCTGGTTCAACAGCATCTATAAGTGTGGTAATAACGCAGATATCGAGTGTATAATATTCCTGTGAATATGCGCGTGGTGCACGCCTCTGTATCCAACCAAAATTATACTCCTATATAGCACAATACAATAATATAATACCCGCTCCTACAACTGCTCATATAGCATAACATAACAATATAATATAACATAACACCCGCCTATCGTTAATGAACTAGATACATCCATCTAATCGTCAATGCATAGTCTGAAACTGCAATGCGAAGAGGGTTCAATCGTTTCTGGTTCCACAGACCCGCTCCCTCGCGCGGCCGCTTCGAAGGTTCAAAAGTCCGCTGAACCAGTACCCCTCCTCGCAGAGCAGGACATGGCCCCCCTACCACCAGTACACTAATTTCAATATAATATACCATTCTCTACTACACAACACCCAGAATATAAGAAGTCTGTACAATACAATACTCAACATCAAAATACGGGAATAAAATATCGGTATAACATAAATCAAACGCTAACCACATTCATGGGTTCACCGTAGCTCATAACTTTTTCAATTGACTTAAGCTTATTTCGTGGCCAGGATTGCAGCTGGCTGACGCAATCAAGAGACTAAATCAGGACAAATTAAGGCTGATCAACCATTAACCGTAAACTGTTCGTAATTCCCACGCACTTCAGCCCTACACAATCCATTTTTATGGCCATTAAAACAACTCTGACTATAGGGCCTAAGTCCCTGCTATATCCGTCAGGCCTCCCCGAGGTCTTATCTTTAATAAATGGGTCACTTCTAACTTATGACACCACTTATTGCCTTATAGAGAAGGACTTTTCATTCAACAAACATCAAGCAGTGGGGGGAAAAAAAAGGACAGAATATAAAACACACTGCTTTTCATCGAGCACATCCACACACAATCAAACCCTTATTGCTCTAACTTGGCAACTTGAATAAGCTTATCTTGAAGACTTGGATTGCAGTCGACTGATGCAAATGAGACACTATCCCAGGACTAAGAAAAGGCCGATCGCTCCTTTAATCGTAATATGGGCGTAATTCTCCCGCATTTCAGACCTGCAATCCACTTTATGTCTATACTCAATAACTGATTACCCTTAACTTAAATAAATGGGTTGGTTCTAGCCTAGTGCAGAGAGAAAAAAAAAAGAAAAAAAAGAGAGTGGTGAGTAGGAAAAAATTAAATAAAAAAAGTTCTAGTTATAAATTGCACCTTGCAAATATCCATTTCAACAACACAATTCAATGGGTTTTACTTTTATTTTTAGCCACCTATTTACAAGACAATAATTGAGAATGCATCCACTCATAACGGCTGTTTTAACTATGCAGATTTCGACTTTTGCGTAACAGGCTTATCTGCTTACCTTTGAAAGTGGATCCTCTGTCTGAGTGGATGTCTTCCAGTCAATATCGTCCGTAAATAGCTAGGTCGGTAAGTCTGATTGAATGCCCACCAGGAACGCCAAATTGTCACGTTTTAGACTCAAACATGAAAGTTGTAAAAGATACTTAAAGATATAAGAGATGAAACACTTTTGAAGGTATTTATTATAAAAAGTTTAACAAGCAATGTAATATAAAAGTGAATAAGCAAAGTATTTATACAAGGTGAATATAGCAAGGTACAATTTGAAATCTAGATTGTTACAACCGGCCGGTTGAGTATATTAAAGGAAATTATAAAAGTCTAGTCATTGTCTCAGTCCAGCATGTCTCCTCCGTTCCAGTCTGTGTCCAGTCCAAGTCAAAGCAGAAAAAGTCGAAGTGAAGTCAAGTGGAGTGAAGTGAAGTCAAGTCCCCCCTTGGCTCTGGGGGTGATCTTTATTAGCGATCCCATAGTTCAGTGTGTATGTGGTATCTCTCCTCAGTGCACATTTGTGTGTCTTGTGTATTGGGCAGCCTGTATGTCCGGCGTGCATGAGTGCATGTATCGCACGTTAACGTGTAAGTAGGTGCGTGTGTGGGTCTTAAGATAACGATCTGTGATTTAATGGAGACTGGTCTTCGTGACCACTGAATGACCCAGTCGTATTTCACCGGCTTGTGACATCCCGGTAATTTATGTGATCCGGCCTTATCTAATGCCGGTCAGTTGAGAGCAAGGGTGTGTGTGTGTGTGTGTGTGTTTGTGTGAGAGGAACGGTACCATGTACCAGGGGTCAGCCTGCAGGTCACTGATCTGTGAGTGGTCCTCTTGTCTGAGAGAGAGACGTAAAACCAGCTTTATATAGTGTAGTGATGGGAGAATGTCTCCGCTTATAAAATTACATGATACGTGTCATATTTCATCAGATGTCATTTAGCCAAATCAGCATGGCTGTGAGTGCGAGTCTTTCACCTTTTACATATCTACTGTAGCTTTGGCATGGATTGATTGTTTAGATCGCTAGCATGGCTAAAAAATGCAAATATATTGTAGTCTGCCCTAGGGCTGGGCGATAAAACGATAACGATAACTATCGCGATAAATTATTTCCTCGAAATAAACATGAAACGTGGTCGCAAAGTTTCGATATATCGATTTTCCAAGCTTGGATATGAGCACACGCAACAACCAATCAGTGAAGGAGATGGCCGATAGCGGAAGGAGGCGCGGAGGTAGGACTCAGTAAACAAGGCTGGCTATGGCTAATTAGCTTGCACGGCGCTATTTTACAGTTTACCTGCCGAGTTGGTGTGTGTTTTGAATTCTGAGGGTAACTGTTATAGTAGTGTGGGGTATACGGTGGACGTCGTTGCAATGAATTGGGCGGAACAGAGTATTTTAGGGTAATTTTTAGTACATTATCATGAGATACTCCGCTCTGAAACGAGGCTGACTATGGCTAATTAGCTTGCACGGCGCTATTTTACAGGTTACCTGCCGAGTTGCTATGTGTTTTTGAATTCTGAGGGTAACTGTTATAGTAGTGTGGGGTATACGGTGGACGTCGTTGCAATGAATTGGGCAGAACATAGTATTTTAGGGTCATTTTTGAGTCATGAGATACTCCGCTTGAGATACTCCACTTGCTTTGGCTAACTGCTAACGTGCGCGGACTGATGACGACATCAACTCGACTCTCGAGACATTCACAGCAGCAAAACAAGTCAGCCCGCGTATCGGCGCCGGGCATAATAAGTTAATTAAACTTGACAGACATTATATCGACGATAATTATCGATATCGAGTTATATGAAAATAATTTTATAATTTTATCGCGATAACGTTTTTGGTCATATCGCCCAGCCCTAGTCTGCCCCGTCGTTCTGACCAGGATTACGTTCCTTTTTGCCCCCTTGATGCACGTGGACAAGAAACACGTCTATTGGCTAAAAGGGGGTGGTGGCAATGGGTGTGGCCTATCGCAGCTATTGTAAATGCAATGCTTGTTTTGAGGACCTTTCTGCTGTAAGGAAGTGTGGAGATGTGGAGATATTCAACAAACAATAGTCCAGAGTGAAACCCAGTCTCTTGCGACACCATGGCGTGCATTCTGCCTCTCAGCCACCAGGATTTAAGTTAAACACTTAAAAGGAACACGCCAACTTTTTGGGAAATTAGCTTATTTGCCATCTACCCTAGAGTTAGACAAGCAGATACCCTTTTCTTCTCTGTGCATGAATTAGGCTTAGGGAACAGCCGCACCGTTAGCCTAGCTTAGCGTCATTCACTGGAAGTAGGTGTGCCAGTGTAGCCTAGTTCCCAACTCCAAATACACGAACCACTGCTGTTTACAGGAAAGTAGGCTACACTGGCACACCTACTTCCAGTGAATGACGCTAAGCTAGGCTAACAGTGTGGCTGTTCCCTAAGCCTAATGCATGCACGGAGAAGAAAAGGAATCTGCTTGTCTAACTCCAGGGTAGATGGCAAATAAGAAAAATTCCCAAAAAGTTGACGTGTTCCTTTAAAGGGGAACAATACCCAGTTTAAGAATGCATACATGTTATTCCTCTGGTCTAAGATGGTAAAAAATAAATAAAAAAACAACACTCTTCTCTCTAAGTGCTCAAATGTAAACAGGTCATCAGGTGTAAAGTCTGGAGCTGCTCCATAGACAATGAACTGGGGAAGATAATAATAATAATAATAATTGTATTTATATAGCACCTTTCATACAGGGGATTGCAGTTCAAAGTGCTTTACATCAGTAAGAAATAAGACATAAAATCTGTGTAAAACAAGCAGCAAGAGAAAAGCATAAAATGGGATAAAATAATGCAGGTATATTAATCAAAATCATATCAGAACCTCACGTTCCAATAGGCTTCTTGAATTTCTGTAATCTGTTACAAAACATGATAAAGGGAGTATGCACCCAGTGGATAGTGGGGTGTAGAGATAAAAGTAGAAATAAGTAAAATAATAGCAAGGGTAAAATGAGCACAAAGTGCATACGTATAAAATCAACAGTTTTTCACATTAAGATCCAACATCCCTACAGGCCTACACTTTAAGATGTTATAGGTGACACTGACAGCACCCAGGGGAATGTTCTGAGTATACTCGTACATGTTCTGTTTCAGAACTGAGACACTACAATATAATAAAGCTCATTCGGTTACACAAACTCAAACCAACAATCGGTGGGTCCACGAACTCAGGCAACACAGGTCATGACCTGGATTTGAACCCACGACGTGGTGGCGCCGCTGGGCCACCTCCCACCCCCAGAAATGTGTAAATTTTTAAGCCAAAATTCTTCTGAGCCCAATTCCCTCTTGGGATATCTTTTTGTAAGAATAAGTGGGGATTAACGGGAGTTATGATGAGTTAAGTTCCATTCCGTTATGTATTCCATAGAAGATGACCTCAATGACCTCAGTGTTAACAGCGAAAGTGTGATAGCAAAGACTTACCGTAACGGAAGACTCGCAAGTCCCTTTCTAACCCCAGCCCCGTGGGGGGAGATAAAGTCCTATTGTCTCACTAAAATGGAAGGAGTCTCCATCCTTCTTGTATGTCTGCTCGTCCAATTGGCGCTTGGCGGGTGTATCGCTGAAGACCCCAGTAAGTGTGAAGTTGATTGGACGAGCAGTTCTTGAGAAAGCTGCAAGCAGCCATACCGGTGCACTCGCTGCTAATAGAATAGAAGAATAGAATAGAATAGAAATACTTTAATCAGGGGCGGCTGGGTGGCGCAGCGGACTAAGCGCTTGTCTCCAACGCGAGAGACACTGGTATCGAATCCGGCTGTCAGCGTTGCCTCCGGCTTGGCCGGCTGTCATACTGGCTCAATTGGCAGAGTCAGCGGGAGGGAAGCCGGTGGGGTGGTATTCTGGTCGTTGTAAACAGCGACTCCTACAGGTCGGTCAGGGCGCCTGCACAGCGAGGGAGGGAGATGGCGAGGGTAGTGTGACATCCCACACGTTACACCTCGCCAATGAGAGTCCGCGCTGGCAGGTGAAAAGATGCTGCTGGCTGTCTCCTATGTCTCGGAGGAAGCATCTGATAGACTTCAGGGCTCCCTAGACCGCCCGGTGGGGGGCACATGCGAGCAACGACAAGGAAGGGGAGGGGGGAATTGGCATAACGACTAAATTGGGATGGGAGAAAAACACAGAAAAACAGGAGGAGAAAAAGTGGATCAAAAAAAATAATACTTTAATCATCCTGAGGGAAATTAGACACTACAAATCGCTCACATTAAACATTTAGACATTTAGACAGAACAAAGTAAAAAATAAGAATAACAAAACAAATTGCCTAAGAATAAGAATAGAATAAAATATACAGTAAAAAATATACAGTAAAAATATACAGAATTCTACAGAAGTCTACACTAAGTGTAATATTGAACAGTGTTGTTTTAAAAGTAAGAGTCCAGGAAGATGGTAACTGTCACCCTGTGCTCAGTGATGCAGTGAGGCACATTGATGCATTGTAAAGTCTGATGGCTGTCGGAATGAAGGACTTCCTGTGCCGTTCAGTGCTACATTTAGGGAGTGTTAGCCTAGCACTGAACATGCTCCTCCTGTCATGCTAGCACTGAACATGCTCCTCCTGTCATGCTAGCACTAAACATGCTCCTCCTGTCATGCTATTGTCACGTTTTAGACTCGGTTACGTGAAAGTTGTAATAAGATATTTAAAGATAAAAGAGATGAAACACTTTTGACGGTATTTATTATAAAAAGTGAATAAGCAAGGTATTATAAAAAGTGAATAAGCAAGGTACAATTGAAATCAAGTTGGTACAACCGGCCGGTCATGTAGAAAAGAAAATACAGTCAAGTCAGTGTCCCGTCAGTCCAGTCAGTCCATCCAGTCGGTGTCCAGTAGAAGTCAAAGCAGAGAAGAAGGCAGAGAAGTCCCTCCTTCCCCGTCAGGGTGTTTTTTATTAGCTGCCCCAATAGTCCAGTGTGTATGTGGTCTCTGTCCTGCGTGCATGTCGTGTGTCTTGTGTATTGGTCAGCCTGTATGTCTGCCGTGCATGAGTGTGTGGTACGCACATTTACGTGCACATATGTGCGTGTGTGTGTCTGTCTGTTTTTATTGATAACGATCTGTGGTTGATGGAGAGTGTGGTATTTGACCAGTACCTGACCGGGATTTTTATAATCCTTTGGCGGTCGTATATTAGTGACTTGTGGCATTTTGTGACAATGAGTTGAATTATTTGATCTGGGCTAATCTGGTGAGATCCCTCACCAAAGGTGCTAATGGACTTAAGTGGATAGTGACACTGATTGTGATCTGGTCTGGAGGTTTGCCAGATGCAGCAGTGTCCAGTGTGAAGTCAATGTGTGTGTGTGTGTGTGTGTGTGTGTGTGTGTGTGTGTGTGTGTGTGTGTGTGTGTGTGTGTGTGTGTGTGTGTGTGTGTGTGTGTGTGTGTGTGTGTGTGTGTGTGTGTGTGTGTGTGTGTGTGTGTGTGTGTGTGTGTGTGTGTGTGTGTGTGTGTGTGTGTGTGTGTGTGTGTGTGTGTGTGTGTGTGTGTGTGTGTGTGTGTGTGTGTGTGTGTGTGTGTGTGTGTGTGTGTGTGTGTGTGTGTGTGTGTGTGTGTGTGTGTGTGTGTGTGTGTGTGGAGTCAGAGAGAGAGAGTGAAGGGGGAAGGGATGTGCTTGTGTGTCTCTGGCAGTGTTGGGCAGTAGCTAGCTACAAGTAGCGACGCTACATAGCTTAACTACATTTCTCAGTAGCGTCACTAGCGTGATGGTAGCATCGCTACTTTTGAACCAAGTAGCGTTCTCTGTAGTGCAGCTATTTTTAGAACGAAGTAGTGACGTAGCATGAGGAAACGCTACACGCTACTGTTCGGAGAAACAGACTAAATAAAGATTTGTGAGAAAAAAGAAAAACTCCCCAGAGAAAACCCACTATGATTGGTTGGTTGGTTTAGATATGAGTATGACGACTCACGATTGGGTAAGGTTACGCCAAAACATTACGGGTAGGCCAATCAGAGGCAGGATAGGGCGGGACTCCAGCTCCGCAAATCAGGAAGTGAAAATCAAAACACAGACCACTGAATGAATGAATGCAATTTAACAGATTACATGAACCAGTCCGCGCGAAATGGCAGAGGGATTCGATGTTTCCAGGGCTGATGGCATTGATGAAGATGATGATGTCAATAACAACAATGCCTCTCCATGGCCCTATCTGGAAAAATGTATGAGTTTGAGTATTGTGTCAGCCAAAAACAAAGCTGCTCTCAACTTCCCACACCTCCAGCACTAACTTGAGAACACATATTCAGGTGAGCTGATGAAAAGCTTTACATAAACATTATCAACTGTTCCCAAACAGCACACAAGTCAGTGCACTTTTTGTCAACAGCTTTAACTAACAGATAGCTGCTATCATGTTTCACTGTAGGCAGAAAATGAACAATATTATGGGGGTGGAGAAAAGAAAAAACAAACTAACATAAATACATACACTAAGAGGGAAAAGATCACCTAGAGCAGTGGTTCTCAACCTGTGGGTCAGGACCCCCAGGGGGGGGGTCCCCACATGATTTTGGGGCCATGGAATGTTTTGTGAGTTACATATTTAAATACATTTGGTCATTTAGCTGACGCTTTCATTCAAAGCAACTTACAAATTGTGTACAACAAGTCAGCAGGAGTGGTACATATCTAGCAGCCAAGGATAAGTAGTATTGTTTGTCTAGCAGTGTCAAGCTTGAGTGTTATACTCTGAGTACATACTGTAGTAGTATAGACATATTAGCATAGTTGGTAGTAGTATAGACATGGTAGCATAATAGTAAAATGAAGTAAGACAGTTATTATTAGTTAAAATTCAGATATTGAAGAAGTGTGTTTTTGGTTGATAAAGTGGGCAGGTTTCAGAAGATGCAGAGTTTAGGGATAAATAATACATAAAGATAGAATAGAAAAGAAAAAGACCATTACTGCATCAAAAGTAATCAACAAACTATACTATAAAAACTGATCAAACATTGACCAAATGGTCTCTTTCTTTTCTTTTGTAGAGGCTGCACCCAGCTAAACTTGCCTTCCTGGATAAGGAACGTGAGCATGCGAGAAAGAGGAGTGCTCCCCAGAATGAGAAGGAACATGCTGTTCATTTGATACAAGGCAGTGTAGCACCGTTTTTCAGGAGGAGTGATACCCCCATGATGACCCAAGCTCAATTTGACAAGTTAATCCTTAACTTCATCATTCAAGGATTGCATCCACTTCATACTGTGGAGAGACCAGAGTACAAGGATTTATTCAGTCAGATTTTGCCCACCAGGCATTTGATGTCAAAGAGATCATTGGGAAGAATGCTTGATGACGTGCACATATCAATGAAAAGCATACTGTCTGAGACTTTGTCCAAACAGAACCATGTATGTACCACAACGGATGCATGGTCAGCAAACAACCGAAGCTTCCTTGGGGTGACCGTCCACTGGATAAACCAAGACACCTTAAGCATCTGCTCTGGGTCATTAGCTCGTCTCCAACCCGAGAGACACTGGTATCGAATCCGCATTAGCAGGATCATGGGGCGCCACACATATGATGTTTTGGCGCTGAGATGTTGATAGATGTGCACAGAGAATTCAACATAAAAGACAAGGTGACCATTACAACCACAGATAATGGTTCAAATTTTGTGTAGGCTTTCAGTGTCTTTGCAGAAGTTCAAAGAGGCATGATCCAAGACAGAGAAGAGGAGGAGGAGGAGGAGGATGTAGGCCCTGTCTTCATAAATGTCACAGAACCTTTGGATGACACAGAAGCAGACTACAGTCTCCCACCTCATCAACGATGTGCCTGTCAGTGTCACACCCTCAACCTGGTTGCCACAAGAGACATTGAGGATGCTTTGACCCAGTCAGAGCCATTAAAAAAAATATCAAGATCAACAATCGGCAAATGCCAGGCGCTATGGAACAAGCAACAGAGGAGCACACAAGCTTCCGATATTGTCAAAGACAAGCTAGGATGCCAGCTGGTAGTTCCCGTTGCAACCAGGTGGAACTCCACTTACCATGCCATGGAGCGACTGAATACCTGTATCCTGACAAAAGAACAAGAGCACAGGAAACCTGTGAGAAGCTTGCAGGTGCCACGCTTCAAAGCGACAGAACTCTCCTTCATACAGTATGTAAAGGTAATTAAATACCTTATTGATATGTGCTTAAATGAACACTCCATACTACTTTTCAACCAGTGTTGTTGTATCATTACATCAGTAGTATATCAGAAAACTGTAAACAATTTTGAAGTCATTCATTTAGTTTGACAGTTATTGAGAGTTGATTTTAGATAAGTTGTGGCCCAGTGATGTCATTTGTGCATGACATCACTGGTCCACAACTTAACTCAAATCAACTCTCAATGGTATCACTGGCCCGGGCCACACCTTAACTCAAATAAACTCTCAATAACTATCAAACTAAATGAATGACTGATTATACAAAGCTGGTTGAAAATCTGTGGGTGTTCCGACCTTAAAGGACGACTCCACTTTTTTTGGAAATTAGCTTATTTAACATCTTCCCTGGAGTTAGACAAGAAGATGCATACCTTTTTTGTCTCTGTGCGTGCATTTTAGCTTTGGGAATAGACGCTCCGTTAGCATAGCTTAGCTTCATCACTGGAAGTGGGGGAGGACAGTAGCCTTACAGTGCCTTACAGTGTATTGCAAGGTCTGACATTGACCAAACTTGATATGCATGACCTTGGTGGGCTCTAGGTCAACTCCTGAAAAGGGGGTCAATGTCAGACTTTGCAATCAAAGTTAGGGGGCTAATAACCCTTGCCATAATTTCAGTGCGCCCCCTAACTTTTGATTGCAAGGTCTGACATTGACCCCCTTTTCAGAAGTTGACCTAGAGCCCACCAAGGTCATGCATATCAAGTTTGGTCAATGTCAGACCTTGCAATACACTGTAAGGCACTGTAAGGCTACTGTCCTCCCCCACTTCCAGTGATGAAGCTAAGCTATGCTAACGTAGCGTCTATTCCCAAAGCTAAAATGCACGCACAGAGACAAAAAAGGTATACATCTTCTTGTCTAACTCCAGGGAAGATGTTAAATAAGCTAATTTCCAAAAAAAGTGGAGTCGTCCTTTAAGTTAACTTGTGTTCAGGTGCTGTAATCCATATATTTGTCTGACTACGCACATCTCAGTAAGCTTACTAGTGTAGTTGATCTTTCCTCCCAGGTTATTAACTGGTGGTTAAACTGCTACTACTACTACAGCACTACTATTATTATTATTACTATTATGTTTGAGGAATCATTCTTTTCTTCTTCTTTTTTTGTCTTTTTTCAGGTTATGGCCCCCCTGGCCAAGGCACTTGATGTACTACAGTCTGATCGAATGGCCTACTCCGGAGTGTTGGTGCCAACAATCACAATTCTCCTCCAAAAAATGGAGCAGTTGAAGAATGAGAGCAACCTACATCACTGTAACCCACTGGTAGATTCCATCATCAATGGGGTCAAGCGGAGGTTTGGATACATCTTCGAAGATGCAAGGTTGCTCATGGCCTCTGCAGCTCATCCTATGTTCAGATTGGCCTACATCCCCACCAGAAAGAAGACTGATGTTGTGTCAAACATGAAGGCAGAAGTAAAAGAGCGTCAAACTCAGAACCCAGATGATGCCATGACAACAGATGGCCAGGAACCAACTGAAGATGCCGATGAAGTGACTGGATACTTCCCATCGCTGAGACAAACAAGAGTTGTGGATGAAGTGGACACCTACTTGAAATCGACCGAAACCAACCTTGTCAATGTGTTCCAAAACCTGCCGATGATGAAGGAGATCTTCCTCAAGTACAACACAGGATTCCCAGCTAGTGCAGCTTGTGAACGACTCTTTAGTGTAGGAAAAGACGTTTTCCAACCAAAAATAAACCGTCTTTCGGATGCAAACTTTGAAAAGCTTCTCTTGTGTCGTGTGAACAAACACCTCATGTAAGGTCAGGGTCCTTCTCTAAAGAAACTGCACACACCACTCTTCTATTTAAAATAACGTCTTGCCAGCATATAATTGTGTTTAATTGTGTCTGATTAATGGATTAACATCTTAATTGTGGATCTATCTATCTATCTATCTATCTATCTATCTATCTATCTATCTATCTATCTATCTATCTATCTATCTATCTATCTATCTATCTATCTATCTATCTATCTATCTATCTATCTATCTATCTATCTATCTATCGATCGATCCACAATTAAGATGTTAATCCAGATAAGACAGAGATACATACATACATACATACATACATACATACATACATACATACATACATACATACATACATACATACATACATACATACATACATACATACATACATACATACATACATACATACATACATACATACAGTACATACATACATACATACATACATACATACATACATACATACATACATACATACATACATACATACATACATACATACATACATACATACATACATACATACATACATACATACATAATAATAATAGCCTCTTATGTCCTATAAAGTTAATATTTGATGGGAACAGAGACAGAGGACAATTCAGAGGGAGGTACAGATAGATATACATAGAGAGAGCAAGATAGATAGACATATATATATTATATATATCTGGGAAGTTTACAGTATTTACTGAAGGAGCGTACAATTTTGAAAGTTTTATAGAAGTTCTGTTTTGTTCTGGCTAACCTGACGGTGCACAGATGCGTGAGCAAACTGCTCAGGGAGGATGGAGGCGATGTGAAAGTTCCAAAGCCGATTACCCCATGCTGCTTATTTCCGTACTTAAGAATGTATAAATGTTACATAGGATTTCGTTAATGTCTATTTTTATAGACAAATGTTTCTTGCACTTTTTCTTTGGCCAGGTTATTGTCATTTTGCTACTGTGGTTTGAGTTGAAACAGTAGTTTATCCTGTGCTGAAAAGTCTACATTCCAATAGAGAGAGTATATATTTTGGTGTTTATTTGATTATTGTTTCACTGCCTTTAATTTATTACGTTTCCACAGTTCTTTCCTCATACTTTATTAACATTTTGTACATAATACAAGTTCATGTTAAAAGGATGACACAAAAAGCCAGACCGAGGGCTTGTTTCAGTTTTATAATAAACAATCAAACTGAACTTTTTTTTGCCTGCCTATTTGTTTGGTGGAAACTTGATCACGAAGTAAAAAATAAAATAAAAAAAAAAGTAGTGCCGATGTTGACTTACTTGACTTAATCCTCTTTACCCCGTTGGGGGGCATAGGGCGTCCACCAGAGCTCTCCATCTCACTCTCTTCTGGGCCAGGGCCTTTGCTTCCGATGTGCCGATGTAGTTAGCTATTTTTGCCATGTTCTTGTAGTGTAGCTTGCTACATTTCTCTGGGGATAGCTTCCATTGTAGTTTAGCTATATTTAATCGAGAGTAACTTGTAGTGTAGCTTACTACATTTTCCAAGTAGCTTGCCCATCACTGGTCTCTGGAACTCTTGCTCTGGCTGTGTTGTGTAATTTAGAATTGTCTATTGTCTTAATTCCGTATTATTTATCACTAGCACTGAACATGTTCCTCCTGCCATGCTAGCACTGAACATGCTCCTCCTGTCATGCTAGCACTGAACATGCTCCTTCTGTCATGCTAGCACTGAACATGCTCCTTCTGCCATGCTAGCACTGAACATGCTCCTCCTGCCATGCTAGCACTGAACATGCTCCTCCTGCCATGCTAGCACTGAACATGCTCGGTGAGGTCACACCTGTAGGTCTCGTGCTGCCTTTCCTTTTCAGCTTTTCTCTTTTTGGCTGTGCCCTAACCCTTTCACTACCACACTACAGACGGTTAACCGTGGTAGTGAAAAGGTAAACCTTATGCAGTGTGGTAGTGAAAGGGTTAACCCATTGTTGTGTGGCAGTGAAAGGGTTAACCTTCTGCATTGTCGCAGTGAAAGGGTTAACCCTCTGGTAGTGTGGTAGTGAAAGGGTTAACGCAGTGGTTCTCAGACATCTTTGAGTCAAGGACCCCCAAATAGACAAGTAAAGACACAAGTCAGAGTCCTGGACTGATCTTTAGGACTTGTGACTCGACTTGAACTTGAGCACTGATGACTCAGACTAGGACTTGGACTCGAGCATTGACTGCATTCGGACTCGGAAGGTGCAGACTTGAACTCAGACTTGTTAATTGATAAATACAGTTATTCTTTTTTATTCTTTTTTTAATAGGCCCTACTCATTTGGCATAAGATATTGATGGCTAGTGCATTTGTTTGGCTATTGTGTCACAAAGTAAATAAACTCCCTTTGAAATGGTGACCGCTGTGTCATTTATGTTTGAAGTAGACCTTTTTTTATTTGTATGTCAGCTCTTTGACTGCCAGAGTGGAGTGGACTCAACCTTGGACTCGGACTCGGACTCGACTCAGGCTCTTCTTCGGTGACTCTGACTTGGACTCGGACTCGAACACTGTGGACTTGAGACCCGATTCGGACTTGAGATTTAGTGACTCGACTCATTATAGAATCAGAATCATTCTTATACATTCTCTCATTGTGCTAAACTTCTACCGAATAAAATTTTTGTGAAATTAAAGTATTCCCCATTTTTCTGGGGACCCTCTAGAACCCTCTCACAGACCCCTGGGGGTTCTCAGGACCCCACTTTGAGAACCACTGCCCTAAAAGTCAAAGGACAAACGTCACACTAATATTTAGTCCAAAAAACATCTTTAAAGATGACTTTGAGCTAAAGTTACACTGCAATTGTCTTCCAGACAGGACGGTTCTGCATTGTCGCAGTGAAAGGGTTAACCCTTTGGTAGTGTGGTAGTGAAAGGGTAAATCGTATCATGTAGTACACCTGTATGGAAGCATCTGCATTCATTATGTTCCTCCAATCATTTTATTCACGTTGTCCCCTTTCATTTGTCACCGGTCTATATATATATATATGGGATGTTATTCGAGGTATATTTATAGATATGATCTAAAAATTATTGTAGGAGTTGTTTTTCCTTCTCTCCAGCCCCACAGGTGTCTATTCCTCCTGGGCATTCCTTGGGGATGGCCAGGCACAGTTCACTTTGTACTTGGTGAATACTTTATCACTGACCATAGGGAGAATGAGAGTTAGGATATGGTCTGGGTCTCTGTGCCTTGATGAAATATGCATTGGTAAGAGATTGAGTAGAACTTCCTCGCTTGAGGCTGGAATATATCTATATCTATATATATATGTGTGTGTGTGTGTGTGTGTGTGTGTGTGTGTGTGTGTGTGTGTGTGTGTGTGTGTGTGTGTGTGTGTGTGTGTGTGTGTGTGAGAGAGAGAGAGAGAGAGAGAGAGAGAGAGAGAGAGAGAGAGAGAGAGAGAGAGAGAGAGAGAGAGAGAGAGAGAGAGAGAGAGAGAGAGAGAGAGAGAGAGAGAGAGAGAGAGTGAGAGAGAGAGAGAGAGAGAGAGAGAGAGAGTGAGAGAGAGAGGTGAGTCACTGCAGGACTATTTAACGGTTGAGTTCATTGTGTGTGACGGCTCTATCTATTCAGGCTTGCTCAATCTTGTCATTGCATGCTGATGCAAGGTGTGTGTGTGTCTGTGTGTGTGTGTGTGTGTGTGTGTGTGTGTGTGTGTGTGTGTGTGTGTGTGTGTGTGTGTGTGTGTGTGTGTGTGTGTGTGTGTGTGTGTGTCTCCATCTCCATGGTACCACTTTTATACTTAAATGAAACCTTAAACGAAAAGAGACTTTTCAAGTGACGGAGTGTTGGACTTATCTTTAAGGTTCAAATCAAGTTCATCTCTCCCAGAGTCAGACAAGAAGACCGATATCAATTCCATCTCTGTGCGCCTGTCTGAGTTGTTTGGAAGTTGTGTCTTCCATTTCTAGCCCCAATAGACTATATTCACGTGTGTGTGTGTGTGTGTGTGTGTGTGTGTGTGTGTGTGTGTGTGTGTGTGTGTGTGTGTGTGTGTGTGTGTGTGTGTGTGTGTGTGTGTGTGTGTGTGTGTGTGTGTGTGTGTGTGTGTGTGTGTGTGTGTGTGTGTGTGTGTGTGTGTGTGTGTGTGTGTGTGTGTGTGT
>NC_140182.1:31585890-31635130 GCF_963971535.1 Notolepis coatsorum | reverse complement strand
CTGTGCTGTTGGTCTCACTCTCAGTGTGTTTCAGGCACAAGCTGGTTACTGTAACTTAATGATCCCTCCAGCGGGATCCATGTGATCACAGTACATGGAAAAGTTCCATGAAACATAGCTACAGTTTAACCCATTCACTACGACACTACAGAAGGTTAACCTTTCACTACCACACTACAGACTGTTAACCGTCTGTAGTGTGGTAGTGAAAGGGTTAACCTTATTTAGTGTGTTGTGAAAGGGTTAACCCTTTGTCATGTGGCAGTGAAAGGTTAACCTTATGTAGTGTGGTAGTGAAAGGGTTAACCTTATTTAGTGTGGTTGTGAAATGGTTAACCGTCTGTAGTGTGTTAGTGAAAGGGTTAACCTTATTTAGTGTGGTTGTGAAAGGGTTAACCCTTTGTCGTGTGGCAGTGAAAGGTTAACCTTATGTAGTGTGGTAGTGAAAGGGTTAACCGTCCGTAGTGTGGTAGGGAAAGGGTTAACCTTATGTAGTGTGGTAGTGACACTTTACTGTCACTCTACTCTCACTCTACTCTCACTCTACTGACACTTTACTGTCACTCTACCCTCACTCTACTCTCACTCTACTCTCACTCTACTGTCACTCTACTGTCACTCTACTGTCACTCTACTCTCTCACTCTACTCTCACTCTACTGACACTCTACTCTCACTCTACTGTCACTCTACTCTCACTCTACTGTCACTCTACTGTCACTCTACTCTCACTCTACTATCACTCTACTGTCACTCCACTCTCACTCTACTGTCACTCTACTGTCACTCTACTCTCACTCTACTCTCACTCTACTGACACTCTACTCTCACTCTACTCTCACTCTACTGTCACTCTACTGTCACTCTACTCTCACTCTACTATCACTCTACTCTCACTCTACTCTCACTCTACTGACACTCTACTCTCACTCTACTGTCACTCTACTCTCACTCTACTCTCACTCTACTATCACTCTACTCTCACTCTACTATCACTCTACTGTCACTCCACTCTCACTCTACTGTCACTCTACTCTCACTCTACTCTCACTCTACTGACACTCTACTCTCACTCTACTGTCACTCTACTCTCACTCTACTGTCACTCTACTGTCACTCTACTCTCACTCTACTGTCACTCTACTCTCACTCTACTGTCACTCTACTGTCACTCTACTCTCACTCTACTATCACTCTACTGTCACTCTACTCTCACTCTACTCTCACTCTACTCTCACTCTTGTATCACTCTACTCTCACTCTACTATCACTCTACTCTCACTCTACTGACACTCTACTCTCACTCTACTGTCACTCTACGCTCACTCTACTGTCACTCTACTGACACTCTACTCTCACTCTACTCTCACTCCACTCTCACTCTACTATCACTCTACTGTCACTCTACTGTCACTCTACTCTCACTCTACTATCACTCTACTATCACTCTACTCTCACTCTACTCTCACTCTACTATCACTCTACTCTCACTCTACTCTCACTCTACTATCACTCTACTGTCACTCTACTCTCACTCTACTGTCACTCTACTCTCACTCTACTCTCACTCCACTCTCACTCTACTCTCACTCTACTGTCACTCTACTCTCACTCTACTCTCACTCTACTCTCACTCTACTCTCACTCTACTCTCACTCTACTGTCACTCTACTCTCACTCTACTCTCACTCTACTATCACTCTACTGTCACTCTACTATCACTCTACTCTCACTCTACTCTCACTCTACTCTCACTCTACTGTCACTCCACTCTCACTCTACTCTCACTCTACTCTCACTCTACTGTCACTCCACTCTCACTCTACTTTCACTCTACTGTCACTCTACTCTCACTATACTCTCACTCTACTCTCACTCTACTCTCACTCTACTGTCACTCTACTTTCACTCTACTGTCACTCTACTGTCACTCTACTTTCACTCTACTGTCACTCTACTCTCACTCTACTCTCACTCTACTCTCACTCTACTGTCACTCTACTCTCACTCTACTGTCACTCTACTCTCACTCTACTCTCACTCTACTATCACTCTACTGTCACTCTACTCTCACTCTACTCTCACTCTACTATCACTCTACTGTCACTCTACTATCACTCTACTCTCACTCTACTCTCACTCCACTATCACTCTACTGTCACTCTACTGTCACTCTACTATCACTCCACTCTCACTCTACTGTCACTACTGTCACTCTACTGTCACTGTAATATCACTCTACTGTCTCTCTACTATCACTCTACTATCACTCTACTGTCACTCTACTGTCACTGTAATATCACTCTACTGTCACTGTTGTGAAGGGCCAGATTAAACCGAATATATATATTTATTTATATATATATATTTAATTGTATTTGTATATTCTCTAATATTCCCTGATATCCCTTGTATATTCCTTGTACAATATGCATTGAATATCCATTCTAGCCTACTGAACATCCCATAATAGTCTCCATTCTACTATTGGTCGAGACCTTGGTGTCAGGCTGCCATACCCCCAGACCCAGTTCAAACGTACCGCTCAACATGTACGAACAAGTCCTAGTTCCGCGTAGGAATCTGGCTACCGCACCACTAATGGGACTATTTGTTCATAGTGCGTATATATACTGCGCTACTAAAGTAGGACTTCCTTTTCAGTCCAGTTTCTTACCCTCCAATAGAGTCACAGACGTAAAGCCTCCCCGCGACGCCACGTGTGGGAGTAAGGCCAAGTTCGCCTACCATCGGTATTGAGACATCGTGTATATTAATATTTGAATAGTCATATTTGGCACTATATCGTCGAGTTGGACGTAGTCTATTAAGCTAATAATAGTCTGTTAATATATAGTGCTTCGTGCGGTGAGAATACTACCGTAGTCAGTACCCCATCGTTTCGGGCAGAGAACTGGCTGCTTATCCAGGGTGGTTGACCCCACGTGAAGCTGCACCCGAGGAGCCCCAGAGCCGACGAGCGAGTGGACCTGTATACCGGATTATTCTACCGACGACAGCCCGCCTTCCCAGGCACGGATTATGCTTTGTATACGTTGATTATTCCATGGATAAAGACCCCCGACACTGCCGTGTGTTGGAACCCCCCCCCCTGGAGAGGACGCAAGGTGAGGAGACGCTCTGCAAGACGAGGTCGCTTCACGTCTCTCCTCCGTGGACCGGAGGACGCCGGCCCACAAAGAGTCTATCTGCTTTCATCTGTGGTCCAAGGATCGCCGGCGCATTGAACGGCACTACAGTGGGTTCACCTGGGATACCCTTGGCCGGATGAGGCAGTCGGACTCTACCCCCCCCCCCCTTCCTACTCCTGTCGGCTTACAAGCGACCGGATTAACCCCCCCTAGTGTATCCAGTCTATAATCATTAAAGTACCATTGCTGTTATTCCTTAACTATTCCAGGTCGTATATGTACCACCTGCGCCTTCAGAGATTGGACATTCTCTATTGATATACCGACGAATACTCTTGCCATAAAAGTGCATACTAATTCCCATTCATAAATGTGATTGATTTGATTAAGTGCTTGCTCTACACACCATCGCTGTGTAGAAATAAAGACCTATTTCTAATTCGTACATTTGTGTTGGATCCGTTTCATCTGCGTGACAGTGTTCATCATAATATATTTATGCCGAGTACTGGGTGGCCGAATATTAAGTACAAAGGTAGTGGTAGTAAGTATCATATCTAGTAATACAGTCAGGGAATTGTACCCCTCAGTTACAATTGGTCCTTCGAGCCGGAGGGTAATTAGTGTAATATTAATATAGTGTTATTAATATTGAAATGGCCTATGATGAACACTCCACGAAACGATCCTCCTAACCAACGCCCGCAGCGCGAACGACGGCTCCCTCAGTACTTAGAGGCTTACGCTGTCAGTCAACAACCTAGTCTTCTACTAACAGTAAACGCGGTAAAACTAGAAAGTAAAAGTATGTCTAACCCCAACGCCCAGACTACCCCGACCATAGAGGCCCCTACGGGTTCTAATGTAACTGACCAAGTTCACGGTGGGGACCAGTGGGAACCAGACATGACTTCACACCCCGCCAGTACTGAAGAAGTAGTCCCCGATGAGTCCCGGGAGGAATACAACGCTACCGAGAGAGAACTCGGCACGGAAGAAGACGGGGAGAGCACCGTGGAGATAGAGCTCCAAGGCTCCGCAAGGAGTACCCCGAGGGAAGGCTCCCCTATACAACCGCCTTCTCCCAGCGAGGCAGAGAGGACCCTACAGCAGGCCTTCCTCATCAGCCTGAACGCCGCTGCTGAACGCGACCGACTGCAGATCCAGCAGCGGAGCGAAGAAGAGCATATACGTCTAGAAATAAGACGCATTCAGAGAGAAGAGAATGTGGCCCGAGACCGAGCAGACAGCCAGCGAGCAGCTGCTGGTGCTCTACGGGACGCAGAGCGCGACAGACAGCAAGCGCAACTAATAGAACAGCTGATCAGACGGACAACACCCTCTCCCTCCGCCAGAGGCTCCAGGAACTCGTCTAGACACACCTCCAGGGCGGCATCCCCTAGCCGAGTAAACAACCCTGAACTTGACCAACAGACGAGGTCTATACCCCCCACAGACCACCTCCCCCCACCGGTCCAAGCGAGACCTAGCAACCGGGAAGGAGCAGCATATCCTGTGGAGAGGCTAAACCAGAGACTACAAGCACTGGATGACCTAACTGAAGACGAAGAGGAAGAGGAGGAGAACCACGCCCGACGACAGCACAGTACTCTACCGGACCAGGAGGTCCGGTACAGCCCAGGCTATACTCCCGCGGAGCTGCGCTACAGACCCCCGACTCTATACACGGGTGAGCACGACGCACGACCCGCACCGAGGAACAGCACCTGGACAAGCGGGCCATGGTACACTGCCGGTACCAGCCCATACCAAGGAGCGGGAGGAGACTCGCCTAGGAGGCCTCTCCCCCAACGCTCGCCGATGTATCCACAGTCAGCGTCATACATTGGCACGCCTATGGTACCCGACTTCACCCAAGAGAACCGGGCCCAGTATACAGAACTCCGCATGTGTCTGGAGACCATGTTGGTGGATGTATTGGATGAACGCCATAAATACGCCATCCTACTGAAGCACTTAAAGGTACCCCGCGCACATAATATAGCGCTCGCCTACGCGACTTCCACCACCCCATACACAGCAGCGCTGGTAGCATTGGACCAGAGGTATGGGCGCATATGGGATTACGTGATCCAGGAGATCCGACACATCGACCGCTTACCCCCAGCAATAGACAATCGAGCACTGGACGACCTGTCCATCAGAGTGCAGTCCCTGGTAGGGATGTTGGGAGCGCAGAGAGAGAAGGGGAGGCATGAACTTTACGCCAACTCAAATGTGGAAAGGATCTTGGAGAAGCTGCCGCCCGCTCGACAGGAGCGTTTTAGGCGGCAGAGAGACCACCGAGACCCGAATGGCCCCGAACCGAACCTCCTCGATCTAGCAGACTTCCTGGCGAGAGAAGTCAGCAGCCTACGGCTAGATACATTCGGACGGAGCACCCCTGGCTCCAGAGAAGGAACCAGACGACTAAATGATGGAAGAAGATCGGTGACTGTGATGCACCAATCGGAGTCAGTACCGAGCAGCAGGAGCCCCAGTACCCCCTCCAGAACGGAGAAGTGGAAGATAGTGTGCCCCTACTGTGAGAAAGAACACTGGCTAGCGCAATGTGACTCCTTCCCCAAGCTGAACGCGGAGGAAGCAAGTCAATGGATAAAGTCCAACAAGCGCTGTTTTCGCTGTGCGCGCTCACACATGGCAGCCGAATGCCGCTTAAAGAAAAGGTGCACCAAGTGCGATGGAGCCCATCTGGACATACTTCACGACAGTAACAGACGGCGCCCTTCACCCGCACCATCCAGCAGCAAAGCGAGCGTCATGTACATCGATCCCGCCAGCAGCAGTGGAGCCCGAGTACTCCTAAAAGTAGTGCGTGTGACACTAAGCTACCAGAATAAAGTCCTGGACACTTACGCCGTCCTCGATGACGGGTCAGAGAAGACCCTTCTGCTCGCCTCCGCTGCGGCCCAGCTAGGGCTGCGGGGAAGCGAAACCCAAATGACAATTCGGACAATAAGACGAGATTTGAAGACGATAAAGGGCGAGAATGTCTCATTCTCTATCGCAGCAAGCGGCCAGCCTGAGCGACGGTACCAGATTACAGACGCTTTCACCAGCCAAGAAATAGGACTGTCGCGGTACACATACCCCGTCGCCAAGCTGATGGAGAAATATGTACATCTGCGCAAGTTACCGATCCCGCTCATAGACAATGCTATGCCGACCCTGTTGATAGGCTCCGACCATGCAGACCTCATTGTCCCGATAGACCGGGTTCATACCGGACCCCGAGGCTGTCCTGCAGCAGTCGAGACCCGTTTGGGATGGACTCTCCAAGGCCCGCTCGCCAAATCTCTCAACCGAAGCACAGCCACTAGATGTCTCCACTCCCGAGTCACAGAGGGAGAAACCGCACTCCTGCAACACGTAGAGCGGTTATGGACCTTGGAACAAATGCCCTTTAAGAACGGAAAGAAAGACATTCGCTCTAAAGATGACATTTACGCCATTCACCTCCTCGAGACAGGGACCAAGAGAGTCCCGGTCAACGGCGTGTTGAGATACGCCACGCCACTCCTGCGGCGAGAAGGAATGCCTACTTTCCACGCCAAGACAGACGCCACAGAACGGTACCTGCTGAACACGGAGCGGCGCTTAGCCAAGAACCCCGCCCAAGAGAGTGTATACCGCGCTGAGATTGAGAAGCTCATCACAGCGGGACACGTCACAAAGATGGACATTAAAGAGGCTGACCAGACCACTGAATCGTGGTACGTGCCTCACCACAAGGTCCATCACAACGGTAAAGACCGCATAGTATTTAACTGCAGCTACCAGATCGGATCCCAAAATCTGAATAAAGAGTTACTGCCCGGTCCCACACTCGGCCCCTCCCTACTCGGCGTTCTACTCCGCTTCCGCCAGGAAAAGGTGGCCATCAGCGGGGACATTAAAGGAATGTTCCTGCAGGTGAGAGTAGTAGAGGAGGACAAGCCCCTGTTACGGTTCCTATGGAGAGAGAAGCCAGGAGATGAGCACCCAGCCATCTACCAATGGGAAGTCCTCCCCTTCGGAACGACGTGCAGCCCCTGCTGTGCTACATTTGCACTACAGAAACATGTAGCAGAGGACCCAGCAGCGGACGAAGAGGTCCGACACAGCGTAAAGAACAGCTTCTACGTAGACAACTGTCTACAAAGCCTTTCAACCCAGGAAGAAGCCGAGGCTCTCCTGATTAAACTCCGCGCCTCATTGATCAAAGGCGGCTTTGATCTCAGGCAGTGGGCCAGCAGCGATCCGCAAGTACTGCGCAGCCTCTCCTCCGAGGACAAGGCAGCCAGCAGCGAGACCTGGATGGCTACAATCCCGGGAGAAGCCCAGGAGATGACCCTGGGATTGGTGTGGCGATTCAAAACAGATTCGCTTCACTACAGACACAAGCCCCTGACTACGGAGCAGGGAAGGCCGGCGGCGGCGCCGACCACCAGACGGAGTGTGTACACAACACTCGCCCGACAATATGACCCGCTAGGATGTATTCTACCGTACACCACCAGGGCAAAAATGATTGTACGAGCATTGTGGGACAAGGACCAGGGCTGGGACGACCCCATTCCCGCACACCTTGCATCCACCTGGAGAGAGTGGGAGATGGAGCTCCACTCACTCCCAGGCGTTAATATGCGCCGAAGCTACTTCCCACCCACGGTGAGGCCAGAGACATGTAAAATGGACTTACACGTCTTCAGTGACGCCTCAGAGGTCGCATACGGATCAGTAGCCTACTTGCGGGCCCAAGAAAAGGGGGGAGAGATCTACACAGCATTTGTCCTCGCCCGCTCGAGAATAGCCCCACGCAAGCAACAATCTATCCCACGTCTAGAGCTCTGCGCAGCCCTAGCCGGAGCGCACCTAGCCACGCTCATCCAACGTGAGCTCACCATACCGGTGTCTAGAACAATCCTGTGGTCAGATTCCACGACAGTACTCGCCTGGATCAAATCGGACTCATGCAAGTACAAAGTCTTCGTGGGAGTCAGAGTCACCGAGATTCAAGACTTAACCGAAGAGTTAACCGGAGAAACAGAGTGGCGCTACGTTGATACAAAACAGAACCCAGCTGACGTCATCACCCGGGGAATGCCCCTAGATGACCTCACCCGTCGCAATGTCTACAGTGACGGCCCCGCATTCCTAAGACTCCCGGAAGGACAGTGGCCCATGCCTATCCCGAGGGAAGCAAGTCCAGAGGAGGTGGAAAATAAGAAGTCTGTGTTCTGTGGATTGAGCACCGTAGCCTCCACCGACCCTAACATAGACGATTGCACGTCCATAGAGAGTGCACAACAAAGAACATTCCTGCGGTACCACCCGGAGTGCAAGTCCCCCGCTGATATGTCAGCAGCTAACTACGAGGAAGCCGAATTGCTTCTACTGCAGCGAGCCCAGAGAGACTCGTTCCCCGATGAATTGGCCGGTCTACAGGGAGGAAAGCCCGTCCCATCCGACAGCAGATTAATTCATCTGGCCCCCGAGAGCGACGCTCATACCCTCATCAGAGTGGGTGGCCGCCTACGCAGAGCCCCCAATCTACCGGATGACATTAAATACCCGATCGTATTGAACAGCCGACACAAGGTCACAGACCTGATTATAAAGAAATACGATGAGGATGTACATCACGCAGGAGCAGAAAGAGTCTTCGCGGAAATCAGACGTCGTTACTGGATCCTACAAGGAAGAGAGGCGGTACGACGCTTCCAGCGAACATGTCTAGACTGCCGCAAGTGGCGCGCGCAGCCCAGCATACCAAGGATGGCTGACCTTCCTCCATGTCGCCTCCGAATCAGTGACAAGCCATTCCACTCAACGGGTATGGACTGCTTTGGCCCGCTGCACATAAAGAAAGGAAGAGGAACCGAGAAGCGGTGGGGTATTGTATTCAAATGCATGACCACCAGAGCGATACACATCGAGCTTCTCCCGACCATGAGCACAGACTCATTCCTTATGGCCTTCCGTAGATTCACATCACGGAAAGGAAGACCGTCTACCCTATTGTCCGATCATGGGACAAACTTCAAAGGCGGCGAAAGAGAGCTGAGAGAGAGCTTCCAAGCTATGGGCCCAGAACTTAAGACCCACCTCGCTCCAGCACAGGTTGATTTCCAATTCAACCCCCCAAACGCACCCCACTTCGGTGGCACTTGGGAACGAGAAGTGCGCTCCATAAAGACAGCCCTGTACGCAGTACTTGGGGCCCAGACTGTGGCGGAAGAAGTCCTAATGACAGTCCTCACGGAGATTGAGGGAGTACTTAACTCGAAGCCCCTCGGATATGTCTCCAGTGATGTGGCGGATATCGACCCAGTTACCCCCAACACACTCCTGATGGGGCGGCTAGATCCTGCATTACCCCAGACAATGTACCGGCCTGAAGAAGCGAACGGCCGACGAATGTGGAGGTACAGCCAAGTATTAGCCGACAAGTTTTGGAGCAGTTTCCTACTGCACTACCTACCGTCTCTACAGACCCGCCAGAAGTGGGTAAAGGAGAGAGACAATTTGACAGAAGGAACAGTCGTCATGATTATTGATCAATCACTGCCCAGAGCTATGTGGCCGGCCGGCCGCGTAAGCAAAGTGATCACCGGTGCCGACGGCAAGGTCCGAGCAGCTGAAGTGCTTGTCCAGGGTCGCACTTACACCCGTCCCGTGGCGAGGCTCATAGAACTGCCCCGACTCCCAGACACAATCGATGATGACCATGACCCTATAACCCTATGACTTTGTGAAGTTGACTGACCCCTACAGCAAACCCTTATGTGTAAATAGACAACGCGATTAATCTGTCTCTGTTTAACTGATTAGGTCTGGGACCAATCACGGGGTGGCTGTTGTGAAGGGCCAGATTAAACCGAATATATATATTTATTTATATATATATATTTAATTGTATTTGTATATTCTCTAATATTCCCTGATATCCCTTGTATATTCCTTGTACAATATGCATTGAATATCCATTCTAGCCTACTGAACATCCCATAATAGTCTCCATTCTACTATTGGTCGAGACCTTGGTGCCAGGCTGCCATACCCCCAGACCCAGTTCAAACGTACCGCTCAACATGTACGAACAAGTCCTAGTTCCGCGTAGGAATCTGGCTACCGCACCACTAATGGGACTATTTGTTCATAGTGCGTATATATACTGCGCTACTAAAGTAGGACTTCCTTTTCAGTCCAGTTTCTTACCCTCCAATAGAGTCACAGACGTAAAGCCTCCCCGCGACGCCACGTGTGGGAGTAAGGCCAAGTTCGCCTACCATCGGTATTGAGACATCGTGTATATTAATATTTGAATAGTCATATTTGGCACTATATCGTCGAGTTGGACGTAGTCTATTAAGCTAATAATAGTCTGTTAATATATAGTGCTTCGTGCGGTGAGAATACTACCGTAGTCAGTACCCCATCGTTTCGGGCAGAGAACTGGCTGCTTATCCAGGGTGGTTGACCCCACGTGAAGCTGCACCCGAGGAGCCCCAGAGCCGACGAGCGAGTGGACCTGTATACCGGATTATTCTACCGACGACAGCCCGCCTTCCCAGGCACGGATTATGCTTTGTATACGTTGATTATTCCATGGATAAAGACCCCCGACACTGCCGTGTGTTGGAACCCCCCCCCCTGGAGAGGACGCAAGGTGAGGAGACGCTCTGCAAGACGAGGTCGCTTCACGTCTCTCCTCCGTGGACCGGAGGACGCCGGCCCACAAAGAGTCTATCTGCTTTCATCTGTGGTCCAAGGATCGCCGGCGCATTGAACGGCACTACAGTGGGTTCACCTGGGATACCCTTGGCCGGATGAGGCAGTCGGACTCTACCCCCCCCCCCCCCCTTCCTACTCCTGTCGGCTTACAAGCGACCGGATTAACCCCCCCTAGTGTATCCAGTCTATAATCATTAAAGTACCATTGCTGTTATTCCTTAACTATTCCAGGTCGTATATGTACCACCTGCGCCTTCAGAGATTGGACATTCTCTATTGATATACCGACGAATACTCTTGCCATAAAAGTGCATACTAATTCCCATTCATAAATGTGATTGATTTGATTAAGTGCTTGCTCTACACACCATCGCTGTGTAGAAATAAAGACCTATTTCTAATTCGTACATTTGTGTTGGATCCGTTTCATCTACGTGACAGTGTTCATCATAATATATTTATGCCGAGTACTGGGTGGCCGAATATTAAGTACAAAGGTAGTGGTAGTAAGTATCATATCTAGTAATACAGTCAGGGAATTGTACCCCTCAGTTACAGTCACTGTAATATCACTCTACTGTCACTGTAATATCACTCTACTGTCACTGTAATATCACTCTACTGTCTCTCTACTATCACTCTACTTCAGATACGTTTGTTTCCCATTTCATTCAAACTAAATTGTATTGCAGTATCTTTATAAATACTTTATAAATACTATAACTATGTGTAAATTGTAAGCAGTTCAGTAGACTTCAACGTGAGCTGAATCTGTGCACGTGGATGATGCAAATACACACACTGTAGCGGCCAGACTGGGAGCTGGTCAGAGTTAGAAGATGTGGACCCAAGTGCAGACAAGACAGGCAGGATTCAGATGGTTAGTGTGTATTTAATGTCAGACAGGCAGGTGGTCAGAGCAACACAAGAGGGTGAGCTCACTAATGGCAGAACAGACGAACCAAAATAACGACTACAAAGTAGCAGCTAGAAACCACAGGCAGGGACTAACAATCCGGCAAAGACTACTGCAACTGAGGGGAACACACGTAAATAAATACACAAGGGGGTGACGCCTGCTTGACGACAGCTGGGGGTGAGGACACACAGGACTGCACGTTGGGAGAACCACCGGGACATCTGTGGGACCTGTGCAGAGACACAAGAGGAGACGGCTCTCAGGAGACGGGGAGACACGGGGTTATAACTGGAGCTGACAGTCACAGTCGTGACACACACACAGGCGCACGCACACACACAGGCACGGCAGACGGCAGGAGCCTGTTGGGGAAAAGAAAACAAAACCGTTTCCCCGCTCGATATCACATTGCAGAAATATACAGTATATTATAAGCTACAACAACAGTTGTAAAAAGCTGTCATTCGGTTCCGTCTGCAAGTTCATTGCAAACCAGTATTATTACACCTAGCCGACAAATACCTTTAACCCTTTCACCGCCGCACTACCAAACGGTTAACCATTTCACTGCGACGATACACAGAAGGTTAACCCTTTCACTGCCACACGACAGCCGGTTAACCCTTTCACTGCCACACGACAGAAGGTTAACCCTTTTCGACTGTCGGTTGTGTGATAGTTGCCTGTCGTGTGGCAGTGAAAGGGTTGACATGATTAAAAAAGAGAAAAACCCAGGAGAAACCAATTGAGTTTGTTTCTTTTCCTGCCGGTGAGTCGCTCACTCAGCAAGCTAAGGGCTGTTGGAACAAACGATCACGCCGTGGTTTGGATCATTCATATCACATTATGGGGACTAATTGCGCGCCGTAATTACCTAGTGTCTGTCTGGTTGTTGTTTTTTTCAGTGTAAATAACAAAACCAAATTATGAATTTCTATGATTGTATATCACCTCCTCCCTCCTTATCTGTTATGTGCTAAACTAACCAGACCAAACTACATGAGAGAGGATAGCTGAGAGAGAGAGGGAGAGAGAGAGAGGGAGAGAGAGAGAGAGAGAGAGAGAGAGAGAGAGAGAGAGAGAGAGAGAGAGAGAGAGAGGGAGAGAGGGAGAGAGAGAGAGAGAGAGAGAGAGACAAGTACGAGACAGTGTGTGCATGTGTAATGTATGAAGAAAGAGAGAGAGAGAGAAAGAGAAAGAGAGAGATACTGATACAGATAAAAAGAGGGAGAGAGAGACTGATAGGCAAAGAGCAAGATGGAGGAAAGAGAAAGTGACCAACTGAGACGGAAAGAGGGAGAGAGGGGAGAGCAATATCGCAGAAGGAAACATATTGCACTCAATATCCAGACAGTTACAACTATGCCTACAGATTATTCACTGATCATATCTTATTTTAGACTCTTTCCAGAGGGAGGGACCGTGTAAGATACAAGATCATATCTCTGAAACAAAACAAATCGAATTGTTATATCGTAGTCTCCTGGTTTGGGTGTCAGACCTATGACATAATTATCAGATTAGATGAAGAAATATGTACAGTACTCTAGTATATTTTGTACTTACCATAACATTGTATTTTTGTAAGGGACGAGAGGACCTGGGATGTAGACCCTAGATATGAAACATTATGACTCGGCTGTGCTGTTTGGCTCCCTCGGGGGGGGGGGGGGCCTATAGGGGTGGATGTTCGCCCCCTTCTGTTCATACTCCATGACCTTTTTGGTCTGACCTTGGACACGGTGACGCAACACAAACGATGACAAATTGAAGTTAAAGTGTATGTCTCTCTGAGTTTGTGGTGTGTATATTATCATATACATGTGTGCGTATATGTACTGTATGTATGTATGCAGGGCTTGACATTAACACCTGACCACCGGCCAAATGCTGGTAGAATTCGGCTGTGGCCACAGTGGCCGGTGACTTTTTTTCTATGAAAAAAATACATTGTAGTCTACAAAAGGCATTGGCAATAATTAAGTCAATCCAAGTGATACTACATAATACTACAACTCCCACAACAATTCGGAAAAGTGCATTACCGGCCAGATCCTGGTAGTGGTGCTGTCTCGAGAATGGAGTACTCCTTGTTTTCAGACCAGATGTAAAGGCCTACTTTTTCTGTTAGCGTGAAGCTATGCCTTCATCAGATCGCATGGAATACCTTTTGCGACGCAGAATTCAGTATGCAGTAAAGGAATATAGCATCAGCCAATGGACATATCGATCTACCAGATGGCGATCAATAACTGGGAAATCCTTTTTGGGATCCAACCGGCCACAGGTAAGAACGATTTCATGCTGATCAGGCCTTGTTAGCATAGCCAACCAGCTGGTGAATGAATGAAAACTTTATTTTTGCAGAATGGGTACAATACAGTATGGCTCAATACACACAATTGTTAAGGGGATGCAGACCAGAGAAAGACGTTTGTCTTGTTTACATCAGGGTCCCCCATTTTCAATTTATAGTGACATTTATGACATACACAACATACATGACATCATGACATCATGACACATCAGTGTATGATGCTACAATAACGAATGCCGTTATTGGTAATCAATAATCAGAAACAATTGATTCAATGCATTCATGGTGGAACATGATACCGATCATATGCATTTTGATTTTAAACCTATTCATCATCACGCTATAAAATGGGAACGTATTGATGAAAAAATTATTTAGTGTGGTGATTTTTGGCTGGTGAAAATGCTGAGTGGCTAGTGACTTTGGAAAACCACTAGCCACAGTGGCTAGTGAGCCAAAAAGTTAATGTCAAGCCCTGTATGTATGTATGTATGAGTGGATTGTTTTTGTTCATGTTTTAATTTGTTATCCCTCCACGTTCTACTGCACGCCTGCCTTGCTTGGTCTGACCTGTCCTCTGCTCCTCTCATCCTCTCGTCCTCTCCTCAGGGTTCAAGTGTCCTGTCTGCTCCAAGTCTGTGGCGTCCAATGAGATGGAGGTCCACTTCATCATGTGTCTAAGCAAGCCCCGCCTCTCCTACAACGGTGAGTGACACCTCCTTCTCCTCCCCCTGGTTCTATAGAAAAATTAAATAAAAAAATAAACATTCTAGAACGGACTACATTTGATTTCCTGTCAGCTATTATTATGTTACCAAAGTCTCTCGACAGAAGTCTGCTCACTCCGCCACCATCTTGATAACGGCAACTAACGATACCTGACCCCTTCAACACATGCGCCATCCACTGGTTTAGTTCTTAGTTACCATGGCAACCACTCACTCCAGAGATACATTTTAAACATCTGTATGTCACCTCAAAATGCAGTAGATTCATAATTGTACTCAACATAAAATAAAAGTAAAAAAAATACGTTTGTTTTGAAGCAAGTAGTTTAGTTGTTTCCGTCATCTTTAGCATTACAGATTTCCCCATTCAAAACTGGAAAAACATTGGAACAGGAAATAGTCTTGGCTCCAAGCTGTTCCCTAGCAACGCAATCTATAGAGGTGGGAGGTGAGAGCACTTTTGACGTATCCTGTTCCTCAGCGCACAATGCCGCTTGAGTCAGACCATCTTCTTCTACAACATGTGTAACGGACTGCTCTCATGTGTGTATACCGCCACCTGCAGGCCCTCGATTTATTCTGTACCGAGAATGAATGTGACTGATTCCCAGTTAGCCCTTTCACTACCACGCTACAGAAGGTTAACCCTGTCACTGCGACAATACGACAGGTTAACCTGTTCACAACCACACTACAGAAGGTTAACCCTTTCACTACCACACTACAGAAGGTTAACCTTTCACTACCACACTACAGAAGGTTAACCTTTAACTACCACACTACAGCAGGTTAACCCTTAGTGTGGTAGTGAAAGGGCTATGGTCAGTTAACCAAACACCATTGAATCTCAAATGGAGAAGAAGCAGTGTTCTATTCTGGGTATGATGGAGTTCTCTGAATTTGCCTCTAACGGTGCGCTTTGGTCTAACCCGGTCTCGTGTCGCCAAAGTCAAAGGACACATTCACTGCTCGAGGCATTGACTTTGTGATTTAAATGTTTTTGACTACATTGAGAGAGACACATTGTATCCAGTTCTATTGAGACATGCTCAACTTGTATGCCCAAACTGGACTGTGGTTAATTTGGAACTAAGTACTAGAGAGAAGACATAATGCACGGCTCAGCTTTTGCCCAAATATGGACTTCCCGTTTATCAGCGTTTCCTTTATGGACAAAATTAATGGGGTTTTTACATAATTGTACCCGTCATAGTTTGTGTTCAACACAGGCTTTTTTTTTTTTTTTTTTTTTTTTTTTTAAACATTAGTTAGTTAGTCTGTAACAAGCTTGAAATAATACATAAACCTGTCAGAAATAAAGACGAGATAACTGGAACAGTGTCAAATTCTAAATGTTGTATTACACAAAAGGAGCAAACAAATGGGGCATTATAGCAACACACAACAAAATCACATCAATACCAATTAATAAAATAAAAATTAAATTAAATACCAATCAAATACAAAGCAAACCTTTGATTGTCCAAAAATAAATAAGTCCTGTATCGATCCACATCCCAAAAAGAAAAGATAACAAAAGTAATCCATTTTACTCTGACCACTCGCTCCGTGCCAAGAGAGAGTAGGGTAGGATCATGATTAAATGGGTAGGCTTCGTCCGGTAAAATGTTGGCAGGTACATGTAGATGACACAAAATTTTGTTTTACTATCGCTAATCGTCACCCATTCCAATTCATATACATTTGGACCATGTCTTTTTTCATCATCTGAAGAAACTTGAGATGTTTGAATGGCTTTTCTAAATGAAGTGTGTAAAACTGCCAGTTTTATTATCGAAATATTGGAAACGGAGATAACATAGACTCTTTATTTTGACATTGGATGACGACTACATCAGTTGAACAGTGTGGGAAGAATTGTGTAAACTGGCGCGAGACATGTAGGAAATTGGTCCGCGGAGGTCCGCTCGACTGTGAAAGCATGGGAGCACCTTAAGCCTCCTCAGCTGACCATGCAGTGGATGTATCTGAGCCTCCTCAGCTGACCATGCAGTGGATGTCTCTGTCTCTGAGCCTCCTCACGGATAGGATGCTTATAGGATAGTTCCATTGTAGTTTTGTCCACATTAAAATAGTTCCGTCTCCTTAAAAATACAGGCGCTGTTGAGGTTTGCTGTATTTTGACTGAGCACAACTTCAGTTGGTCATCGATCTCCAACATCACGGTACTTGTGCTCAGTCACCCTCTCAATACCCTCTGATGCTTGTGGGTGGGTACGCAGCGATACCTTTTTCCAAACAGATCACCATATCTGTGTTTAGTCTTTTCCAAAAAAGTTGGAATCTTGCCAGTCAGAAAACCCCGTACTTCCCTTTCAAAGGCCCATAGTGACCTCTGAGACATAGTGACCTTTGAGACATAGTGACCTCTGAGACATAGTGACCTTTGAGACATAGTGACCTTTGAGACATAGTGACCTTTGAGACATAGTGACCTTTTAGACATAGTGACCTCTGAGACATAGTGACCTTTGAGACATAGTGACCTTTGAGACATAGTGACCTCTGAGACACGGATCACCTTCATACATTTATTCAATTTCAGTTGACAGTGGGGTGTGAAGCCATTTTCCAATTGACACAAGCAAGCTATTGTTTTTTTTATTATTATAATTTTTTTATTTTTATGTTTTACCTTTTTTTACCCAGGGTAGGTTTGCTGAGCACGGATGCTCTTTTTCAGCTACACCCTGCTTCACATTCACACAGTTCCATTCACACCTGGGAGCTGCCCAGTCTGACACCGTTGGCCACTGAGCAACTCCACTGGAGCAGTTGGGGGTTAAGTGCCTTGCTCAAGGGCACTTCAGCGGTTGGTGTTGAGGGTATGGGAGAGAGTTATTAATTGACTTCCCCAGCCCAGATCTTTCCTGCCGGTCCGGGAGATCGAACCGGTGACCTACCGGTCACAAACCCGCTTCTCTAACCTTTAAGCCACCGCTGCTAAAGCCCACTGTAAAGGATAAGGGGAAAAATAAGTGAAATGTTATAGTTTTCCATACACAATCAGATATACAAGCAATGTAACTCTTTTACTTGAGATTTGGGAAAAAGCCCCATTCGTTTTTACCACAGGCTGTCTATTTGAAGATCAGCGTGCAACGTGGAGAAAATAAAGACTTCAGTGGCCTATTTGGAAAGGTCTGCAGTACTAGAGCAGGATTTGTGCCGTAGCTAATACAGGGCTGTCCTCAACTAAAGAAATCCTTATTCATAGATTTGATCAGTTAATCGATTAGTTTATTAATTGACAAATCTATTGACAAATCCATAAAATGTGCATGAGATGAGGTATTTCTTACCAAAGATGTTCTTAGATATCAGCTCTCAGTCAGCACGCAAAAAAGCATAAACATTTTAAGTGTATCTATTTATTTTTTACCCAGGGACAGTGCACATTAATCAACATCTTCAGTTTCCACATCAATGTAAATGATGAGCTAGCGAGCTAGTTTTCATCTGTAGTCCCTGTCTAACATGCATGTATTTTTTTTATTTTTATCCACTTTTTCTCCCATTTTTCTATATTTTTCTCCCATCCCAATTTCGTATCATCCAATCCAACCCTCCCCTGTCACGAACGCTGTTTCTTGCCTCCCACAAGCCGGCTGCAATGTGGACTAAGTCATACATAGAACAAGTCAGACAGACAGACAGACAGACAGATCCTGACTGTAACAGCAGTCGCATCTTTTCACCTGCGCAGCTCGATCTCTCAGTGGCGAGGAGTAACGCGTGGGAGGCTCACGCTGCCCCCGACACTTCCTGATTCTACTGCGCAGGCGCACCAACCGACCTGTAGGAGTCGCTGTCCACAACGCCCGATCCCCACCCATCAGTTTCCCACCCCCTAATACGGCCAATGTGTATTAGTACGGACGACCAGCTAAACTGAAAGCAATGTGGAGCGCTGGGCTCGAACAGGCGAGCCCAGCGTCTCCAGTATTCATGGCGAGCGCCTTGCCCACTACGCCACGTAGCCACCCTACATGCATGTCTTTATGGTGTGGGAGGAAACCAGAGTATGGTACCCAGAGAGGAAACCCACGCGAACCCAGGGAGAACATGTAAACTCATTACAGAAAGGCCCCCTGCTGGGGTTCGAACCCAGGATCTTCTTGCTGTGAGGCAGCAGTGCTAACCACTGTGCCACCGTGCCGCCTTGGTCGACTTAGAACAAACATCCCCCTAAGGAGAGGCAGCCCTAGCCCAGTATAGAGCTATAGGCTACTTGGTGTCAATTCACTTTCAGTTCTGCCAAGTCAGGCAGTAGAATTTCTCTAACATCCAAAAATTATACAATGTTTCTCATTAGAAAGGTTCACATAATCCTGTGTTTAAAGGAGCACGCCAACATTATGGGAAATGAGCATACCGTCTTCCCCAGAGACAGACAAGAAGATAGACTTTGGAGAAGACGGTAAGCGCATTTCTCATAATATCGGCGTGTTCCTAATAATTGAAAATTAATCTACTATATAGACAGCCATTTCACTTGACTTAATTACTGGAGCTCCCCAGTGCCTGTCCAAGGCTGGTTCCAGAACATTCTCTTTATTGGACCCTACCCTCTAAAAAAGTTAACCATAATAATTTCACAATGTCACATTACTGTACCATAAAAAAACATTATTCCCAGAGCCAGTAAAGCAACACATCATGACCCATTATCGTTAGGGTTTCAACCTCGTTTGAAATCAACGTTTTTTAAATGAATCAATATTCCAGCGCGCACCAGGATACGTCGATAGACACTTTATTTGATTCATAATTTTTTTTATATTTTAAATGGCTCTCCTCTCCTCTCTCTCTTTAACCCTTTCACTACCACACTACAGAAGGTTAACCTTTCACTACCACACTACAGACGGTTAACCCTTTGTCGTGTGGCAGTGAAAGGGTCAACCTTCTGTATTGTCGCAGTGAAAGGGTAAACTATTTGGTAGTGTGGCAGTGAAAGGGTTAAACTTGAGCAATTTTACACAAAACAGGAACCAAAAAGGATGAATACAAGCAGTAGGCATGAGGACTCTTCCCATAGGCCCTTCATAGAGGGCATGTAGGGGTGACAGTGCATCAGGAGGTAAAGCAGATGTCTGCTTATCAGAAGGTTCCCGGTTCGATTCCCGGTTCCTCCTGGCAGCACTGCTTATCAGAAGGTTCCCGGTTCGATTCCCGGTTCCTCCTGGCAGCATGTCAAAGTGTCCTTGAGAGAGACAAGTAGAAAGATACCAGTTTCCTTTCTGTGCGTTCAGTAGAAAGCTATCTGGCTGCACGTTAGCCTAGCTTAGGACAATGAATGTAAGCGGACAGTGCCGGTTAGGCTTCGGGAGAGCAGTGGTGGCTCTGCCACTAGGGGCGCACGGGCGCCGCCCCACCTGCTGTTAAATCAGAGAAGAAGAAAATAAAACTTTTTAGTTTTTTGTTTTATAGCCCTATAAATAATATAAACATGTTTAAAATGAATAATATTTACTCATTTTAAGTATGTTTGTATTTCCAATGCACAATATAACGTTATTATCTAAAATAAAAAAACACTAGTTTTCCTGAGCAGGAAGTGACGTTTTTTTTATTTTTTTTATTTTTTCGTATTTCTCGGCCCGGGCTAGACGCGATAGCGCTCTGAGTGCGCGTCACAGTTTGATCGCTGTATCCGTCACAGCCAATCAGTGCATAACGCGTTGTGCGTTGAAATATGACTATTATGTTGGAATCCGGGCGCGATTTGAAGCGGTCTAGCCAGTAGCGTCAAGAATTTCTGTAGCCGCATTTCGCGGAGACGCTCTCTGATTGGCCGACGCCAGTATTTTTTTCCGTAGCAGAATTTCACAGAGACGATCTCTGATTGGCCGAATCCAATTTCTAATGTTCCAATTCTAGCTTATTCCTAGGTTGGTCCGTTGGTGAGACGTGAGAGATAGTTGTGTTGTTGTGTTGTTGTGAGATGCAGGCAGCAGAGCGTGCTGTGACTGCAAGTTCTTTAGACCAGTGGTTCTCAAGCTGTGGTACGCGTACCACTAGTGGTACTTGGTGGTACTGCTGGTGGTACTTGAAAACATTTACAAAAAAGCACAAAACATTTTATTTTTATTTCTTTTGCAGTCAGGCCACTGCACTTAGAAGCAGGCCAGGCCAGTGTTTCTGGTTGCGGCGACGTGATAGTTAGATAACCTAAGTGGGGAACAACCAGGAGATCACTGTGACAGAGAGTAATGCAGTCTAAACAGTCATAAATCTTTAATTCAACTTCAGCCCTGATCATAACCATTTATTTTTAGATTTTTTGTAATGTCAGATAAAAAATGAAATACTCCCACTTTTCTGAAAAGAGTTGGTGTTAAATCTGACATTACAAAAAATCCATCAAAATCTGTGTTGCTGCTAATCATTGACACATGCCTAGCCTGTAATAATCCCCCCAGAAAAATTTACTTTGCATTTGATATATTGAAAATATTTAACTTTTTTGTGTGTTTTTTTAACAATAATTTGTGATGCCATCACACAAACTGGCATTTAAAGGGTAAACATTCAAAAATGTATTGAATATGTGCTTTCTTTTCTTTTTTACAATACTTTGTGATGCCCATCACAAACACTGGCATTTAAAGGGTACAATTTCAAAAATGCCTGCACCAGAATGCAGGAAATTAAGTTTTTGTAACAAAATAATTGTGTGTGTGTGTGTGTGTGTGTGTGTGTGTGTGTGTGTGTGTGTGTGTGTGTGTGTGTGTGTGTGTGTGTGTGTGTGTGTGTGTGTGTGTGTGTGTGTGTGTGTGTGTGTGAGTGAGAGAGAATGACGGACAATTGCTTGCTGTGTGAGAGAGAGAGAGAGAGAGAGAGAGAGAGAGAGAGAGAGATAGAGAGAGAATTAAGTACATTTGCTCAAATACAGTTGCTCAAATACACTTGCTATGTGAGAATGTTAGTTATTATGTTCTCAATGCCCCTTGCATTGTATGAGTTGTGTGGAAGCGTTTGCTAGTTCTAGTGCTATCCCTTTGTACATTGTGGCTGTGTCTGACAAAAGTTAACAATAAATAATGGTATTAGGAATACATTTGCCTCCTGCGTGAACTGTGCATAGCTGAATAGACTGTATTTTAACGCCGGTCATATGGTGGTACTTGGAGAGCCAGCTACGTTCTCAGGTGGTACTTGGTGTAAAAAGTTTGAGAACCACTGCTTTAGACTGTTAAGCTTAGGCACTCTTTCAAAGTTGGTTAAGGTTAGAGTTTGTCTTAGAGCATGGCGATAGAACGCCAGGTAGTTTGCAGTCTGTTCGAGCGGAAATGGACAAAGGAATGAAGTACTTGTGTTGTGTGGTGCTTCTGCTAACAAGCTAACACTTGGCTAACAAGCTATATGGCGGATGCAGTCTGGACACAGTGGACAGTGGTCTGGAATACATCAACAGTGGATTATACACTACTTTATCAAGCCCTGGACGTGTCAACTAAACAGTGAGTCTCTCTCTCTCTCGCTTTTGGATTGAAAATACGTGGATTATGGCTTGTTCAATATCGTCTATGTTTGAATGAATGAATGAATGAGAACTTTATTAACAGATTGCAGAATGGGTACAATACAGTACGGCTCAATACACACAATTGTTAAGGGGATGCAGACCAGAGAAAGACGTTTGTCTTGTTTACATCAGGGTCCCAGATTTTCGATTCATATCGATAGTTTAATAGCTAGCCTTGGCTCGTTTAACAATATGCAAAATATGTGTACAGCCCTGTACTCATACTGAAGTTATTCTTGGTATATAATAGGTCTGATTGTGTAACGAATCGATTCCACGTTGCGCTGTGTGTGAGAGAGAGAAGGAGAGAGGGAGAGATCTGCGTGTGTTTGGAGACGGAGCGAGTTTTGTTTCTAACTTTTCTATTTATATATTGTGTTTCAAGTTGTGAATTAGACTATACTTTATTTGACTGGTTGTGTGTTGTTGTAGTAACAGCTGAGCGACTCGTTCATAAGAGCCGATTCATTGCCATGAGCGTGAGTCGAATCGCTCACGTCTTGCCATGAGTCGGTTGCGTGGTACTGTACATGTTTGCAAAATGTTTGGTATAGCGCCCCTAGTGGCGAAGCATCCACGAGCCGCCACTGCGGGAGAGGTGTTAGTTGGACAATGCCTAGGCTAACCGGCACTGTCTGCTTCCATTCATTGTGCTAAGCTAGGCTAACGTGCAGCCAGATAGCTTTCTACTGAACGCACAAAGAGGAAACAGGTATCTATCTGCTTGTCTCTCTCTCTGGAGAAGATGGTATGCTAATTTCCCAAAATGTTGGCGTGTTCCTTTAACACATTGAGCGCCATAGGCTTCCCCCATCCTTCACTGTCTAGCGCCAGCTTTTCATGACCATTTTCGCGGTATGATGATATATTCCTTTACTGCATAGTGAATTCGGCGTCGCAAAAGGTATTCCAAGCTACAGGCTACACATATAGAATCCAGCGAACTGGAAACTCCATTGAAAGTAAAAAAAAAAAAGGCACCGTTCTGCCACAGAGCACACTGCATTATTGAGACAGCACCCCTATGAGGATCTGGCCGGTAATGCACTTTTCAGAATTCGAAGAGTGGGGTAAATCTGCAGTGCCGCTCGGTGACATTGAGTAGGTTATTAAAATGGAATAAAAGCCAAAACAACCTTGCCACGGACATGTCCGTGGTTGGCCCTTTAAGCATGGCGCCGAAACACGGACATGTCCGTGGCTGGGCGGGAATGTGTTAAGAGAACAATAAGAAAAGCCACCGCCACATTCATCAAGCCGTTCTTAACGTCCAAATCGTTTCTTATCCCGGTCTGTTGAATGATGAATCCCACTCATTCTTAAATTCAAATGCGAGTTTGCGCTAAATTTATTTGCATACAGACACGCCCGCCATCTCCTTATAAGGCGAATGAGGCGTGTGTAAAACAGCAGAGTTTTGGCATCTGATCGCTGTCTGATCCATTCTACAGGAAACTATTTGCGACTGATCTCAAAATGACACACACACACAAACACACACACACATCTTACGACTCGCAACTCAGTGCATGTGTGTGTGTGTTCCTGTGGGTCGCTCATGTGTGTGTTAATCTTATGACAAATAAAGACTTATACTTGTACTTATACATATACGGCGTACTGTATAGTGTGAAATAAATCGTTCCAGCAAAGTAGGCTTTGTCAATACCAGCGATGCAGTGGTGGTAGGACGCGGTTAGACGCCGTCGTAGTAGATCACTGAGGCAGAAGTGCGCGCAATCGCGCACGGATATGCACGCGCGCACACAAAAATGCGTTCACAATTGTCCCTGGACTCGTCGCACCGTGCGGCAAGTACCCGGCCGGCACTTATCACCTAGACTTTGCATAATAATAGGATACCGATAGCATAACAACGAGAAGAGCCAAACCAAAATACAAGCCCTGTACCAATTGGTGGGGGGTTGCTTGATCTGTGGTCCCGACTGGAAGGATGAGACATTAAGTTGTGCTTCAGTCTGAAGGAAACTGTCCTTCTGTAAACTAACTCTAAGTTACATTGTTAATTTAGTTTGTATTTACTTTTCTAGTTTAAGTTAATTCAATTAAAGAAATTGTAACTACAATTACATTTAAAACATTGTTATGCATAATAATCATCTGTTCTGTGCGCAACCGAGGGAACATGTATGTGCGTGCGCGCGTGCACGGAGCGTGCGTGCACATGGCGTCTGGGCAGTTCCCATATTACGACTGCACCACTGGTCAATACTGAACGACTTGATGACGCTTGTCAAGAACCAATCGCGCAGTAGGTTGGGAAATACTGGATCTGTCACCTGTCATCTCTTTCTGAAAGGTCCCTGTGGCTAAAACTCCGAATGCGCTCAGAACTTGTATGAGCAGAGAAGAGAGGAGAGGAGAGGTTGTAAATATGCATTCTAATAATAATAATTATTGAAAAGTTCTGGGTTTATAAAGTCGTATTTGGGGTATTTGGGGGCAATTAACCAATGGTTTGCTTTCAACCCATGAACTCCTTCCTCTCTCACCTTTTTATATATATTTTTTAATTTTATCTACTAAAACTGTATTGTATTATATTGTTTGTTTTGTAAAGTGTATTTGAGCATTAGGAAAAGCGCTATATAAATCTGAGGTATTATTATTATTAGGAATGGTAGGCTTTTTTAAATGTTTCTCATCTGGGTAAGAGTTTCTTATCTGGGTAAGAGTGCTCTCGACCACTCTTAGAATTTGGTCTTGCCTGAGAGAAAAGCAACAATAAGAAAACATTGCTGAATCCCAGGTAAAAACAAAATAAGAGGAAATGCTACTTAAGAACGAAATCTGTTCTTATATCGCTTCATGAATGAGGCCCAGAGCTCTCAAGGTTCACAGCAGAAGGAAAACAAAATTAAAAATAGAATAAAAAGGTTTAAAACAAGAAAAACATTCAAATGAATAAACATTTTAAGATAAGAATAAAAAGGTTTAAAACATAAAACATTTCAAATGAATAAAATAAAATAAACAAAACATAGGAGCAGATAAAAAAAACAGGCAGAGCAAAACAAATGGGTTTTAAGGCTGGCCTTGAAGGTAGCAATGGAGACTGAGTCCTTGATGGACCCCGGCAGCTGATTCCACAGGCGCGGCCCCAGTGCAGAAAAATGTATAGTAGTATCCACGAAAAACACCATATACATTTTAAAAGTACTCCCCAAGCCCATGTGGGCAGAGTTGGGGTGTGTGGAGAGCGTGACCTCATTATGAAGGAGATGAAGACCGTTAGAGCAGTTCGGTCTTGGGCTCCAGCCCCTATGGTGAAGCACACCTGCTCCCATCTTTAAAAAGCCCTGCTCCAGTTTAGCTCTTGGCCACAGAGACGAGTAATGACTTATCCAGTGGGCTGCGTTGGTGATGTGGCAATGTCAGCGTTGGAATAGTGTGTGTCGTGGGTGCTTGAGCCCCTGCCCCCCAAAATGTGACAGAGCCCAGCAGTTCGTGGCACAAGTCTCCCTCTGTCATTTTTACAGATTTTTACAGATTACAGATTTTTTACAGATTATGTAAACTTTCTAAGGCTGTTAATCGATTAAAATATTTAATCTGATTAATCGCATGATTGTCCATAGTTAACTCGTGATTAATCACAAATTAATCGCATATTTTTTATCTGTTCTAAATCTACCTTAATATAACAAGCCTGACCAAAAGAATAGCCAACACAAAAGGGAATGAGAAAGCAGCTAACCCTGCAGCCTATTCTTTAATTGGAGCCGAAGAGTGCTGCCGAGTGCTTCCACGTTTTCCCTGATTGGCTGCGACACGCCCCGTGGCAGCGCGGCAGCCGCAGAGCGGAGCGGCAGAGCTTGCGGCATTATGTAGCCGTAATCCCTGATGTTTTTCCATCAACGCTTAGCTCAACTGGTACGCCGCCGTGCTGTGCAGCCTGCGGTGCTGTTGGTCACAAGTTCGAATCACTTCAATTTTTTTTTTTTCTTTTTTATGTAATCATCTCTCGCTACAAACGTGCATTCTTCCGCTGGTTAAGTTTAGGCATTCTTTCGGAGTTGGTTAAGGTTCGGGTTAAGTTAAGGTTAGGCATTATTTCGTAGTTGGTTAAGGTTAGGGTTAAGTTAAGGTTAGGGAGGGTTAAGGTTAGGCATTATTTCGGAGTTGGTTAAGGTTAGGGTTTGTCACAGAGAATGCCTGTCTGTCTTTCTTGACGTGGAGGATGCAGCCTATTTCCGCACTGCCGCTCTCTCGCGCTGCCGCGGTCACATGGGCGTCATGGCCAATCAGAGAAACGCGACGCACTCTTCGGCTGTGATAAATATAGACGCAACCCTGCATGACTCAAATTTAAATAGGAAATTTAAATAGGCTCAGCTACCATTAGGCACAGCTGCACTGAATCAGGTGCAATCAAGCCCTCACACCTGCCCTACCATGAGGCAATTAACCACAGAGGCCAGTGATTGACAGCTGTCACTCACAGGAAGACAGTGAAAAACCATGACAGTTTTAAATTATTGTTTAATACTTTATTGTTAGGGGTGTGTGTGCATATATTAGGCATTTGCAATCATTTAAAGTGATTTCTACGGCATTTTATGATTGTTCCCTAGTGTATACTTTATTTTGACTTGTCAGAGGTTAATCGTCCCCCAAAACTAAATGAGGCAGCTTAATAAAAGGGTTGAGCACCCTGGCATCATAGGAACTGGGAGTAAAACATTTAAGTGTTTTTTTTAACAGGTTCAGATATGAGTTCCCCCCTGGCCTGTATCAGAATATTGAGCCTCATTTATCAAGTGTTCTGTATGTGTAAATGGTTGATAGTCGATGAAATACTGTGCCACAATTGACTTAAAACATAAAACATTATGTGTCAACTGTTTCCAAAGACTGTTACACACTGATAATAAACCATTTAGCATTCAGATCAAGGGCTGAGGTGGCTGGTGGTCTGAGGACAGGTTGTTGACAGGCGAGCTTATCCGCTTAGCTGGATGTCAGCGGGCTCCCCATGTAAACGTCTGAACGCTCTGATGCACCTTCTATTGGACCAGAGATGTGCTTTCAGAGCAGTCTGTCAATACATAAACAGGAATTCTGATGAGAGCTCTGAATTTACCGCCAGTCTGCCTGCTTCAGAACGCAGCCGACATCTTCTGCGTGCTTTGGGCCAAGGGATGGATTTGAAAAACACACTGATGTGAAACCAGGCCCTTGCAAAAAGAAAGGGAGTAGTTTGACGGTAATTTGATTTATACCATGGTAACAGCCATTGTATTAAGTCATTTATCGCCATGGTACTAATTTTGAACTTAAACAATACCATGGTATAATCCAATTTAAACCATAATAATAATAATATCTTAAATGTATATAGCGCCTTTCAGGAGGGGGCAGCTAAGGGAGGGGAACAGGGAACAACGTAACAACAAAATAATAATCAAAAGCAAAGAAAAAAAGAAAAAAGGGAAATCAGGCAGAGTCATTTACAAATTTGGTGAAGAGGTGGGTTTTGAGTTGGGATTTGAAGGAGTGCAGGGATGTAGCACTACAGATGTTTGGAGGGAGTGAGTTCCAGAGGGTGGGTGCGGCCACAGAGAAGGCTCTGGGACCAACAGTCTGCATGTTGGTGCTGGGGATGGAGAGGAGACCGGAGTTAGAGGACCGCAGCCTCCGGGGCGGGATGGAGGGATGGAGGAGGTCAGCTAGGTACCGGGGGGCAAGGGAGTGAAGGGCTTTGTAGGTGATGAGGAGGATCTTGAAATTGATGCGGGACTTGACTGGAATAGTAATATCATGATATTTATTTAGTATATATATTATATATGTATATTTATATAAATGTATTTATATATAAAAAAAAAGTATTGGATTGTATAAAGATACAGTGTTTATACATATAATTAACAATAGAATACAATTATATCATTTGTGATGAATAGTTAAAAAGGGGTAGGCATTTTAAAAAGTGTCTTCCTACTCCTTTTTCGAACAGGGTACACTATGATTTGTTCATGTTTCTCTTTTGTTGTTGTATATATATCTTTTGTATATATATATGTCAAATTAACAGATGTATTTTAGTTTTTTTTATACTTGTTCGAAAAAATTTATCTTTCATTCATTCATTCATATTTCCATAATAATATATGGAAATACAGTACCATGATACTTTCCTTTGGAAATATAACGATACTTTTTGGTAAGGGGCAGGCTGTGGTTCTCGCTGAGGCTCACAGTGTACCTTTAGATATTGCTTAAATGTAAAGAAAGTCAATGTCGGGCGGTCAGGTGGCGTAACGGAGATTGCGTCAATGTCAAACATACTGTACATATTTTCTTTATTATCAAAATAGAACAAAATCAGCCTCTAATAATACTTTCCCCAATCAAAGTCAATCAATTCTCACACTGAAGAACCATATACTGTTAATCCATTTTGAAACGTGAATGTGTTTGCTGTGGCATCATATTTGGCTGAGAACCACTGGTTGTGTCATATTTAGATGCAGACTTGGACATTCACACTGTCCCACAGCCAAATGCTGGAGGATTTCTGGCTCTGCCTGGCGAGTCTGTTTGCTTTACCAGCGTCTCATAGCCAGGAGGAGGGTCTGTTCTATTCTACAAATCGATGTGGACTGTATTTATTCTGAAGAGAATACACTTAAGAGATGTTGTCTTCACTTACTTTCAACTGTATTATTAACCATCTAAAGCCTACATAGTTTGCCTGGACATTCTAGAATATATATATTTTCCAATTCTGAATCAGTATCACGTGTTGTGTAACGCTTCCTCCGGTCCTGCGGGACCGGACGGCAACCCTCCTCCCGGTTCGGCTGGTCCAGGTGTCGGACCTTCTCAACTCCCCTTCCATACACCCCTTCACACTACAACATTGCAGATCTGGCATCAGCTCACTCACATGATTAACATTATTTGCTGTCATTTATGTTTGATTTATTCGTTGTCTATGTTGTCTTTATTATTTCCACTGTGTTAGTCTTGTGTCCCTACTGTCTGTGTTTTGTAAATGTGTTTTAGTCTCGTTTGTCTCAGTTTGTACAATTGTTATTGTTTCCCCCTGTGTGCTCTGTATTCTGTTAGTTCTGTCTACCACACCTGTGTCCTGTTAGTAATTACCCTCTGTGTCTAATTAGTGTTTGTATTTAAGTGTTCTGGGCCAGCATGCACTTGCTGGTTCATTGTTTAATGTTACCGCTGTGTGTCAGTCGTGTTTCCGTGTTTTCTGTTTTGAGTAAACCTTATCGTCACAACGCCGTCTCCTGCTTCCTGTTTAATTATATCTCTCCGTTATCTGCTGCAACTGGGCTCCTCACTCCACCATGCTATCGAAACACGCCATTCGTAACAGTGTTGTACCTTTTGAGATTCAGGGGAACCAGCCCTTTATTTCTGATGCATACATTACCTTTGTGTGAGCATTTGACATAAAAAATGCCTAGTGAAAAAACCTTATGTTTTGTTGAATAACTCTAATAGTTTACCAGGGAATTATTGTTTTTTTCAACATTGTATGATGACAGAGTGACAGGCATTTATTTGGATATGGTGCTGGCCGTTGTGTAGCAGACAATGTGAAAATAATATATACAATTTGGTGTTGCATTCATATTTTAACCAATATCTCCCTGCACACACACACACACACACACACACACACACACACACACACACACACACACACACACACAAAAGGCCCCTCCATCATATAGTTATCCTCCTTTTCTGTTGTGGGCTCCTATCAATGTCCCTCTCTGCATCTTATCCAAATAGCATAGTTACGCTGTTACATGAATCATCAACATGATTTCTATTCAAGCTGCACAATAAATTATATAGTTGTCAGATCAATTGAGACAAGAGTAGGCTACTTCAAACCATTGCTTTAAACGCATCAAATTCTGATTGTCAACATCACTGTCCCAGCTATCTGGCTCAGAGTCCTTTTCATATCTGCATTGTCCTCAACATCTACAACAAGTTCCAATGCTTGAACATTACACCTCCCAGCCCACCATGACCATTTCTACTATTTCCATTGGCTATAGGCTGACGACTCGGCACTCCTGGTCTCTGACAGGGATAAGTCTAAAGTGGAAAGTGTCCTGAGCAGTGAAATGAAAAAGATCTGCTCTTGGCTCAGTGACAATAAATTGTCTCTACATCTGGGAAAAACAGAGGCTATACTCTTTGGGTCAAACGCCAACCTAAAGAAATCCCAGGGTTTTAAAATTAGAGTAGGTGAAAACGTTATTGAGGATAAAGAGGAGGTCACCTACCTGGGCTTTATTTTAAATAACAAACTTTCTAATGAAAAAATGGCACAAAAAGTTATTACTAAGGTAAATCAAAAAACCAAATTTTTATTTAGAATTTCCTCATTCATAAATAGAAACGCTCTGAGGACCCTAGCTGGAGCCCTCATCCAATGTCACTTTGACTATGCTTGCACTTCATGGTACAGCAACATATCAAAACAAATGAAGACAAAGCTCCAGACCTCCCAAAACAAACTAGTGAGACTCCTGCACAACCTTCACTTTAGGACTCACCTAACGCCAGCCCACTTTAGCAGTCTGGGATGGCTTAGGGTTGAAGAAAGGGTACACCAGCTTAAAATGCTACTGGTTTTTAAAGTACTGAAAGAAACGGTCCCCAAGTACCTAGTAAATTATTTTAATAAAGTAGGAGATGTCCACAAACACGCCACAAGAGGAAGCCCCACGGACCTGGGCCCTCATGCATCAACGTGTTCTACGCACAGATCTGTGCTTACCCTGTGCGTACGATCATTTCTAAGCAAAGAGTGGGATTCATCAACTTCAACTTGAACTTGACTTTGTGCGTACATCTACGCACTTTTCAGACCTGGCGTACCTAGCGCCCAGTGGTAGAATATATTATTACAACAAGGAAATGAGCTTCTGTGCATAATAACACTGGCACGTTCTGTACGAACCGTAGTTCATTATAGTTCATTGTAAAATAGCAACAGTAGTGTAATTATGGTCAAAACCCTATAAATAGCATTTGGAATAATAGATCTTTCTCTCAGAATGAATGCAGCATGGTTTATATAGCGTTATCGGAATATACGGGGTGTAGGCTACTGACTGACTGCGCTCCGCGTAGCTTGATTGATTGATTGATTGAAAAGTTTATTAACAGATTGCAGAATGGGTACAGTACAGTACAGCTCAGTACATACAATTGTTAATTGGGGATGCAGACCAACTTTCGTCTTGTTTACATCAGGGTCCCCCATTTTCAATTCATCATAAATCATAAAGCTCAACTCGTTATTATTCTGCGCAGACCGCAGAAACACGGGAACGTTTTGATTATATTTAAAAGGCTTTACGTTAAACGAAACAAGTGGAACTTCGAAGCTGTAAGCAGAATACAAGTCATATTAATATAGTGTTCTTCCCCCTTTTTACTGTATAAGAAAGAATAGAAAACGCATTGCAATGACACTATAGTGGACAGACTATGTATATGATGGGATTCAAGTTCATGTATTGAAAGGCAGGCTATCATACATGCAGTGAGATTCATTGTTCTTGTATATGCTCTCGTATTATATTGTTTATATAGGCTACCCAATACTGACGTCAAAATAGATTGTAGTATGCCTCTAGAAATCATATGCAGCAGGTAGAAAATTGACGGGAGATCCATCGCGATTTGGAATAAAATTGAGGAGAACTTTAATCCATGGGGTATTAATCAAACAACACGGGAAAAGGCAGTCATATTCCAGCGCGGTCTTTATTAGCCGACAACAAAATAGATGCATCTAAAAATCATATAGCCAATCGAACACAACTAATAAAGGCATTCATATTACAAGCACGGTTATAATGACACCCAACCAACGCCAAACAGTGGTCATTGGTCAACGAACGGTCTTTATTAGTATTTTGAGCTGTCCAGGCAGAATTGCAGCAATGGTCTTAGGGAGCCGTTGATATCTGACATCACCGTTTACAAATCCGCCTTTTATTTATCCCACAATACGCGATAGTGTCTTCTTGGTTCGACAGCAGTGAATTCTCCGTGGAGTTTCTCGGAGTCCCGCTCGGGTCGGTCCATTATTTCACATCCCATGGGGGGTGTTTCCTCATTTTCATGACCATATATGGATAATCATGCACGAGCATTGACGGTAGAACAAAGTGGTATTCATCAACACGGAGGACCATAGAGCCTGCGTACGCACGTGTGATGAATGCCGACTTCCCTGTGCGTACGCTAGTTCTACATTCCGTGCTTACGTGTGGAAGTAGGTCAAGTTCAAAGTCCACGTTGATGCATGAGGGCCCTGGTCCCGCCGAGAGTCAGGACATGCATGGGGAAAGATGAATTTTTTTACTCGGCTACGGTAATGTGGAATGCCCTGCCAACATTCATAAAACTCCTGAACTCCCCTCTCGGATTTAAATCCGCCCTAAAAACATGGCTCAGCAGCAACTCAAATTGGTCTTAAAATGTTTTTTATCTCTTTTATCATAACTTGGCTTTTATTTCTTTTATCATGAGTGGCTTTTAAGGGTTTGCGGATTTTCTTTTAACATTAGTTGTATGAGTTGTCAGGTTAGGCGTTTTTATACACATGTTTAGGATGTATCCTGTCTAGTGTACATGTCCATTTGTGTTTCTGTGCCTTTTTATGTTCCATGTATGGACCACAATGGAAACAAGCCTTGGCTTTATTGTGTTTTATCCATTTTTGACCAGCGTTGTGGACACTGTTATTGTCTTGTCTTTTAAAATGTTTTTTTGTCCTACGATTTGTGTCAAAATAAAGTATTCAATTCAATTCAAAGGCTAAAAGCTCAGTGACAGATATATAGATAGAAAGTATTTACTAGCCTGGTATTGGAAAAGAGAAAAATACAGTTTGCCAGTCAACGTGAAATTCAATTTTGACAGAGAGAGGAGAACCTGTCTGTCTGTCTGTCTGTCTGTCTGTCTGTCTGTCTGTCTGTCTGTCTGTCTGTCTGTCTGTCTGTCTGTCTGTCTGTCTGTCTGTCTGTCTGTCTGTCTGTCTGTCTGTCTGTCTGTCTGTCTGTCTGTCTGTCTGTCTGTCTGTCTGTCTGTCTGTCTGTCTGTCCGTCCGTCCGTCCGTCCGTCCGTCCGTCCGTCCGTCCGTCCGTCCGTCCGTCCGTCCGTCCGTCTGTCTGTCTGTATTCTATCTATCTATTTAGCCATTTCTTGTCTTCTGGTTCTCCCTGCTTGTATTTGGCTTGTATATGTAGCTGGCTAACAGAAAATCCATTCAATTGTTTTGGTATTGTACAAACAATTGGTATCTCTCTCTACTCTCTAGCTTTTCTATTTCTCTCCCCCCCTCTCTCTCTTCCCCTCCCTCTCTCACTCTCTGTGTGACCTGCGTTGCAAAAGCCAAACTCTCCCTCTTTCTCTCGCCTTCTCCCCTCTCTCTCTCTCTCTCTCTCTCTCTCTCTCTCTCTCTCTCTCTCTCTCTCTCTCTCTCTCTCTCTCTCTCTGTCTCTGTCTCTCTCTCTCTATCTCTCCCTCTTTCTTTCGTGTGTGTGTGTGTGTGTGTGTGTGTGTGTGTGTGTGTGTGTGTGTGTGTGTGTGTGTGTGTGTGAGTGTGAGAGCTCTATATTTAGCGGCAGGTATTAAAATATCATCATGGGAAGTGGGATCTAAACCAGAGCCAGTGGTTCAGCAGCTCACGTGGACCTGATATACCTCTCCCTCTCCTCCTGCTCTATTCATGGCTGCCTGCTGCACATTAATGTATATATATGTGCATACCAACACACTCCCTCACTCACTCACTCACTCTCTCCCTCACACACACACACACACACACACATGCACATATACATTCTCCCTCTCTCTCTACCATTCTCTCTATCTCTCTGCCTCTGTCTCTCTCTCTCATTATCTCTCTCTATCTTTCTCTCTCTCTCTCTCTCTCTCTCTCGCTCTCGCTCTCGCTCTCACAATACACACAGGATTGTCTGAAACAACCCACTACAAATGTTGTCTCAAACTACCACACACCAACAGACGAGAACATACTAAACAATTTAGGCAGCATCTCTAGACCCCAATAGGAAAGGAATAGCCTGAGCAACATTGTTTGTAGGGTAATCTGGTATCGCCACACTCCTTGCTCTTGTCAAGAGGTCTGGGGAAGTTGTTTGTAGGGTAATCTGGTATCGCCACACTCCTTGCTCTTGTCAAGAGGTCTGGGGAAGTTGTTGACAGGAAGTAAATTATGGGGCAGAGGCTCTGTAGGGTATCATCATTATGTCAAACAAGTCAAATGATGGGGGCTGAGCTGAGGAGAAGTGTCTGTTTCTGGAGTGTGTGCGGGGACCACTGTTCAAACGGCATTTGAACTGGCAACCATTCAGATTGTGATACATGGCTCCCGTCGGCCTGCTTTTGCTAACATCAGTTTCATATGTGAGGTTAGTAGATACGTACTTGTTTACGTACTTGACTTCTTGACTTTCTATTTTATACTTATTATACTTATTTTATACTATCTTGTTATTATCTAGCACACTCTCAGGAGCAACACAGAAAGAAACATTTCATGCAAAGTATTCTGTATTCTGTATGACAACTAATAAAGAAACTTGAACTTGAACTTGAACTACTTAAAGGTAGGGTAGGCAATTTGTGAGCAGTGTGAACAGAGGAAGCTTTACATCACTTTTCAAGCCAGGCACTGTGCGCTGTGCACACGCACAACAAAGGTTTTCTACACACTCACAGAGGCACAGGCAGCTTAAAGCTATATTTAGCAATATGGCAAAGAATTTTTTTTAATAGATATTTCCTGGCCTCTGATCAGTAGGCAGTTTTGTTCTGGTCTGTGGTCATCCCGGGATTTCCGTTTACCAAAAACCTTTGCCTATCCCACCTTTAAGTTATCTTATCTTATCATATCATATTGTATTGTATCGTATCTTATCTTATCTTATCTTATCTTATCTTATCTTATCTTATCTTATCTGAGCATCATATTCTCTTATAATGTTTACTTGTTCTGTTGTATGTTTTTGTATTTTTTTTGTTATGTGTTCTGTTTCTGTATTACATTGCATACAATTTGGGACCCTCTCGAAAACGAGATACTGTATTTCAAGTGATTTTCCTAATAAAGAATTTCAATATATCGTATCTTATCTTATCTTATCTTATCGTATCTTATATATCAAATGTTTGACCCTGTGTCTCTATAGCATACACATACAGTACATACAGTACTTTGCTCAATAAATTGTCAGGTGTATCATCAACCTCACCCTCTTGCTACTGTACATCATAACAAGCTACCTAGAGCCCATATAGACTCTCTCCCTCTGTCTTCCACACACACACACACACACACACACACACACACACACACACACACACACACACACACACACACACACACACACACACACACACACACACACACACACACACACACACACACACACACACACACACACACACACACACACACACACACACACACACACACACATATACACACACACACATACACACACACACACACACACACACACACACACACACACACACACACACACACACACACACACACACACATATACACACACACACATACACACACACACACACACACACACACACACACACACACACACACACACACACACACACACACACACACACACACACACACACACACACACAGCCTGAAGACATGGCTCAAAAGGGACTATACTTGACCTAGACACTTAGCTTAAGGCACCCTTGCATGTTGTATGAGTCTGTATGTATATAAATGTTAAATGGTATATGTGATGTGTTGTGATGTCACGTTTTGTATGATGCATGTTTTAAGGATCACACTCCCCCACCCCCCTACAAGGACCACAATGGAAATAAGCTGTGGGCTTTTTTGTGTTCATCCTTGGCAGTATATCCCGACTGTGCTCTTCTGTCACATGTTTATTTTTTATATTGTCAAATAAAGTCATTCATTCATTCATTCATTCATTCATTCATTCATTCATTCATTCATTCATTCATTCATTCACTCACATACACACACACACACATACACACACACACACACACACACACACACACACACACACACACACACACATACATACACAGACACACACACACTCACTCCCTCACACAGACAGCTAGAGAGAGAGAGAGAGAGAGAGAGAGAGAGAGAGAGAGAGAGAGAGAGAGAGAGAGAGAGAGAGAGAGGGGGGGGGGTATGGGAAGGGAGAAATAAAGAAAGAGGTAGGGAGAGGTAATAGGAAGGAAAGAGAAAACAAATGGAGGAAGGGAGAGACGGAGGGGGAGAGAAGAAGGGAGGAAAGGAGAGAAGGAGAGAAAGAAGGAGAAGGAGGAGGTGTAGAGCAATTCCCAGAAAGAGTCTTCAGTTTTAATCCAGTGCTGGACCATATTCAAAGTTAAGATGTTTTTTTATTATAGTGGCACAGAGGCTAACATACTATTTTGGAAGGAATAGTTTAACAGTGCAGAAAGCCGAATCCCAGGTTTTTCAAGGTGCATACAACACACTGATATGGGATCATATTATGGTACCAGATTCAGGCAGCCAAGATAGAGAAAAGAGACGTGGTATTTTTAGACCTGGCAAATGCATTTGGTTTCGGTACCACATAGCCTTATTTAGAGTGCTTTTGATTTCCTTAGAGTGCCAGTGGTGATTGTAAACTTGGGTGAAGCATACTTCCAAGATATTAGAACGTGTTTTAAACATTTCACTACCACACTACAGAAGGTTAACATTTCACTACCACACGGTTAACCGTCTGTAGTGAGGTAGTGGAAGGGTTAACCGTCTCTGTAGTGTGGTAGTGAAAGGGTTAACCATTTGTCGTGTGGCAGTGAAAGGGTTAACCGTCTGTAGTCTGGTAGTGAAAGGGTTAACCTTCTGCAGTGTGGTAGTGAAAGGGTTAACCATTTGTCGTGTGGCAGTGAAAGGGTTAACCATCTGTATTGTTGCAGTGAAAGGGGTTAACCCTTTGGTAGTGTGGTAGTGAAAGGGTTAATACTATAGCTTGCACAGCAGCGTGGCAGAGACTAGAGGCATTATGGCAGCAGGGTGTACTATTTCCCCCACTAGCGTTTCACAGTGTCAGTGGAAGTAGAGCATCAAGGTGGGTGGGGAGAGAGACGGCAGGCCAGGCTGCTCCTCCTCCCACCTATTAGGGCTTCAGATGGATGACATGAGTGTGGTGTCTGGGGGCATCTCATTCACCAGAGGGAAGGTAATAGTGATAGTTACGTAGATAAAGAGGAAATTCCCTCTATAAGGGATCAGCCGGTGAAACGTTTGGGTAGGTGGTATAATTTGAGCGATGCACTGCTCTGTTGTTCTATTAAGTGTTATGAGCGATGCTCTGTTGTAAATGTTATTGTATATATATTTTTATTGGACTATTTTGTCTGTTCTATTTAATCATTTTTAGTATTGCCTATTTTTGCACTTTTTAACTCTGTCTATTCTATTTTATAATTTTTATTACTGAATGAAACTGTAAACAGAGAGGCCTATTGGGATGCTAGATCCTAATGTGAAAAACTGTGATTTACCTTACCTTGCTATCTCTCTATCTTTTTTATGCTTTCTTATGCCTGTATTTTTTTTTACTGCTGTGAAGCACTTTGAACTGAAATGTCTGTATATGAAAAGTGCTATACAAATAAAGGTATTATTATTATAATGGGGAGTTGAATGATAGTATTGAACAGAGAGAGCAACTTAGGAATGATGTTGTAGAGGGTATAGGAAGGATAGGGACGTCAGGGCTCTTGTATACATTATTGTCGCCCCATTGCCAAATCTGTTAACAGGTTATGGGCCCAGATCTCGCAGGGGCGAAATAATAAAGGTAGTTAGCTTAGCTGACGTGTAGGCCAGAGCAGCACCGGGAGTACCGCGTGGCTAGATACTAGGCCAACGGAGCTTAAGCTACACCAACCACCTACCACCAAGAAAGAGGATGGCGACCAAGGGAAGAAGCAAGTGGCCCACATTTAACGGGAAAGCGGAAGGATATGAGCTCTGGGAAGAGTGCATGCTATGTTGCATGCACAGCGCAGGACTCAAGGCGGTGATCCTGGCGGCCCCCGCGGAGCCACTGACGGCGGAGGACCAAGCACAAGACGACAAACTAAACGCGGACGCATACTGTGAGTTGGCGCCGCTGCTCGACGATACAAGCTTGGGACTAATATTCCGCGACACGAAGGACAAAGGCAGAGAAAGCCTGGGAGTGTTGATGGAGCATTACATCGGACGGGGAAGGCCCCGAGTAGTGTCCCTCTACATAACGTTAACGGCCCTGAAGAAGGGGCACACAGAGACGATGACAGAATACATCATCCGAGCTGAGCAGATCATGACGGCGCTCAAGAGTGCAGGAGAGGGGCTAATGATGGCAATGGTGATGAGAGGACTGCCGGAGTTATACAGGCCGTTCGCGCTACTGGTTACCCACGGTTTAACGGACATGACATTGGGGCAGTTCAAAGCCAAGCTGCGGAACTTTGAGGCTTCAGAGGATATCCACCCAGACGTCGCGGAAGCGGGGGGGATCGCACTGAAAGCCAGAGCGACACAGAGGGAAAGGGCCAGGCCCATGACGGAGCTGACGTGTTGGCGATGCGGAGAGAACGGGCATCGGAGAGATAACTGCAACAAGACAGTCTGGTGCAACTTCTGCAGATCATTGGGGCACACAGACAAAGAGAGGCGAATACGGGCAATATACGCACATGGGCAAGATGTCGGCCAGAGACGAGGCGGCGCACATGGACAAGATTGCGACTACAGACAAGATGGCGGCAACAGAGATCGTGTGACGGGTCGAGATGACGCACGAAGAGCGGCGGGACGAGAGGATTTCGTTTTCGGGGCGCGGACTACAGGCGTCACCCGGCCAACACAGCACCGGCAGGATCCGCCCCTTCCTGACAAAAGAAGCCACCCAACTCCTCGTCCAATCAACAGTCATCTCCCGCCTCGACTACTGCAACGCACTGCTTGCTGGCCTCCCGGCCACTGCCACCAAGCCTCTTCAACTCATTCAGAACGCAGCGGCTCGCCTGATCTCAAACCTACCGAAGTCGGCCCATGTCACCCCACTTCTTAGGGACCTGCACTGGCTCCCCATTGCTGCACGAATCCGCTTCAAGGCCCTCGACCTAGCATACCGTGCGGCGAAGGGAACCGCTCCCGCCTACCACCGGTCAATGGTCTCTAACTACACACCCTCAAGACCCCTACGCTCTGCATCTTCTGGCCGCCTCAGACCTACTCCTATCCAAGCTCCGGGAGGGTCATCAAAGAGAAGTCGCCTATTCTCAGTCCTTGCCCCACAATGGTGGAATGAACTACACACCCCAGTTAGGACAGCCGAAACCCATCCAATCTTTCGCCGTCGACTAAAGACGCACTTCTTCAACCATTATCTAAAAAAATAAAAATAAAAGAAATATCTAACCCTAACTAACCTTACTGTCATGCACTTGTCCTAATAAACTAACCTACACTGTAGCACGCAACACTTGAACATTGTTACTCAGCTGATAGAGTTGTACCCTTCCTGATGACTTGTCGTACAGAACTTGTAAGTCGCTTTGGATAAAAGCGTCAGCTAAATGACTAAATGTAAATGTGAATAACCCTGGTGATGTGCTGGCTCCCCCTGCCTATCCTTCTACACTTTGGGTTATGGAGGCCATTATTAGGGGCCATGTGGTGGGATATGTAGCATCACATTGTCAATACCTGGAGCTCAGATCAAAGGGTCATGAGTCTGTTGAACTTGCCAATGCTGTTTGGGGGCCTTTATGGGCCATGGAATGCATTCATAGTGTATAGTTCCATAGTAAGTACCTATAGGCATGTTGGAGTATAAGAAAGAAGGAATATATAGAGAGATAATAGAGAGAGAGAAAGATAGGGAAAGAGAGAGAGAGAGGGGTAGGAAGTCAGTAGTGTGAGGAGTCAGTAGTGTGAGGAGTCAGTAGTGAGGAGTCAGTAGTGAGAGGAGTCAGTAGTGTGAGGAGTCAGTAGAGGAGTCATTAGTGAGAGGAGTCAGTAGTGAGAGGAGTCAGTAGTGAGAGGAGTCAGTAGTGTGTGGAGTCAGTAGTGAGGAGTCAGTAGTGAGGAGTCAGTAGTGTGAGGAGTCAGTAGTGAGGAGTCAGTAGTGAGGAGTCAGTAGTGAGGAGTCAGTAGTGTGTGGAGTCAGTAGTGTGAGGAGTCAGTAGTGTGAGGAGTCAGTAGTGAGGAGTCAGTAGTGAGGAGTCAGTAGTGAGGAGTCAGTAGTGTGTGGAGTCAGTAGAGGAGTCAGTAGTGAGGAGTCAGTAGTGTGAGGAGTCAGTAGTGAGGAGTCAGTAGTGAGGAGTCAGTAGTGAGGAGTCAGTAGTGTGTGGAGTCAGTAGAGGAGTCAGTAGTGAGGAGTCAGTAGTGTGAGGAGTCAGTAGTGAGGAGTCAGTAGTGAGGAGTCAGTAGTGTGAGGAGTCAGTAGTGAGTAGTCAGTAGAACTGGCAGATGGGTTCTCATCAGGAATCCGATGGAGATTTCAAGAGATTTCTTTCCCCACCATTCGGCCAAGAGTTACTGGAAGTTTTGGAGGGATCGGAAGAGCGGATGGAGGATAGAGAGAGAGAAGAGACAGTGAGGAGAGTAGAGACAAAAGATGAGAGGACAGTTATATTTGATGTTTGATATTATTAATATATTTTTGATATATTGAAAAAGATGAAATACAAAAATATATATACTGCTAGAGAAGAGGAGAGGAGAGAAGGGAAGAAACAGAGAGGAAAGATAGGTGAGACAGATGAAGAGAAGAGAAGAGAAGAGATTAGAGGAGAAGAGAAGAGAAGAGAAGAGAAGAGAAGAGAAGAGAAGAGAAGAGAAGAGAAGAGAAGAGAAGAGAAGAGAAGAAAAGAGAAGAGACAACAGATAGAGAGAGAGAGAAGGAGGGGGTTATGGGAGTTGCAGAGGTACAGTAAGCTGATTTGCAGTCAGAGCATATGTCTTGTGTCTGTTATTCCATCTCACGCTGCTTCCCTCTCCTTCTCCTCCTCCTCCTCCTCATCCTCCTCCCCCGCCTCTCTTCTCCTCTTCTGCCCCACATTCTCTCTCCTTTGTCAGCCAATCTCTCTCCGTCTTGGCCTGTCTGCTGCCTATTGTTGTTGCGCCGCACCTCTCGCTCTGTGGCTCCATGTCTCTCGACCAACCCGATGTATTTGAACGTTCACCCAAACTGATTGTCTCGCTTGCAAAGCCGTTCAAATAGATAAAACGCTGCAACCAAACTGCAATGGGGTGGAAACATTCGTGGAATAAAAAGAAAACTTGGCCCGTGTGCAATTCGTTAATTATTGGATGTTCTCGATTTGGGACCTGATGAAGGCCCTCTAACGTCTAGTTCATTCATTGGATTACGGTTGATTTGGGGCATAGTGTTCGCAGGTACAGAGTGTTTTTCTTGTATTGGATTCCATTGAACCTTGAACTAATTGCAAAGTAGAAGCGCTACTATCACAGGCGATACCTATTTGGAGTGATAAACTTAGCACCAAACAACTGTTTGAGGTGGTATCTGTCTAGCACCAAACAACTGTGTGAGGTGGTCTCAGTTTAGCACCAAACAACTGTCTGAGGTGGTCTCATTCTAGCACCAAACAACTGTCTGAGGTGGTCTCATTCTAGCACCAAAGAACTGTGTGAGGTGGTCTCAGTTTAGCACCAAACAACTGTTTGAGGTGGTCTCATTCTAGCACCAAACAACTGTGTGAGGTGGTCTCAGTTTAGCACCAAACAACTGTCTGAGGTGGTCTCATTCTAGCACCAAACAACTGTTTGAGGTGGTCTCATTCTAGCACCAAACAACTGTGTGAGGTGGTCTCAGTTTAGCACCAAACAACTGTCTGAGGTGGTCTCATTCTAGCACCAAACAACTGTTTGAGGTGGTCTCATTCTAGCACCAAACAACTGTCTGAGGTGGTCTCATTCTAGCACCAAACTACTGTTTGAGGTGGTCTCATTCTAGCACCAAACAACTGTGTGAGGTGGTCTCAGTTTAGCACCAAACAACTGTCTGAGGTGGTCTCATTCTAGCACCAAACAACTGTGTGAGGTGGTCTCATTCTAGCACCAAACAACTGTCTGAGGTGGTCTCATTCTAGCACCAAACTACTGTCTGAGGTGGTCTCATTCTAGCACCAAACAACTGTCTGCGGTGGTCTCATTCTAGCACCAAACAACTGTCTGAGGTGGTCTCATTCTAGCACCAAACAACTGTCTGAGGTGGTCTCATTCTAGCACCAAACAACTGTCTGAGGTGGTCTCATTCTAGCACCAAACAACTGTCTGAGGTGGTCTCATTCTAGCACCAAACAACTGTCTGAGGTGGTCTCATTCTAGCACCAAACAACTGTCTGAGGTGGTCTCATTCTAGCACCAAACAACTGTGTGAGGTGTTCTCCGTCCACTTTCTAACTGTCCTTTTCAAACCTTTCCTTTAGACTTGGAAGAGTATTTGAGGTTGCCCTCATTTATAATGATGTTGAGTTACAGACAAGTTAAAAATAACTTGGACAGAGCACAGATGAAAATGAATAAAATGAGTTAAAACAGTCACACGTTGAATAAATAGGACAAAGCACAGCTTAACACATTGGGTGCCACGCCCCTTTGCCCAGATAATCTAGTAGATAAACACGGGTCAATCAAGTAGTTAATCAATCAGAGACAAATAGGTTAAAACAGCACAATGAAGCAGGGAGATTTGTGATCATGTTTTTAAATGATCCTTTAAATAGGATAGTGGGGTATTGATGTGTAGCACAAGTTCCAAGAGGTTGGGACATTAAAACAAAAAGGGCTTTCCAAGTTCAGTCTGTACCCCGGGGAACTTAAGCAACATTGTCATATATGGTGGTAATTCCCTGGAAAGATAAACAGATACCAATGTTTATGTCGCTGCTCTGCCAGAGAAGACCAACCCACTTTATCATACAGGATGCATTGGTGAGTACCATCCATCACCAGTAATAAGTGCAGAATGATAGACCGTGTCTAGAGGTTTTCCATCTGGAAGAACCCTGGTGTGAGGGTTGTACTGTAGCCAGAACCCAGGTGCAGACACAAACAGGCAGAGACCATGTTGAATCAGAGAAAACGCAAACTGCAGGTATATTTATTAAGAAAAGGGAGAATACAGTAACCAGGTTCTCAGACAGTCCAGGGAGTAGGCGAGTAGCAGGGTAGTCAGACAAGCAGGGGGTCGTAGTCGGGGTCGGGTTCTCAGACAGTCCAGGAGGTTCACACGGAGAAGAGTAGTCAGGCAGGCGAAGGTCATACATGAAGATCCAGAACTCGGGAGTAGGGAGTGGAGCCAGGTAGAGGACTGTGAGCAAAGGAGGACAAGACGAGTTAGACAAAGCAAACGAACAAGGACTGACATGAGAATGAGAGATACTATAGGGACTGACTGGTATACGAGAAGCTACGATTTGGCAGCGTGATGACATCTGAGCCAGGTCTGAATAGGTAGAGCAATCAGCCGGTAGATGTCAATCAGCTGCTCCTCTGGTCTTCACACACCTGCACCTCATCATGTACTTAGAGGAGAGAGAGAGAGAGAGAGAGAGAGAGAGAGAGAGAGAGAGAGAGAGAGAGAGAGAGAGAGAGAGAGAGAGAGAGAGAGAGAGAGAGAGAGAGAGAGAGAGAGAGAGAGAGAGAGAGAGAGAACAAGGGTTACAGAAGTCGGAAAGCCTGGGGGCTTGGAGGTGCATGACACCTGGAGTGGTTTGTTTGAAGTGAGAAGCAATCTGACCAAAAGCAGGAAAAGGACTGACAAAAACGTGCATTTAATGATTGTCTTTTGTCGAAAAGTTTCCATATTTTCAAAAGTCAGATTTTTCATCATCAAAGGATTCTCTGAATAGCTAGACTTGGAGGATGTTACATTTGCTTGGAGGGGAAACTTGGATTATTAATGAATTTATTGCATTTGAGCTAAATCAGAGTTTATTCTACAGCACGTCGGTGTGGTTGGAGATTTCACTGGTTCTGAGATCATTTAAATCAACAGACAAAATATAATATAATTGAATAGAACGCAATACAATGAAGGTGAAAGGGGATAATTATCTGTATCTTGTGCTTTCAGATCATATTGGGCAAGTCTTGTAATTCCATTCTATTCTATTCCACATACCCTATCATTCACCTCTGTCTTCGGACACAAAACAATGGATTGTTCAAAGGATGAGCCTCATTCATGAATTCCATTTATGGTTTGAAATGTTAACCTCTTAAGCATCGGGCAACGTGAAGGTAGTTCCTCCTTCAGTATGTACAGAATGCCAACAGATTTGGCTAATTTACCTTTGATATTGTATATGTGGCTTCCAACAGAGTTTGTGATCTATAATCACACCTAAGAATTTTGTTTCATATTGTTTCAGTTTCAGTTCCATTTAAATTCAGTTTAATTTCACAGTCGATAGGAACACCACCAAATACCATACATTTAGTTTTCTTTTCATTAAGAGACAACTTATTCCTATCAAACCATTTCTTTAACTTTATCAATTCCCTTTCTACTGTTTTCAATAATTCGTTCATGTCCTCCCCTGAACAATGTAAATTAGTATCATCAGCGAACGTAACAATTTTCAAAATATTCGTCCGGTGTGTAATATGTGTACCAGTAAACATTCAGTTTGATTATCCAAAATGGCCGTCCGCTGCCATTCATTTTGATGCTCTAGTCAAAACAATGGACTTCTTCGTCTTCTTGTGTCACCTTCCCCCATTCTCAGCGCCCGTCTGAGATCGCTTTCGGAGCAGACGCTCCTTGGCTACAACGGTGGTCAATAATTTTCGCCATTAGCAGTGACTGGTCAGTTCACGACCGTGCCCAACCGGACGTGGTCACTCGTCCGAACGGCTTGTCAAATGACGCTCGCCGGATGTTTTGTCTTGTAACTCGAGAATGGAATCACACAATTGGTTGAGTGTGGTGACGATCGAAAGGCGGCAAAAAAAAAAAAAAAAATTCAACTTTCCAACAATGTATTGGTTGATTGGCGAAAACGCAGCCTGGAGCCGACAGACGAGAGCAAAGTGCAGCGATGTGCGCACGAGTGTGTGACGGCCCGCTGTCAAGGTTAGGTCAAATGCCTTTTAGGGGGCTCTAATTTTGCAGCAAACCTTCTAGCTGGCATGTAGATTAAGACCAGAGGTGAACAACTGAGGCAGTCTGAGGAAAAAGCTATTCCCACCAGGTAGAGTGTCACCTGCTTTGTGGTTAGGATGCCACCCTACTGGGTTACCATTGTAAACATTCAAATTAGGGCTGGGACTTTATCGCATTAATTTCAATTAATTAACTACAGAAAGAATTTAAAGTTAAAAAAAATTATGCATTTAATCGCATGATGATTTTTCTTTATTGTGTAAGAATGTTACCTTTCAAAGGAGACCAGACTCATGCATGTGCTATAAGTATAAAGTATAATAAATCGCAAATAACTTTTTTTTCTTAGTCTGGTTTGTTCATAAAAAAATTAAATAAGAGAAATTGAGATCAATCAAGAGTATTTTTTTCCAATGGTCAACTGTTCTGGAATGTACTTGAAAGTACTGCGTTTTACTTTTACCTCGAAAGTGCTTGAGTTTACAAAAGGTCCTTTCCGCTATATATATATATATTATTCCTTGCTGCACTTTGTTAAAAATTGCATTGATCTGTTGGTCTGTGTAGTAGCTAATACAGGATTTTGCTGCTTAAACGTATGTATAATGTATATTATTCATTGATTCACTCGTATACCAAAATTATTTTGAATTGAAACATTTAGCTTTTCGCATCAAATATTGATATGCGATTAAAATGTGATTCATTTTGATTAATTCTCTTAATTGAGTCTTGAATTAATTCGATAAAATGTATCGACTCCCACCACTAATTCAAATGCTCTGCAGCATTTTCTCTGGCCCGTGTCCAGAATCTGCTGGGAGTGCTGAGAGATGTTGGGTACCCTCAACATATGGGGGGATTCTGGCCATGCGCTGAATTTTCAAACGGTACAGTTGCCCCCCCCCCCCCCCCAGGGTATATGCTCTGCCACTCTCGGTACAAATGTGCACCAAGTGCAAAACAGGTACAATCCACAACCTGATTTTTATTCATTTATTTATTTATTTAACCTTTATTTAAACCGGGAAAGCAATTAAGAACAAATTCTTATATACAAAAGCAGCCTGTTCAAAAAGCAAAGGCCTTTTGTGGGAAGGGGGGGTGGGAGGCTGTAACAAAAACAAGGTTATGTACATGCATACAAGTAAATAAAACACAAAATGACAGTAGCAATAGTATACAAGGACAACAATAAATAAGGGAGAGAAAGGGAAAGGGAGAGAGGGAAAAAGAGAAAGGAAGAGTGAGAACCAGAGGGAGAGAGAGGGAGAGCGAGAACCAGAGGGAGAGAGAGAGAAGAAAGGGGGAGAGGGAGGGAGGTAGGTGAGGGGGCTTAGGTTGTGTTGATACTGCATGTGGGGCACCTGGTTAGCTGGGAAGATGTTGAGGTGATGGGTGACTTGTGTCGTCTCTGGGAGGACATCAGTAACCAGACTTGATGGAGGAGTGTCTCCCCAGCATCCTGAACACGTACACACATGTTAAAAGTCTGTTATAAGTATTTCTAATGGCTCAAACACCATCAAAACATATTGTAATCTAATTATTAAAGGTGCTGGTTTTATTTTCCATGCAATCTAACTCATACCTCATGGGGCGACAGTGGCTCAGGAGGTAGAGCAGTCGTCTGGTAATCGGGAGGTTCCCGGTTTGTTTCCCGCTCCTCCCGGGCAGCGCGTCGAAGTGTCCTTGAGCAAGACACTTAACCCCTAATTACTCCCGATGAGCAGGTTGGCACCTTGCATGGTTGCCTCTGCCGTCGGTGTGTGAATGGGTCAAATGTGAGGAACAAATTGTAAAGCGCTTAATGCACCATTTACCATTTAGCTCAAAATTGTAAACAGGAATTAATTTGGTTTGCAAGATACCGAGAGTTAAAGAGGTTGATGTCACGCAAGGATGCAGACTCCTGGTGTTATTAATTATGATTAATTATGAATAATTAATTTATTAATTATAGTTCAATTAGATAATGTAGATAAAGAAAAATGGCTTAACCTTAAGATTTATGGAAGGATAATGTTAATAGGATATTCATTTTTAAGCTAAATTAAATTCAAATTAAAGCATTAAAACCAGACCATAAATACATGCATTCTAGGTACATACACCACTCCTATCCAAGCTCCGGGAGGGTCATCAAAGAGAAGCCGCCTATTCTCGGTCCTTGCACCACAATAGTGGAACGAACTTCCCACCACAGTTAGGACAGCTGAAACCCGACCAATCTTTCGCTGTCGACTAAAGACACACTTCTTCAATCAATATCTGAATTTGAATAATTTTTCTTTTTAATAATAATAACCTTCTTACTGTCATGCACTCTTCCTACTAACATACACTCAACACTGTAGCACTCAAGTCTGAACACTTTGATGGACATTGTTACTCAGCTGATAGAGTTGTACCCTTCCTGCTGACTTGTTGTACAAAACTTGTGAGTCGCTTTGGATAAAAGCGTTCAGCTAAATGACTAAATGAAAATGTAAATGTAAATACACTGAATTGCTCCCCGGGCACCGGACTATAGCTGCCCACTGCTCCTGACCAGCTCCTAACTGGTTGGACTTCAGTTGGCCGGTCTTCCGAAGAGAAGAGCCAAACAATTAGCAAAATATTGCTCAAGTTCAAGTTCAAGTTCAAGTTCTTTAATAGTTGTCATACAGAAGTACAGAATACTTTCATACAAAATGCTTCTTACTGTTACGCTCCAGAGACTGTGCTAGACAAGATAGTATCAAATAACATAATAACATAATATAGCATGAATTTAGAAGAAGAAAATGAGGTCACAGTTGTTCGGTATAGACATATGTACAATGTTCTGAGTTACCATATAATATACAATACACAATACTATGCAGTGTACTAATGTACAGTACTATCTAGTGCAAAGCAGAAATGGGATGAGGTACAATTTTAGGTACAATTTACAGTAAGGTGTACGAGTTGTAGTGCAATCCTTCATCCATAAATATAAAGTGTGGGGAGTGGGTGCTACAGTGTGTTTGTTTAAAGTGGGTGTGTGCTATAAAGTGTGTGTAGTGGGTGCTACAGTGTGTTTGTTTAAAGTGGGTGTGTGCGTGTGGATGTGTGTGCTATGTGTGTTTGGTGGTTGTTGTTGTGTAGTGTTCATTCATTGTTCGTTTAGCAGCCTGATGGCCTGGGGATAGAAGCTACTTCTGAGTCTTTCTGTGCTCGCCTTGAGACTCCTGTATCGCTTGCCTGACGGCAGCAGTTCAAAGAGGCAGTTGTTCGGGTGGCTCGAGTCCTTAATAATTCTCTTAGCCTTCCCCTTGCAACGCTTGTAGTAAATGTTCTGGAGGGTGGGGAGCCCCCCTCCAATTGTGCGTTCGGCTGAACGTGTCACTCTTTGTAGTCTGCTTTGGTCTTTTGCAGTGCTATTCCCAAACCAGGAGGTGATGTTGCCGGTCAAGATGCTCTCTATTGTACATGAGTAGAAGTTCTTAAGGATCTTCTGGCTGACTTGGAACTTCCTTAGGCGCCTGAGGAAGTAGAGGCGTTGTCGTGCCTTCTTCACCACACTGTTAATGTGTGTGGTCCATGTCAAGTCCTCGGATATGTGG